>NC_057865.1:73047600-73390517 GCF_019393635.1 Dromiciops gliroides
ACCAGGCCCAGAGGTTAAGTTGGCATTCTCTTTAGCTCCGATTGGCACTTCTGGAACCTTGATCTGCCATCAACATTTGGCAGTCTTTCCTTAGATGTTAATACTATCTCATCATATTATCATCCTTTCTCTGCCTTTGTCACTGCTGTCTACCAGCTTATTTAGCTTTTCTCATTTTTCTGTGTGTGATTAATGCTGCCTTCCTTCTCTACCCGGATGCCTGTAGACTTGGATATCTGTGTTGATGACCCTTTGTACATGCTGTTCTCAAATTTTCTTGAATTTCCTCAAGTCCCATAAATCTCCATATCCATTCTATTTTAGTCACCTGCTTTAGTGATCACACCTTTATCCCTGTCCTCACTTGGCCCCTGCATTATTTGATGCTGTCGACTACCTGATTTCTTCCTTTTTGATTTGCTCTGGTTTGCAATACATTGTTCTTCTATGTCTTTTCCTTTGTTCTCTTACTTCATAACTCTGGATATTTCCCAAGGTTTTGTTTTTCCCTTGTCTCTTTATTTTCTCTAGGCTGTTTCCCTTGGTGATTTCAATAATTTTCCTGGCTCCAATTAGCATGTAGGATCAGAGGATCTGCTTCTTTACAGTACACTGATATCTTTTCCTCTCCACCTTTAACCTCATAAGAACTCCAAATGGAGTCTGATATTCCCTTGTCTGCCACCCCCTTTACCTGAATGTCCCACTCTCGTCTTATACTCTCTAACTTTTCAATCACATCTTAGGGTGCTTTAAGTGCAGCTATGTGGTGAAGTGGATAAAGCACTGAATTTGGAATCCATTTCTTTGTCTGTAAAATGAGCTGGAGAAGGAAATGGCAAACCATTCCAGTATCCTTGTCAAGAAAACCCCAAGTAGGGTCATGAAGAATTAGACACTACTGAAAAACAACTGAACGAATGACAAGGTTTATAAAATACAAACAGTCGTGTGAAGTAGATAGTAAAGTAGTATCCTGTCTATTTGCCAATGAGAATACAAAAACTCAGAAGTGATTTGCCCAGAGCAAGATTCAGACACAGGATAGAAACCCAGGCCTCCTGATCCTCTTTCTGCCTTTCCACCTAGATGTCTTACAGGTTCAGCATTTCTAAAAATGGAATCCCCCAAACTTTTTCCTCTTCTCTTAAATTGCCTAGTTATCTTGGGTCATAACCCAAGTCATTTTTCTTTCATTCTATACTCACATCAAGGGAGTTAAAATTTTTTTTTTAGTATCTCCTACATTTACCACTTCCACTGCTAGAGTCACCACCCTCCTGTAGGCCTTTTATTCTCACCTTAATTTTTGTATGCTGCCTAACTGCCTCTAGTATCTGTATTTTCCAAACCATTCTTCATGGGGCTCCCTGTCATGTCTCACTAAGGCATTGCCTTATTCGCTTTATTTTTCTGTTCAGAAACTCTTTAGTGATTTACATTTTGGTACTTAAAGAAGTATAAACTCCTCATCCTGACATTCCTTGCCTTCCTTTTACAGTCTGGCTGCAAGCTGCCTTGCCACTCTGATCTCATGCTAGTTTCCTTGTGGACTTGACCTTGAAGCCAAGCTAGATTATGCCTCATTTACTGTTTTTGTCATGCCTTGGCTATTTCTGTGCTTTTGCTTATACTGTACTCATGTAGCAAATGGGTTTACTTTCCCCCATCTCCTTTTATTAAATATCTTCCTTTTCTTCAAGGGCCAATTCAGCTTTCAAGGTCCAACACCTAGCTCAATGCCTGGCTATATATTACCTACCAATACCTACATAGTAGGTGCTTAATAAATACTTATTGAATGACTTGACTATACCCCTATGGTAGATGAAACCTTTCCTGATTCACTGAAGCATTATAATAATTAATAATAGTAATAATATCTAATATTCATGTAACACTTACCATGTGCAAGGCACTATGCTAATATTTAATTTTATCCTCACAACTCTGGGCACATAGGTGCTATTATAATAATCATTTTACAGGAAACTGAGGCAAACAGAGGCTAAATGGCTTGCACAGGGCCATATGATTAGTATCTGAGTCTGAATTTGACCAAAGCTCTTCCTGACTCCAGGCCCAGCACTCCCTCCAATGTGCCACCTGATTTGCCAGATTCACCCAGCTGAAGATGACTTCTCTCTCCTCAAATTCTTCCCAGAACGTTACCTAGACCTCTTGTTTTCATTTATGACTTTCTTCTTTATAACATAGTTGCATGTGTGTAATATTCCTGAAGTTTGCTCTGCCAACTTAACGGCAGCAGCTGTCTCCCCCTCAGCCCCTGGCGTCGTAGAGCACATAGTGGGTGTGCTTAGTAAAGAGATTTTAAATCAAATTCTTTTTGACTTTTAAATTATTAAACAAAAGATTCAGAAGCAGAGAGTGGTCTCTAGGTAGAAATCAGGAAAAACTGAGCTTCCGAGTTTGTGTTCTGTTGTCTTCTGCCTCTCGTGATGCTTCAGATACCTCTTGTTTTGTAGGGAATGGACAGAATAGGGTGGCTGGGCTTTTTGCTTTCCTTTTTGATTTAATTTGAACTTTTAGCCATTAGTTAATTAGTAAGATATTCCCTTCACTTCTTGCCTTAATAATGGTTTTGGTACTAATTTATTGTTGTTGTTCAGTCATTTTCAGTCATGCCCTACTCTACTTGACCCCATTTGGGGTTTTCTTGGCAAAGAGACTAGAGTGGTTTTCCATTTCTTTCTCCAGCTCATGTTACAGATGAAGAAACTGAGGCAAACAGGGTTAAGTGACTTGCCCAGGGTCTCATAGCTAGTGTCAGGGGTCAGATTTGAATTCAGGAAGATGAGTCTTCCTGACTGCAGACCTGGCACTCTATCTACTGTACCATCTAGCCACCCTGCTAAGTAGTTATTAGTCAAGATCAAACTAATATTTTGTGTCGTGCCGGTTGATAATTTTCCCCTTGCTACTTTGTGAATGAATCTTTATTGGAATGGTATTGGCCCATTGTGTCCTATAGAAAAGATGCCATATTATATTTTTGCATATTCAAGAAGCAGCTATTAGCCTTGCCATTGAATACATATCCTTATATAAAAAAATGTTGGTCATTTCACTTTAAAGACTCAGGGGTGAAGTGAAGAAATTCCTCAATGTTACTTATTTTTTCTACCATGACTGACCCTACTATGGCTCCTTCTGTACACCTTCAGGTCAGTAGGCACAGAAGAAAATAAATAAGTGTGTGTGTGCGTGTGTGCATGTGTGCGTGTGTGCGCGCGCGCGTGTGTGTGTAGGGGGGGCGTGTTTCCTCCTTGCAGACGTCATAACAGCTCTTTAGTTCAGATTAGATTGATAGTGATAATGTTTCTGGTATCTTTTCAACCAAGCATAACCCTGCTTATCTTGGAGTGAAACAGAATTCTTATTCAGAGGTAAATAGATTTAACCTTTGCTTGTTTAATTTTTAATGTTTGTTTTACCCATTACCTAGTATTAGTTTCCTACCAACTACTTTGGGAAAAAAATGTGTACCAAGTTTTCAGCATCACCACCTGAAGTCGTTTGACCTTTGGGGTTGGGATTTTAATGTGTTCTCTCTCTCTCTCTCTCTCTCTCTCTCTCTCTCTCTCTCTCTCTCTCTCTCTCTCTCTCTCCTTCCTCCCTCCCCCCTTCCTTCCTTCTTTCCTTCCTTCCCAGATGAAGGGGTGGATGGATCATTTGTCTAGAGAAGTGCTAGCATATTCTGTTTCTTTTATTTACAGCGACTATACAAGTAAGAAACCAATTGTGGTTGGAATAGTTATTTAAAAAAAACACCGTCTCATTTCGTGCCATTCTGTATCATCTCTGGTGCAAAGGATAGCAAATAAGTGGGTAGAATCAGGTGAGATGAGCAACACAGTCAGTGGCTGAGGGGACATAGTAGCAGCTTCTAGCTAACTCCATTGTCCCCAAGGTAAGAGCCATCCCAAGTTATAGTGTGTTATCCTGCATTCTCTGGAGCTGTTAAAGACATTTGATCAGGGAAGGACTCAAAATCATGCTCTGTCCAGGTGTCAAGAAAAACTTGATTTGGCTCTTAAGAAATGAAAGTGGGGGGCAGCTAGGTGGTACAGTGGATAGAGCACTGGCCCTGGATTCAGAAGGACCCAAGTTCAAATCCAGCCTCAGACACTTGACACTTACTAGCTGTGTGACCCTGGGCAAGTCACTTAACCCTCATTGCCCCGCCCCCTCCCAAAACAAAACAAAACAAAACAAAAAAACAACCCCCCCCACAAAAATGAAAGTGTATAAAACATTGAGAATTCAAGTGAATGAAGCCTGAGTTAAAAGATAACTTAGTTATTTTTAAATGATACATTTTTTCCCCCTAAGGACCACCAAATAGTAGAATCTCAGACTTGGATGGGGCTCATCTTGTACTCTTCTAAGTCAACTTGTTGCACTGTTGGACAGTCATAATCATGAGGGACATTTCTCTTACATCAGAGACAGCTAGGTGGTATGGTGATGCAATATTGGACCCGAAGTCAGGAAGACCTGAGTTCAAATTTGCCTCAGATACATACTAGCTGTGTGACTCTGGACAAGTCACTTAACTGCCACCTGCCTCAGTTTCCTCATCTCTAAAATGGGGGTGATAATAGCACCTATCCCCCAGGGTTGTTGGGAGGATAAAGTGAAATAATATTTGTAAAGCACCTTGCAAACTCAAAAGTGTTACATGAATGCTAGCTTAATAGTCTCATCAGGGTTATTGCTGTTTGCCCTTCATTCTCAAAGAAAGACCATGACATTGGGTGATGTGTCATGACTTGTAGTTCATTGGATTTAAGTCAGGGAGGGCTGTGCAAGGTTCACCAACCTCACTCTCTCCTCCAGAGCCATCTGGGTCCAGTGGCAATACGTATACATCAAGATGACTGGAGATGGCCCTGGATGTTTAAGGCAATTGGGGTCAAATGACCTGCCTAACGTCACACAGTTAGTAAGTGTCTGAGGTAAGGTTTGAACTCCTGTCCTCCTGACACTGGCCCACCTAGCTTGCCTCGCTCATCAGGGTTTAAAGTCAAGCAGAACTATGGACATTATGCCTCTTTAAAGGCAAGGAAGGATGGTTTTCTGGGTAAGGGAGTGAGGGAGGACTAGATTCAGATATATTCCTTGTCAGGCATGGCACTGACTACTCTTGCCTTTCATCTCACCCTGTTTAGTTAGTGAGCCAGCAGACCAGTGAAACCGACAGGTCTTTTTCATAATAATTCCCCTCACCTATATGTGTGAAAAAGACTTTTTTTGGATCCAAATGTAGAGCTTTACATTTACTTAGGGATAGGGAATGAACCTGGGATTTCCTTGCTTTAGAGAACTCTCGAGTGAAGAAGCTGTCTCTAGCCCTGCAGGTCAGCACTCTCTCTGTGCTTGATAATCTTAGTTTGCTGGAGTTCTGGGAAGTGAAGTCACTTGCCCCTGGCTATTAGGTAGCAGAGGCAAGGTTTGGACTAGATTTTCCTGCCTTTGAGGCTGGTGTTTTATCTGCTGATCCCATGCTGGTTCTTTACATCTATTTATCCCCATTACATTTTAAAAATCTGTATTTTTTCTCATTAGATTTGGCTCGTTATTTTAGCCTATTGAATTCTTTTTGGGTCCTGAATCCTCAGGTTCAAAAATTCTCTGGCTTTTACTACCATTTACTTCAGTATGTAGGGTCACACATGACAAAGAGAGAGAGTTTTGTGAGTTTATAGCCCTTTATTGCTAAATTTACATGATCTTCCAAATGTAGGAGGCTAGCTAACATATCATAAACCAAAATGTGCAAAAATAGGCAGAAGAAAATAAATGGGAGGCCAGCAGGAGCTGCCTGCCCAAGTGGGCTAATTGTAGCTTTAGTGCTGTGCTGATTACCTTTAATGGACTGGAAAATTCATTTAATAGAGGTGGTTCAACAGAGGGAAGAAAATCAGGTCTAGAGATTCTTTTTAACCTAAGGAAGTGTTCTTTAGAAAAGAAATGAGTGCTGAATCATGAAAGAGACAGAAAAAAGATCTACTAAATTGTGTCAATTGTGAGGCTTCATATGCAACAGGCCTTAGAGCCTCTGCTGTCTCTAATACTTCTTTTTTTCCCCCAATGGGGAAAATGTCTAGATTGTAATACAGCCTACTATATTTCACCAGGGCTGAGCGTAGGAAAATGGGATCGAGCTGGAACTTGCAGACATGTATTTAACCAGTGAGGATAAATCTCAAGATGGTCAGCCGCAGCCACAACAGCAACAACAACTAGCATTTATGTGGAACTTTAGGGTTTCAAAACACTTTACACCCATTAACTCATTTGATCTTCATAGCAACCCTGCAAGGTAAGGGGTATTACCATCCCCATTTCACAGATGAGGAAATTGAGGTAGATAGAGGTTAAGTGACTTAAGTTCACACAGTAAGTGTCCAAGGCTAGATTTAAACTTCGGGTCTTCCTGACTCCAGGCCCTGTACTCTATTTACTGTGTTACCTAACTTTCAGTACAAATGTTGGCTATAGCATTATTTATTTTCTTATTATATTTTTTAAATGCCATCTTAATTTCTAAATATATGCCTTTATCTTCTAGGCCCCAGTGTTGTCCCTTGTAACAAGTAAAAAGCCAAAGGGGAAAATACAATTCACCCAAACTGATCAACACATCATTGTAGTCTGACCTTCTATATATGTTCCACACCCATAATCCCCTACCTCTTTGAAACTCAGAGGGATAGTGTATTTTTCTCACTTCTTTTTCTTCCTGGACCTTTATTTTTTCAAACATATTTTTTCCCTTGTTACATGTTAAAGCAATTTTTTAACATAAAAAAGTTTTGAGTTAAAAATTCTATTCCTCCCTGAGATAATGAGAAATACAACATAGGTTATACCTGTGTGATCATGTAAACTTTTTCTATTAGTCATTTTGTCCTGTCTCTTTATTTCAAAGCCACCTTGATCAGCAAATGTGAATGTATGGCTTATTTATAATTAAAGATGAACCCTTTTAAGAATAGTCTATTTACTATTGTTGATCTTTTGCTCCACAGTCAGACAATAAGTGCTTTTCTAAATGCATTTGTTGAATGAATGGATGAGGAGGTGATTTGGTACAGAAATAGCTTTATTAATGAATGGGATGGATCCCAACTGGGCCCAAGATACTAGTTTAGGCTGACATTTTTCTTATGGTGGAAGAAGGTAACAGAAAGAGATAACAGATCTCATCAATAAAAGATATTTATGAATAACTGTTATTCACCAGGGCTGGCCTCTTTGTCCATCAGCAATCATTGTTCTAGTTTTCTTACTGTATTATTTATCATTATGGTTTTCAGAAGTCTTCCAGCCAGTAAGAGAGAGATGCTGTTTGTCTGAAGTGGGGAGTGGTGGCAGAATGAACTTTATCTTAGGTTAATCTAATCTGCCAAGAGGAGAGTAAGGATAGATGGTTTGGGATGGCATATTTAAAATACCCCCCCCCATTCCCCCAAGCAGAGAGTTTCCTGTGGACCTAATTGTCTATGTACACTGAAAACTTAAAAGTGACAGTTCATATACTCATCCACTAGCTCTAACAACTCTATTGAATTTTCATGCTCTTAATTAAATGTTTCTGGGCTATTTCTAATTATGGAATAAAACACTATTTCCCATTCCTCACCCCCCTTCATCAGTCTGTGACCTGCATCACTGTGAGGGCCGAGAATGTCTCTGTCTCTGTCCTTCTGCCTGACAGCCAGTAACGTTAACTATTTTTATGGTAGCCACACATTGGGTGGCCAGCTGTACAAAATGGAAGGGACCATATTGCTGATCCTAGATTTCTTTAAATACTAAGAGAATATGCTGTCATATGATGCAGTGTTTTCCAAAAAGTAACTCCAACTTTTTCGGATTGGCAAAAGGGTACAATTAAGAAAACAAATGAATAAGTGAACAACAGAATGCATCTTCCAGAGAAAGCCACCCCTCCAGCCGGTAGGGAAGAAAGATGGCCTTGGGCACAGGCATGTCATTCAAAAGAGAAGAAAGAAGGGTTATTTTGAATCTGGAATCACCCATAAAAGATGAGTGATATTTTGGGCAGACTCTAAAGTACTGGGGCTGTTAGGGAAATCTCACCCAAATGGAATGCCTGTTTGAAACTCTGGAAGCTTCTGGGGAAAGTGTCAGCCCTGAATACTTTCTAAGGGACTCGGGCTTATGGGCTTCCTACCATCTATTCTATACCCTTGGCCAGTGGCCATATGCTATTTGTCACACCATTCACACTGCCATTTTGTTGGACACTAGTCATTTTCTTGGTTAACACATCAGAACAGAAAGTGTTGATGTTCCTACAGAAGTTTCCAGGTTCCGGCAGAATAAGGTGTTTTACTTTTTGTTGGGGGTAAAGAGAGAGTAATGTCAATTTTGGAATTAAAAATATAAACATCATGTTACTTTGAGGCAAAGGTGATCTTTGGTTTTTAATGATAGTTTGTAATTGTCAATGGCAATTGGTAAGCTGGTAATTGACTTTTTTTTGGGGGGGGAGTGAGGCAATTGGGGTTAAGTAACTTGCCTAGGGTCACACAGCTAGTAAGTGTCAAGTGTCTGAATCTGGATTTGAACGCAGGTCCTCCTGAATCCAGGGCTGGTGCTTTATCCACTGCACCACCTAGCTGCCCCTGGTAATTGACTTTTTTTTTTTTGTTTTGTTTTGTTTTTTGTTTTGTTTTTTTACTGAGGCAATTGGGGTTAAGTGACTTGCCCGGGGTCACACAGCTAGTAAGTGTTAAGTGTCTGAGGCCGGATTTGAACTCAGGTCCTCCTGACTCCAGGGCCGGTGCTCTATCCACTGCACCACCTAGCTGCCCCTGGTAATTGACTTTTAATGGATTGCTCCTTTATCCCCCCTCCATTAGATAGTAAGTTCCTCAAATGGAGGGACTGTCTTTTGCCTCTTTTTGTATCCCCAGTGCTTAGACTGGGAATATGTATCAGTGGCTGGCACATAGTAAGCCCTTAATAAATGTTTATTTATTGATTGATTGACCTCCCCCATTTTATAGTTTGGAAGAGTTATGAACTTCCAAACCCTTATGATCTTTGAGAGGTGGGGAGTAGGAGTCAATCAATAAACAAATATAAGCACCTGCTCTGTGCTCAGCATTGTGCTAGGTGCCAGGGATATTGAATGCAGAGAATTAGACAATCCCAATGAAGAGGATGTAATTCCTCATTAAAAAAAAATCCCCCCAAGTATAGACTCAGAGTTAGATGCCCAGTGGTAGTGGCATAGCACTTTTCTAGGGGAAGGGGATGGTATAGATGACTGAAAGTTGGAGGGTGCAGACCTCCAATTTCAACTTGGAGTAGCAGAGAAAGCACTGGACTTGGAGTCTAAAAGATCTGGATTCAAATACCACTTTAGAGATTCAGTAGTTGTGTAACAGTAAGCAGTGACAGTCTTTCTAGATCTCATTTTCCTCATCTATAAAATGGGAATAATAATAGCATCAACCTCACCGGATTGTTGAGAAGTTTGAGTGAGATAATATATGTCAAGTTCTTTGCAAACCTTAAAGCTGGGATTTTCATCACCACCATCATTGTTATCAGTATGGAGAACTCTAGCTCCACATACAGATACAGACCAGCAGCTCACCAGTAACTTCAAATCTTAGAGTTGTCTGGATGCACCTGGAGTTTCAGTGACTGACCCAGAGTCACACACTACCTTTAACCCAGTCTTCTTCCGTCTATGCACGATGGTCCCACTGCTTTCCCCAAACCCACATAGAATAAGAATGTTCAGGAGGAGGAATCTCTCTTGCTAGACTAATTGCCTTATTATTGACTTGAGTTTTGAAACTAAATGGATTGTTTAAACATTCTTTGTTTCTGTGATTGGCTTAATTCAAGTTTTATTAAACCGCGGCCATTCTCTGATGGCAATGTTCTGAAGCACGCTTTATTTGGCTCTTCCTCAGTAGCTTTTCTGAATGCAAATCTTGTCCATCTGGCTGCCTATTATCCATCCTTCCCAGGAGCAACAGACTTGATTAAATTCTGAATAGCTCTGCTTTGGTGGTAGCATCTCAAATTTTAGCATTAGTCGTGCATCAAATTTCTTTGCATCTTTGTGACCCAAGGAAGCTGAGGTATTCCCTTTCTGTCTGCCTGACCTTAGAATTACTGAAGATTCAGAAGGCAGATTTATTCAAAGGCAGCTGCAAGTTCAAAACAAGGTGGAAAGAAAGTTCTAGAATGAACTTGGATTTTTGTTTCCCCCATAAAATTTTTTCTTCTGGTATATAAATAGTAGCAGGAGAAAGAGTCTTCATTACCTATTGTATATGCAGTCTGAAAAGCACCTGAAACACGCTGACTGGAAATATTTTTATAGCATGAAGTTTTGTTTTGTTTTTTATGATGACTTCAACTGGCATCAGCCATTGCCCAAACCAGAAATTGTCTGTGTCATATCAGCAGCGTTATGCAGTGCATTTATTTTACAATTCTACTTTTAATTAAAAATGTGTATTTGAAATGGCATTTTGCCTGGGACTGATGCTGCAAATAAGATACATTTTTCTCCCACTAAAATGTCACTTTTAGTAATAGAGCTTAGGTTGCTACAAATGTTTTCTGAATAACATTAGATGTTAAGAATCTTTTGAGTGTCTTCAAGCTCCAGAGCTAGAACTGGTGGTGGTGGGGGAGGTTTGAGTTGATGAAATCTTTACCCTAGGATGGGGAGTATGTACCCAGGCAAAAAATTTAGAGAGTATTTAAACTTCTCTTAGCAAAAAGGTAATTAGAATCCACTGACAGGCTGGGAGCAGAGAGGGGGGGTCTTGGCAGTTGGTGCTAGGGAATTCCCAGTTGAGAGAAATTGAGGGTGTAGGCTGAGAGAGTCTGATATGAATTCTGGCCCACCCTAGGGCTGGAGAAGGAGGGCCCAACTCTGTAAAGTTTTCCTGCTCACAGTGGGGGCCTGGATGTCTGAGTGATGGAACAGAGAAGGGAGGTGGGGCATTGGTACCTCATCTTACTGCAGACTGGAAGAGGCTTCTGTTAAACCTAGAAGAGTCTGCTGAGCTGCCCTCCCAGGGATAAGTGAGCTTTGGGCCAGAGGGTATTCAGAAGAGTAGGAAGGTCCAACTTTCTGTCAGATGTTCATGCTCAGTCATGAGACTGAGACTCAGTCATGAGACTGGAGGCCTGTGCTTTTGAATGACTTGGGAATATC
Organism: Dromiciops gliroides; assembly: GCF_019393635.1. Lineage (NCBI taxonomy): Eukaryota > Metazoa > Chordata > Mammalia > Microbiotheria > Microbiotheriidae > Dromiciops > Dromiciops gliroides. The sequence goes on from NC_057865.1 coordinate 73,058,846, forward strand.
TCATAAGGCCTCATTTCAGCAACCTGATTCAAAAAGTGCTGAACTTGATTTAAGAGACCTAGGGTTTTAGACCCTGCTCTGACACTATTGTTGTTGTTGTTACTGTTTGGCCTTCATTCTCTAAGCGGATCAATGACATCAGGAAGGTTATGTGTTGACTTGTAAAATGAGGTTGGATGAGGTGGTCTCAAAATTCCCTTCTAGCTCACATAGTCTACGTGTTTATTAGATTATAGATACATCTGACCACCCTGGGCTCAGCCTCAGTTGGAGGTAAGCATTCCTCTGTGACCTTGGGCAAGCTACGTTGCTTATCTGGCCCTGTCCTCTGTAAAGTAGAGTTTGATTACTGCCATCCCTATGGTCTCTTTTCAGCTCTAGCATTTTATCATGGTACCTTGAAGATTTGGGAGGGGTTGGGCTTTGTGGCTTTTCCCAAGTGTCTCCTCCTCACCCTCTCAGTCAAGCTTCTTTGATGCTAAGTGTTAAGAACTAATTTATTTTAGCACTCAGTTGGCAAGATTCATTAGTTAACATAGAAAGCTATCAGATGGTACATTTCAGCTTTGGCATTATGACTTCACCCATGAAGTCTGGTGTCTTCCTAGGATCTTTGATATTCACCCTATCAAGTAGTATCTGTACCTCCAACCTCCATCTTTTGGTGTCTGCCCCAGGATAATGGTGGTTACTACTGTGCTCAATAGTATATTAGGTGCTATGGAGTACTAAAGAAGTATGACCCCTGCCCACAAAAAACTAATAGTATCACATAAATATAGTTTTTATTAAGTACTTTGAAATTATTTCCATGCTGTCTGCTTCCTGATAAGAGAGAGAAAGAACTGTGAGTACAGATTGAGACTTTTTTCATTTTAGACATAGTCCAGCTATAAATGTCTGTAACAGGGCTTTTGTTTTTCTTGTTTTCTCAATAGGGACTGGGGATGTGTGGGGGAAGTAGTAGGCCAACTAGGTGGAGCAAGTGGATAGAGTGACAGGCCGGGAGTCAGGAAGATCTGGGTTCAAATGTGGCATCAGGCACTTACTAGTTGTGTGACCCTAGGTAAATAACTTTACCCTGTGTGCCTCAGTTTCTTCATCTGTAAAAAAATGAGCTGGAAAAGGAAATGGCAAACTACTCTAGTATCTTTGCCAAGAAAACCCCACATGGGGTTGTAAAGAGTTGGACATGACTGAAATGACTGAACAACAACAAAAGTAGGAAGGAGAGAAGAGAAGATAGACTGTTACTTGGGGAAAAAAATGAGAAAACATTGATCCCTAGTAAAGTTGAATTGTACTCTTCTACAAAGAGTTATTTACATTTAGAGTATAATTTTGAGGGTCTTTTGCTCCTTTTACTTCCTATCATGATAACTTTATAAGTTTACTCTTGACCTTGTCTAACCATTTCTATTCCAGCTCACTAGGACGTAAGTTCTGTGATGATAAGGACTACATCTTATTCTTCCTTTTATTCCTTATAGTGTCTTAAACATAGGGCTTTGTTCAAAGATGCGTTTGTTGAATGAATGAATGAATGAACGAACGAATGAATGAATTCATCTGGGGTCATGCTCAATGACAACAGGCAATAATCATACATAGGAAATATAGACAACAGAAGAAAAAAATAGAACCAACCCTCTAATGAATGGGTAGAAATGTGCTTATGTTAGGACCTCAGATTAGGTCTAATTTTATATATTAGATCAAAAGTGACTGCCAAAAAAAGTGACGACAAAATTGGAGTAGGAATCCAGGAGAAAATAGTGTAAATGAAAGTATTTTTAAAACAGGAAAGTGCTACACCTTTGTGATAGCTAAGATGGCATTAGTTATAGAGTGACAAATGGTGGGGACAGGATAAATTTCCTGGCTTTTTCTAGCTCAGGCTGGAAAGGTTTCTTTGGAACCTCGGAGTTTGAGAGCTACTTGATACACAGTAATAATGAAAAAAAGGATAGGATTTGGACTCAGGACACATAGGTTTAGAGCCCAACTCTAATACAATATTTGGGTGACCTCTGGGCACATCTTGGAACCTCTGGAAGCTTCAGTTTCCTTGTCTATGAAATGGAGATCCTTTCTGTTGTGCCCAGTTTATAGGGCTGTTTAAAGAATCACATGCAATGTCCTGTTAATATTTGCCATATATAACAGCTCTTCATATCTTGCTAGAATTCAGGAATAATTAACAGTAGAAAACAGTGGTTAGAAGAATGTATTATTGCCTTTGGTCTAGCTAGCACAAGCCCCTCCAAGAACTGACTTCATATAGTGGGGATATCTTTGGTAAATGGATCCTACTTGACTTGAGCCCCCATCCTAGAAAGAAACTGTGACTCTCTAAAGTCTAACTTGGGTCTAGATACCTGGTTTGTTGCTTTGCTAATAGAAACTCAGGCAAACAAGAGCATGAAATCATTTTTAAAATGCTTCATTATAAGTTAGAAATTTTTTCAAAAATTTCATTTATTTATTTTTAAGTGTAATAAACATTTTTATAGTTTTGGGTTCCAATTTTTATCCTTTCTTCCCTCCCCCTTCCCTGAGGGGACAAGCAACCAGATATGGGTTATACATCCATGATTATGTAAAACATTACCACATTTGTCACTTTGTACAAGTAAACTTGATTAAAAGAAAAAAAACACAAGAAAGTGAAAAATAGCTCGCTTCAGTCTGTGTTCCATCAATATCAATTCTTTCTTTGGAGGTAGATAGTATGTTTCATTGATAGTCCTTTGGAATTGTCTTGGATCATTGTATTGCTGAGAATAGTCAAGTCATTCATCAAACAGTATTGCTGTCTCTGTGCATAACAATCTCTTGGTTCTGTTCACTTTGCTATACATAAGATGGAATGTTTAAAAAATGGAAACATTATCAGCTTCCACTATCAAATGAGCACCCTCCCACTTGCCCTTTTCCCAAGAATAGTCTGCTTTGGAGAAGAATCTTCCTTTCAGGTTCCTATTTGCTAAATGTGAAAAGGTCTTGAGTACCAGCTGGTCAGAACATTTAGTTGTCACTCTGCCCTTGACTGCAGCTTTCTTTTAGTCTCTATGTGGCCACAGTGGACCTGGCCATGACTGAAGCTCTGTTGGCTTACTCCATTGTGTCTGAGCCAACAGCTTGCTACATTCCTGGTCAGCTACATGACTTTGAATTCCTTGAAGTTTCTCTCTCATGCCTTCATGCCTCCTTGGTTTTGTGTTGCCATCAGCACCTTAAGTACCTTAATCTTCATCAGGTTCCTCACTGAGGCTCAGAGCCACATGGGAAATGTAGTCTCCTCTCTTAGACAAGTCCCCATTATACCTTCCTTGTATTAATTTTAAGTAAAAACCAAAATCACACTTTATTTTATTTGTTTTTTGTTTGTTTGTTTTTTGGCAGGGCAATGGGGGTTAAGCGACTTGCCCAGTGTCACACATCTAGTAAGTGTCAAGTGTCTGAGGCTGGATTTGAACTCAGGTACTCCTGAATCCAGGGCCAGCGCTTTAACCACTGCGTCATCTAGCTGCCCCCCACCACACACTTTATTTTAAAAATCTCTAGTCAAGGAATGGCAAAAACAGAAAACTGATTTTAGTTATCCTTTTGTTGTAATCAGTATTTTCACAGGGTAAGGATAAGCCTCTGGCTTTTCAAAATAAAACATCATTTTGACATGTTTTACTTTCCTCTGGGGCCTGCTTTTTGAAGGTATAATAGGATAGAGACATGATTACTTGTTTTGGTTTGAGGTTTTTAATCTCTAGAAGGCAATATCTTTTTAAGGGGAATAAAAAAAGTTTTCAACATGACAATTTCTGTTTACTCAAAGCTGCTTGTTTGAGAAGAGTAGGTTTGGTTTTGGTTTTGTAATTCTAGAAGGCAATAGCATCTTTAAAAAAATATCTTTTTTTAAGGGGAATAAAAATGTTTCATATTTTCTCAACATGAGAATTTCTGTTTACTCAAATCTGGTTGTTTGAAAAGAGTAGGCTTTTTAAGGAATGGCAGCATGTTGTGTGAGCCTTCTCTTGGTGGATTATGGCCATCATGGTCATGTAACTTTAGCCACTTATCCTGAGGAAACGACAACTTCTCCTTCCCTTTCCAGGGGTGCAAACAAAAAATTGTGTTCCAGCTCAGGATCATTAATCCGCATTCAGTCAGTCCTACTTCACTTAGCCAGTAGTCATCCATCAAACTCAGTTATCCAGATTATAGCTGAAAACCAACAAATAAACAGAAAACAATCTCCATGAAGCCAAGAGAGATAAAACCCCCATGTATTACTAACTCTGGAACTGGACTCCTAGGTGGTGTTCAAACCCTCACTGCAGAGTCCATTGGTTTTTTGTGTGTGTGTGACATTTAAACAAATAAGATAGTTATTTTTCCAGGCTGGGACTGGGATGTTTTACTTGAGGTAAGTGTATTAAAATCAATCGTTGGAAAATCTAATCATTGCTAAAAATCAATCTTTGAATGTTTATTACTTACTGGCGGGGTGTCATGTACTGTGCTAGATGTTGGTGATAAAAGTGCAAAAAAAAAATAAAATGATCTCTCCTTGCAAGGGACAGTGACAGAAGAAAAAAAACACCTACTACTGCAAATTCTGGAATTCAAGATATATCTGAGGCCCTTTAGCATAGAGGCAGAGACCTCCCCATAGCTCACACAGCCAAGGGGCTAACATCTTCACTATAATTTGGTATAATAATTTTTTTTTTGGTTTAGAATTTTATTTTCCAAATTACATGTAAAAACAAATTTTGACACCAGTTTTTTAAAACTTTGTGTTCCAGCTTCTCTTCCTCTTTCCCTTCCCACCCCCCAACCCAAGAACTCAAGCAATTCAATATAAATTATACATGAGTAGTCATGGAAAACATCTCCACATTAGCCAGGTTGTGAGAGAAAACAGACAAAAACAAAACTTCAGATTAAGGAATTATCAAAAAAAATCATGCTTCAATCTGTTTTCAGATACCATCAGTTCTTTCTCTGTAGATGGATTGCAATTTTCATAAGTCCTTCAGAGTTATATTGGAACATTGCATTGCTGAAAATAACCAAGTCCTTCCCAGCAGATCATCTTATACTATTGATGTTATTTTGTATACAGTACATTTCACTCTGCTTCAGTTCAGCCCAGCATGGCCCCCTCTAAGCTGTCTTTGGCTGGAAAATAATTTCAGCCCATCTTTTTGTGGGTTTTGCTGCTCCAGGGGTTGTTTTATAGCTATTTTGGGGGTAATTGTGTCAGGAGCTCTGTGCATTTAATGTCTTTACAGAGCCATCTTAGCTCTGCCCCCAGTATAATTATTAATGTTCATAATGTTGATCCTCATTAAATAATAAGGAAAAGTTAAACTAAGTTCACTGGTTCACTGTACTGTACTTTAAGAAGGGAAATGTTATATACTATATGGAAAGATTTTTTTAAAGAAAAGGTTAAAATAAGGAAACTTTGGTCCCCAAAGGAGTGAGTTTTGGTTTTAGGATATATATGCTACTGAAACAATCACTAAATTTCAATTTTCTGGACCCTTCACTTTTGTGGAACATTTCATTCCATGTTGATAAGACATTAATAATACCAAATTTGGAAGAACTACTTGGCAGTAAGAGTCCTGAGGCACTCGAATGTTACTAAGGGAACTTAAAGAGTTTTGTCTGGAGATTTAAAAGAACCGGAGAGAGAGAGAGAGTTGTGTCCCTGGCCTAGTGTGGATGGAGTCATGGTTGGAAATTAAAGAATAGCCTCGATAGTCTAAGAAATCATTCAATGAAAATGTTTACTAAGTGAAAATCATTATGTGACGTGATCTGGCTATTCAAGGGTACTATGGTGGAAGACCGCCATTCCCAATCCTGTTGTAATGATGGAAATAGGAATATTCTGATCGGACAGATTTTCTATGCCTCTATAGCCAACACTTTTTTGTTGGACCAAAGAGGAAAAGGAATGCGCAAATAATAGGCATCCATCAGGGAAACATTAACTAAATAATGCCTATTTTTATATGAACTGCTAGTGTTCTTTTCCCCAAACCACCTTGTATTTAACTATTTTGTATTTATTCTATAAACTTAAACATATCCTTGTTGTGTTTCCCATTAGAACTAATGCTTCTTGTCATGTATCCCCAAGTCTTAACAACAGTACCTGGCGTGTAGTTGGCATTTAATCAATACTTTGTTAACTATTCATACTATGTGCTCAATCTTAGGTATGGAACTGTGGGGGGGTATGAAAGAAGTGTAAAAGAGAATTGCTACCTCAAGGAGGAAGAGTGCACAGCCAACTCTGGTCATTGAGGTTTAGGATTTGAGTGGATGGGGGGAAATGAAAAGAATGGGATGATTGGGTGTGGGGATCAACAGTGAAAGAAGGCTTCTTGTAGCTGGTGAGACTTGAGGCTTAAAAGATAGAATTTGGATGGAGAGAGGGATGTTACCAAAGGCATGGTAGGAGAAATGAATGTTTTTAAATGGTTGGGGCCTCCTTAGTTCTAAATAATGTATTCTCGAGTAAAAACAAAACAAAACAAAACAAAACAAAACCCTAAACTATATGAAAACCTTTTTTTCTAATTTATATATAAATTAATTAAACATAGTGACATAATACAATGACCTAAATTGATATTTTTTATATTTTGAATAATTTTTTCTTGAATTGACTCAATATGGTACAATTTGGTTTCTCAAGTCTCTTCCAATTCTGAGGTTCCGTGCTTATTTCACTGTAGATTCTCCCTCCAACAATGCAGTTTGCAGATGCGTGTACCTTCTGAAGGTTACCCAGAACCGAGGGCCATTTTGCATTTTTCTTGGTTTCACAGGTTAGGTGGCTTTGGTCAAAGAATTCCAGTGGCTATTTTGCTAGAGACTAGTCTTTCTGTACTTAGCTTGTGTGGTTGTCTGACTTGACTTGTAGAGGCTGTCAGTTTGTGGTATTGAGCTCAAAATCCTTTTCCATGTGGTATTCTACCTTATTCTAAGGCAGTTCTTATGGTCTACTGGCAGGACCCTTGAAAGCCCACATTTACCTTCTTGTCACTTTACATCATTAAGACAAGACTTCTGTGGACTTCAATGGATTTCCAGGTCTTAGAATTTAGGGTCTCTTTTGATAGATTTTGACAGACATCTTTGAAGATACCTTGGAGAGTTTATAGGGCTGCTCAGTTTTAAAAGAGAAATTGATTTGTTGCTTTATTTTAAAAAATGTATTCATTTTCTCACACCAAGCATGTGTGCATGGGGAACGTGGATGGCAGGGTGGGGAGGGACTCAGTTGTTACTTTCTGTTGAAAAGTCAAGAGTCTTTCAGCTTGATCAACACAAGCAACCTCACCTCATTCTCCAATGTTAAAGAAGGCATATATCCTTACAGTTCATGAACATGTAAGCTAAGTTTTCCATCCTTTGCTTTCTCCCCTTGTTGTTGTTTCATGGTTTCTAAAAGCCTCAAAGCTTTGGCTTGGAAAAGGTGGTTAAACTCAAAGGAATATCAGGCCAAGTTTAATCCTAAACCTAAAAGAAAAGTTTTTCCATTTCTGCTACGAGTCCTATGTGTTGCTTTATAATAGTAAGTTGTAGCTGTCAGCAGAGCCTTAGGATTTCCTTCTTTTATTCATTTTGAAGGATTGAATAGGAAATTGGAGCATAGAGTAATGAAATTCCTCTCCCTTTCCACCAAGGAAAAGAAAAAAAAAACATGTAGCAACTGCTGCTTCTAATGCATCAAGAGTCATCTTGTTCACATATTTTAATTTTCTTTTGGCATTTTCTTCACAGCCAGTTTCCTAGCCATAGAAGAAAACAAGGCGTTTCTTTTTAGGCACCGGTGATGGGTTACTACCTTTTTTCCTGGCTTCTTTTTCCCCTTTCATCCTACTTAGCTCTGACCCAGCCTGTCTTGTCCCATGTAGAGGATTCAGGGACTTCCTGGGAAGGACTGTGCCAAGGGGTGCCCCATGCTCAGTGTAGATAGACTGAGGCCATGAAGTGGCAGGGAAGCTCTTTAAACTGTGAACCACGAAAAACCAATAGGGCAAGTGATTTGAGACAAGCACTCCCCTCTGGGGGAGGTTTCGGGGTCATTATATGGGCTTTAAATGATCCATCCCTCCCCGTGGCTGGCAGCCACTCCTGCAGTGACAAAAGCAGTTCTTTCTTGGCCCAGGGCTGGCACATTAGTAGATACTTAGTGCCTGTTGGCTAGGGGCATCCTGGAGGAATGATGCGCTCCCCATGTTCAGAGATTATACTGCATTTCAGCCACTTACGGGTTTCACAGGCTTTTGCGGGTTATTTTAAAAACCAAGCCACCATCTGTAATCTTGTTTCTATGGGAAATAATAAAGTGTTGTGACCCTGGGCAAATCACTTAGCCCCTCTGAGCCTCAGGCAATTCTTTCAGATTTATGATCTGTTCCATCTTCCATTGGAGGTCTTTCCCTGTGCCCCTCAGCTGCCGGTACCACCTTCTCTGAGTTATTGTGGTATGTATTGTTACATCCAAGCACACATATGTATAGGTGTATACTGTGTGATAGGCATGTATGTTATATACACAGATAGAAATTTTCAAATAGAGGAGATATAGATCGCACACATATATGCATATATAAACCCATATGTTTTGTTGTTGTGGAGTTGTTCAGTTGTGTTTAACTCTTTGTGATCCTGTGGGACCATAGCATGACAATACTGTCCAGGGGGTTTTCTTGGCAAAGATATTGGAGTGGTTTGCCATTTCTTTCTCCATTGGATTAAGGCAAGCAGAGGTTAAGGGACATACTCAATAGGACTCTATTCGCTGAGCCTTCTCTAGTTGCCCCTAAATATATAGATATATAATATATGTGTGTATATATATATATATGTGTGTGTGTGTGCGTGTGCGCACATATAAGTCTAAATGGGTATATGTACATATACACACAATACACATACATGCACACACAAACACACATAAATATGCACATATATACACAAATATACATGTACTCACATACTTGTATACTTACGTATAATGCACACATCTCCATTTGAATGCAAACTCCTTCAGGACAGGGACTATTTTTTCTATTTCTGTCTTTCCCAAGGTCCTGGCACTTAATGAGCACTTAATAAATACTGATTGGTTGAAAGTGGATTCCAGGGGGCAGCTAGAGGGTGCAGTGGTACAGCACTGGCCCTGGTTTCAGGAGGACCTGAGTTCAAATCCGGCCTCAGACACTTGACTCCTACTAGCTGTGTGACCCTGGTCAAGTCACTTAACCCTCATTGCCCTGCAAAAAGAGAAAGAAAGAAAAGAAAAGAAGGAAGGAAGGGGAAGGAAGGAAGGAAGGAAGGAAGAAAGAAAGAGTATTCCAGGCCAGTGGGGCCTTTCCATAAAGTAAGCCCTTTGAACAGGGACAGTTTTGATTGTTAGTCTTTTAACCCTAGGTCCTACCACATAGTAGGTGCTTAATAAATAAATGCTTGTTGAATTTAAGAAGCTTGAATCTTTAGAAAATATAATATCCATCCTTATAAAAAGATTAAGTTCTTAGATATGAACTAGAAAGGCAAGATGCAAAAGAATTGTCTTAAAATTAATGGCTCTTGCCAAAAGTAGACTGTGATGTGAGAACATCCGTAAATGAAATCTATGGCTTTTCTGGTGTTGGGTTATTGGAGGAAGAATAAGTTAGTGGAGGGTAAGGCACCTGTGGGAATGGCATGCCTTGGGAATGGCAATCCAGAAAGGAAAGGGAATCATGAATCTACAAGATTAAAATTGTATAATAAATGACATCATGCACCAAACACTTTGGAAAGCATATGCCAAGTAGAACATTAAAAAAAAGATTTATTAGAATCCTTACAAAGCTGATTATTAAGTTTGGAGCAAATCCTAGACTTGGAGAAATAAAATGATGAGAAATAAAAGCAGCTCAAGTAAAATCGCTTAATTTATGAACATATGCAAATGAGGAAATACTCTAAAATTTTAAAATCAATATAACATTATTGAAAGAGGTGCCTCCAAGCCAGAAATCATCAGGAATTACCGTTAGAATGCTCCTCCCTCACCTTCACTCACCTTCAAACCCCCCCCCCCCCGTTACTTCTTTCACAGATATGAGTTCAATTTTATGACTTGAGTCAGAAGGCTCAAGTTCTAATGCCAACTTTCACTCCTTAGAGCTCTGAGACATTTGGAAAGACACATCCTCTCTGGACTTCAAGTCTCTAACCAGTAAAATGAAGGGTTGGACTAACTGATATCTGAGGTTCCTTCTAGCTTTAACATGCCGTGATTGGGCAGCGTTCCAACTATATGTGCCTGTTGTTTTTTCCTCTGTGTCTTTTTGGGAGATTAGGGGAAAAGGTGGTCTCTAGATTTGGGATCAAAGTACTGACCTTATCCCAGGTCTATTATGCATTCCTTATTTGGGAAACAGTATTGGTGGAGATGTTGAGGCTGTAGACAGGAAGGAAACTCTCATTCTGGGTGCTTCTCATGTTCTAGCACAGTGATTATGTTTTTACATTAGGAATTAGAAGCCAAATGATCAAGAAAGAAGGGGGCAGCTAGGTGGCGCAGTGGATAAAGCACTGGCCCTGAATTCAGGAGGACCTGAATTCAAATCCGGAATCAGACCAGAAAAAAAAAAAAGGAAGAAGAAAAAGAAGGGAAGTGATTTGACAATGCTAGTAGTGCAAGGAGATCAGGCTTAATTTGGGCCATTTGACAAATGTTGTTCCACTGGTATAGGAGGAAGAACCCAAATGTTTCATATTTGCTTTCAAGGAGTCAGGAGTATATAAGAGAGAGAGAGTGTGTGTGTGTGTGCGCGCACACGTGCCCATGCGTGTGCACGCACACATGTGTACATATGTGTGTATATCGACTTATAACAGTAAATTTAATCTAGCATGGTCTTGTACATGGGGAGCCACTAGTTTACTCGGTATTTTTAAAACCAACCCTCAGAGTGGTATTTTTCATTTTCTAGGGCTTGGAAAGCTCTGATTCATGTATCTCAGAAGATGTTGGTTGCTAGGAGATTCTCCTTTCTCTCTTAATGTTAATCTTTTTGTTTCTACACATTGAGTTAAAGGACGGGCCTTGCTCCTTTTTCATTTCTTAAATTGCTGATCTATTTCATTTGATCCATTTAGTTACTTCAGATTCTTCATTATTGTCATTAACTGCGCTCACTTATTGATTTATTATATTTGGTTCAACCTTGTACCCATCATAGAGCAAATGTAATTTTTATCTTAGGGAGATAATGATCTCATCCGGGAAGAGAGTATTGTCAATACAGTAAGCATAATGAAAATTTACTTACTACTCTGATACAGAGTAACCCCTGGGCAAATCAGCTATTGTTGAATGAGTAGTTTTAACTCGTGTGGCTTAAAAAAAAAAAATCAACTCTCCCTTTTCCCCTCCACTTTGCCTTATTTTGGGGGATGAAATGGGGGAATGTCTTCCTGACTCTTAGCTTCATTATATTATTAAGCATTAAGTCTTTAAAGTAAATAGCTTCAGTGATCATTAATGATCCCAAATTATTAGCCTCTCCCCTGAATCTTTGCTCAGAGTTCCAGTCCTTTGTTGCCACCTGCTAATTAGGTAACTCCATTTGGTTGCCCTATTTATCAGTACCCTGGATTCCACAAGTCCCAAATGGAACTTCATTGTCTTTACCCCAAAACCTACTCTCAAACTCTTAACTTCCCTGTTTCTGTTAATGATAACATTCTTCTCCCACTCACTCAGACTTGTGGAATCATCTTTGACATTCCTCCCCTCCTTTATCCACACAGCCAATCTGTTGCCAAGCTCTCTGTAATATTTCCAATATCTATTCCTTATTGAAAATTTCCACTGCCACTACTGCAGTTTAGGAACACATCTCTTGTGGGCAGTTAGGTGGTGCAGTGGATAAAGCACTGGCCCTAGATTCAGGAAGACCTGAATTCAAATCCAGCCTCAGATATTTGGCATTTACTAGCTGTGTGACCCTGGGCAAGTCACTTAACCCTCATTGCCCTAGTTGGGGAGGGGGGGAAGGAGGACATCTCTTTTCTGTTAGACTATTGTAACAATTTCCTTACTGGTTTTCCTGGTTCTCATTTACAAACTCTCCTCCATTTCCATCCCACCTCTGTCACAGTTATCTTTTTCTTACACTTTTGGGACCATATCACAGTTCTAGTTAAAAATTTTTAATGGCTCTTTTTTTGGCTATCTCATAATTTCTGGCATTTGAGGCCCTCTAGTCTGATGTGTCCCATCTTTGCAGCCCTTTCATAGACTGCTTCCTTCCACATACTTTGCATTCCAGCCAAATTGGACCATTCTCTGTCTCTTGGTCCCATTTTACCAGTTCCTACATGTGGAGCTTTGCTTATGCCTTTCTTTAAGTCTAAAATGGATGCTTCCTTACCTAGACTCCATCTGTTGAAGCCCTTCCCTTCCTAATCCTGGCATCCCTTCCTTTGTAACTGTTGATTAATGGAATACAATCAAACTGAAGAGGAGATTCCTTGTGGTGTGTGTACCATAATGCTTGTGCTTGGCTATCTCTTGTTTTGACACGTTCACAATATCTTGATTAAGGTTAGCAGGGAGGCCATGTTGACTGAAAGTAGAAAAGGGTAGTTAAGTGAATGGCAGACTTGGAGTCCAAAAGGATTTAGCAAGACAAATTGGTGAGCTTCTTTGAGGGGCAGCTAGGTGGTACAAAGGATAGAACATGGGCCCAGAATCAGGAGGATTTAAGTTTAAATCCAGCTTTGAATACTTATTAGCCATTTGTTGCTGGGCAAGTCATTTAATCTTTGCCTCTTTCCTTATCTATCAAATGGGGATAATAACAGCCCCTATCTCCCAGAGTTGTTATAAGGATCAAATGAGATAATATTTGTAAAGTGCTTAGCAAAGTGCCTGGTACATAATAGGTCTTATATGAATATGAATTTTACTATTATTAAAGATGAAATTTATTATGAATGAAGTCCTTGCTATAGCATCACACAATAAACCACATAAATACAGAAAATGTGGGTAAATAGTGGTTCATGTGGAAAAAGTCCTCAGAGATTTTAGTGGATTTTAAACTCCATGTAAATGAACAGGTCATGTAGCTGTCAAGATTGTTAAGACAATCTTAGGATGCATTTAATAATAGCAGGTGCCCAGAAGAAGGAAGATGATAAGATTATTCCACTGCTTCCAGTGGTGGTCAGACATCATCTGCATTATTAGGTCCAGTTGGGAGCACCACACTTTAAAAATGACATTGACAGACTAGAAAATGCCAAAAGGAGGTTGATTAGGGTGGTAAAGAGTCTGGAAACTATATTTTGTAGGAACCATCTTTTTAATGTAGACAATATTCAGGTCATCGGACATGGGTGTCAAATCACCTAGCATTTATCAAGCTTGTACGATGTACCTGCCACTGTCTCAAGCACCAAGAATACAAGTACAAACAGAAAGAAAGATAGCCCTTCCCCTCAAGAAGCTTACAATCTAAAGAGAGAAGATAATATATTAAAGGAAACTGAAAGGGGAAGGAGAAGAGAGGAGGATTAACAGTCCTGGGGACATTGTAGGGAAAGACCAAAAGAGTCTGAATCACCAGCAAGCAGAGGAATCAAGATGTGGCTAACCTGGGCATCCTTGTTAAAATGGAGACATGAGGAACCAACCTCATGGAGAGATCACTGGAGCAGAGATTACTGCTATTTAAATCCCATCTTCTCTAGTAAGCCTTTTCCAAACACTCTTAATTCTAATGCCTTTCCTGTGTCGATTATTTCCTATTCATCCTGCATACAGCTTGTATGTGTATATGCACACACACATGTGTGTATATGTCATATATACAGGGTGGGCCAAACGTCACAGATATTTAATAACTCCTTTATTTTTTGTTTTTAATTTACAATACCATAGCATCATATACAGCATATATAGGAAATTAATTTATATTACATGTGAAAAATCATCTCATAAATGGTGAAAAATGAAGAAAAAATAATTTTCAAAAAGTTATTAAAACATCAGAATCCCTTGTGACTTTTGGCCCACCTTGTGTGTGTGTGTGTATATATATATATATATGTATATATATATACACACACATATATGTATGTATATGTATGTACATATGTATATATGTGTGTATATTTATGTATGTGTGTATATATATATAAATACACATATATATGCATATATATAAATCCTGTATATAGTTTATATTTGTTTGCTTATTGTCTCCTTCATTAGATTGTAAGCTTCTTGAGGGTAGGGACTGTCTTTTGCTTTTTTTTGTATTCCTTGCACTTAGGAACATAGTAGGTACTTAATAAATGCTCATTGATTGACTGACCTGAGTGTGTGAAGTCACAAGGTTTCTTCAAATATTTGAAGGATTGTCATATTGAAGATGGTTTGGGCTTATTCCATTTGGTTCCTGAAATCCAAACTAGGACAAAGATCAATAGAAATGACCACAAAGGGAGTTTTGACTTAGTGTAAAGACCTTTCTAATAATGAATGCAGTTCATATGTGGCTTAATTATTGCCTCTTGCTGGAATGATCCCCCTATTCCTGGAAGCAAACAAGCAGCAGCCATTTGACTATCTTGGAGACCATGGAGGGGTTTCCTGAATAACTTAAGAGATGATTTCCAAGTTCTCTTGCAACTTAAATGACTTGCTGATAATTGTAGGAGTACAAAGTACTAGCCACAAACAGAGCCACAGTTTTATATTAGTTATCCATTGGAAGCTGTGCTTCTATTAGATGCTCATATTTCCAGCTCTGTGGCCATGGGTTAAATCACTCAGCCTCTGTAGGCCTCAGTTTCCTGGGTTGTTTAAGACTGTGCCAGAGAAATGTCAGCTCTGGCAACTTCTACCAGGCTGGAAAGGCTTCAGAGACAGGCCTAATAATGGCATGTGTCTGTTGTCCAAAAACCAGCTTAGCTAGGTTCGGAGATGCTCACTACTAGCTTGGCTGTGGGGCGATGAATATTTTTGGCCACAGTAACTTTTAGAAAAAGAATCTCCAAGACTCAGAGTGATTGTGGTCTCTATCAGTGTAAAAGTACCTAAAATGACTATAGACATTTGAAATACCGAAAGAAGGAAAAAAAAGTTTGAACTTTGGTTGTTCATTTGTTTCTGTTGTGTCTAACTGTGACCCCATTTGGGATTTTCTTGGCAGAGAAACTGGAATGGTTTTGCCATTTCCTTCTCCAGCTCATTTTACAGATGAAGCTGAGGCAAATAGGGTGAAGTGACTTGCCCAAGGTCATAACTAGTCAGTGTCTGAGGCTGGATTTGAACTCAGGTTTTTCTGACTGTAGGTCCTAGCTCTTCATCTGCTGTTCCACCTAGCTGCCCTCGAAAGTTTGGACTAGATGGCTTTTAAGGTCCTTTCCAATTTGAACATTCTAAGTTAGGTATTTGTGGGCTATTTATCTAAATGGAGCTGGATCACATTTCCCTTGCCTTGTCTGACCTCTAGTGGAGGTGTCGATGAGTGCCGAAATGACCAAATGGAGAGAGCCAAGATCCAGGAAAGGCATAGCCTAAGAAATTCATCTCAGAAATCAAGTGTTTATGTCTTCCCTCCCCTGGCATGTTTTTATGACTTACTTAAATCTTTCGAGTATTCTGTTCATGGCCTGCTTAATCTATGAGTTTTATATGCTATCTTTTCTCTTTTTGTTATTAGACTTGAGATATTTTATATACCTTCAGGAGCATTTCATACAAAAAGTTGGTCAACAGTTCAATAAATAGCTATTTAGGGCTCCATATTAATGGAAAAAAATGGATTCTTCCTCCTCCATGTCTCCTACCTCTGCACTTTCCTTTCAATTTCTTCTGCCATTACAATAGTTGAGGTCGCTGTTATCCCATCACCTGTTTTATTTGAATAGCCTGTTAACCGATCTTCCTGCCTCCAGTGCCTAATCACGGTCCATCCTTACCCAGAGACCTTCAGCAGTCCCCCACTTCTTCACATCATTGGTATGGTACTCAGGGTTCTTTGCAATGTGGCCTTTTCAGTCTTAGCTCCCACTGCTTTTCCAACAAGTGCCCCCCCATATCCAAACTTCAATGCTTATGATTCCCCAGTGCCATCCTGTAGCTTTTTTCACTGTAATGCCTTGTGATATTCCCTTCAACTGAAAGGACCTTCTCTCTCTTCTCCATTTGTCATAATCCTACCCCAAAGCTTTGCTTTAGTTCACACACCGATTCTCCCCTGAAGCAAAACATCCTCTAGCAGGGACTAATCTCTCTGCCCTTTGTGGGCTCATACACATTTTGTTTATCATCCAACATTGCTTCCCACTTTCTTCCTGCTATTACAACTACTTGTCTGAGTTTCATTTCCTTTACTGGAATGTCAGCTCCTTTAGGAAGGAAAACTCAGTTCCCTCCCCCCATCTTCATACCCAGCTGCCAAGGTCAACTAACTGGAGTCCAAACTCCTAAGCATGGCATTCCAGGCCTTCCATCTAAGCTCTCACTTGTATCTTCCACTACTCTTCAGTCCGTTATGCTTCAACCACAGAAGGATTTCCTACCTTTGTTGCTTTGCCCATCTTGTTCCTTCTTCCAGAATGTCCTTTGCCTCTAGTCTCCGCCTATGACTTATTATCTTTCCAGGTTTAATTTAAATTCAACTTCCTTCAGGAAACTTCCCCTGTTCATGTTGGATTATCCTCCCTCGTCTGTCTTTTTGTTGTACTTCTTACCATTCTTACCCAGTTATGTCTTATATTTTAGTTATTACTATGCAATGGAAAGAGAAACTAATGCTATCTGGGTAATCTTTAGAGAGTCACATACCCTCCCTTGGACTTGGTTTGTTCATATGTAAAATAAGACAATTAGACTGGATGGCTCTTGAATTCTCTTCCAGCTCTATACCTATCATCCCTTGAGAGACAGGAAGGAGGAGAAAGAGGAAAAAGAGAGTGTAGGCAGCTATCTCCCTACTAGAGTGGTAAATCCAATGAGTGTGGGGCACTTTCTTGGATTGTTCTCTTATTCTTCACACTGTGGTGCATGTAGTGGAATCTCAATCCAAGAAACAGAAGTTTGGTATTCATCCTATGTTAACCAGTCCTCCTTTTCTTTGCTCTCCACACTGATACTTGTGTCACTGCCTATCCTTTTCCTCCCTTTCCATCTATTCCAATTGAGCTTTCTAACACTACATATGATCAATGAAACTGTCTAGCCAAGTCTGATTCTCTTGGGTATTATTAACATTTCCAAATTCTTATAGCACTGAAATTCAGTTGGCTGTGTCTTAAGAGGTGAAACAGGCAATGGTGGATCACTTACACAAGGACAATTTGGAAAGGCTAGAACAACGTAATGTTTTTCCTTGCATTAGGTAGTAAAGTGTGCAATCTGTGGTTTAATTTTCAGAATGAAGGTCTCTCTGTTCTTGGAGTGAATGTTGTTCAGTCTATTCCTGTGCCTTATTTAAATGCAAACTATGAGTAGTGGGGCCATTCCTTTTCTTTATTACCTGAAACTGATTGCACTTTGGCCATTACATTAGTTAAAAAAAAAAACAACCCAGAACTATTTTAAAATTAGAATCATAGGATTAAGAGGCAAAAGTATCCTTATTTACTGTTACTTTTTTCTTAAGGAATAGCTATAGTTCCTGTCAACTACGGGAATAATAATTCAGTAATTAAAAACAACATGGCTTGAATATTAAAGATATTTGATATCCTTTCATATGCAAATGAACAAATGATTCATTGTTTTTGGAGAAGATTCCTGGTGTGGGACCTCTTTCAGCCAGTGCAGATCACAGATCACAACCAGACTAAATTAGTAGGGTCTCAATGCTGCTAAGTGTCAGGATGGGATCTGAACTCAGTTCTTCCTGATCTATTCCCACCATGTAGCTTCTCATAATTACTAAACTTTCACAACACATTGTAGACTACATTCGTTTTACTGTCATTTGCATTTTCTGGGCAAAGAAAGCTGAATAATCAAGGTTTAACATCATCCTTTACTACCTCCAAGTTCACATCACTCAGTGAAGAAAGAGTGCTGGAGGACCTTGGTTCACATATCACTTGTGGTACTTGCTTTGAATGTAATCTTTCCCTCTGTGGGCTTCAGTTACTTTCTCTGTAAATAAGGGTCCTTATTACTTTGTTCTTTTCCTGAGAAAATAATAATTCTTTGAGGAAGACAGTGTGCTAGAAATAGCTCTGCATTGAGAATCAGGAGACTGGCATTCTAGATCTAGTTATGCCACTGAGTAACCAGCTGGACAAGTCATTCAATCTCCCTTGGCTTCAGTTTCATTATTAGTGAAACAAAGGAATGGTTCCATCTTATATTTACAGGCTAGTCTAATTATGCCATACAATGAATCTGTGACTATTATTATCTTACTTTTAAGAATATTGTGGTGTACTAAAAATGTACCACTTCAGTACTTCCTTGGGGCATTGAAAGTGATTGTCAATTTTTGGTGGCTGGATCAGAAGTGCATGAGCTCCGGTACCCTCATTTGACAGCTGAAGAAACAGGCCCAGAAGTTATAACCTCTCTGTTTCTTCAACTGTTAAATAAGGGGGATAACCTTGAAAAAGATCTCTATCATTTCTGACTCCTATGACATTCTACCAAATTGGAGAGGCTTTTGAGTACAGGCTGAAGAATAGGCTTTCTGGTGTCCAAGGTCCAGCCCAAGTTCAGAGAGTTCCATCTCTGATGGTTGGTCATCAGGTGATGATTTGAGGGGCTGGAGCTCACCATAGCTGATAAGCTATCCACTAAGGCAGGGATTCTTAAACTTTTCCCACTCATGACCCCTTTTCACCCAAGAAATTTTGGGTATATGGTATATAAAATAGGTACACATGAACTTTTACTGTTGCCAGATTTTTCACGACCCCCACATTCAGTTCCATGACCCCTATGGGGTTGCTAACCACAGTTTAAGAAAGAAGGCACCAAGGCATGGAGGTACCACCACCTACATCGGCACCCTCATACCAATGGAAGTATTGATTCTTGAAATGTTAAGGAAGCATGAAGGTAAAAGCAGCTCCAGAAGAGTGTTGGACCTGGAGTCAGGATGACCTGAGTTTGAATCCTGTCTCTGACACTACAGTTGTAGAAACCTGGGCAAGTCCCTTAACCTTTTGCCTGTCTCAGTTTTCTCAGAGTTGTGTGAGGCTAATATGAGCTATATGTATGAATTAGCAGGGGCTTTGCAAACCTTAAAGCCCTATAGGAATGCTAGATAGCACCACCACCATCATCGTCACCATCATCTCATATTTTCAGAGCAGGATCAGACCTTAGAATTCATCTGGTTCCATTCCTACTCTTATGGATGAGGAAATTGAAGCCCAACATGGCTTGCCCAAGGCCAGCCAGAAGGAATTGGCAGATGGGATTTAAATTCAATCTTTCTGACTCCAGATCCAGCATGATCAGAACATCCCCAGGCCAAGCCATAATCACAATAACTCACATTTATAAGGCGCTGTAAGGTAGAATGTAAATTCCTTGAGGACAAGGATTATTCTTTTATTTTTTCCTTTTTGTGCTGAGAACAGTGCACTGTTGAACTGAAAGAATAAATGAAAAAAAAATTCACTAGGCATTTAACATAGGTCTCCTGACTCCAAGTCCAGTGTTCTTTACTAATATGTATATATTTCATTTTAGTTAATTATTGCATTTAAGTTCATTTTAATGGAGTTGAATTTCTTCTACTTTTTGTTCTTGCTGTTACAACTTCATTAAAGTGAAATTGTACTGATTAGTAACTTTATTTAAAATGTTTTCATTCTTGGGGAAGCTAGGTGGCACAGTCGATAAAAGCACTGGCCCTGGATTCAGGGGGACCTGAGTTCAAATCCGGATTGAGACACTTGACATTTACTAGCTGTGTGACCCTGGGCAAGTCACCTGACCCTCATTGCCCTGCAGAAAAACAAACAAACAAACAACAACAACAATAATAAAAACCCACAACCATCCAACAAACAAACAAAATGTTTTCATTCTTGTACCTATTTGAAAGAATAAGTGTTGGAGAAGATTATGGTGGGCTATTTGGCTTTTGTGTGGAGAGTCTTAAATAGGATACAGTTTTTAGGTCTGATCTTAATTAGTATCAGCATTAGAAAATAAATCCACTTAGTCTGAGCTTAGCTTGGAGTACAGTCCTTCCTTGCTTCCTTCCATACTCATTTCACATTCCCTGGAAGGGCTAGCCTTCTCACCAAACTTTGTATTGCCATCATTTGATTTCCCTACAAGACTAGAAGCTTCTCTGTTGGAGATTTGAATAAAAGGAAACATCTGGTTCTCTAGGTCTTTTGTTGTAATTCAATGTCAACAGTTCAGCTTGTGTTCGCATCTCAGAGTTAAGCAAGGTACAGAGTACTGTGGATTCCGTGGCTGGCCTTCCTTGGAATTTAGGGTAAATAGAAAACTGTTTTCCATTCATGATATACTGTACAAGGTGATCTAGAGACATGCAGTTAGGGGAGAGTTTTATTCCCCTTCTCTCTGCATATAGTCAGAAATATTACCCTGTGCTGTGATCAAAGAAAAAATGCAAAACAGTGTATTCTCAGTTGTTGTTTTTCTGTGTCATCTACAGGAACCTCCTGAAAATGCTCTTTCCCAGCATTGTAAACATTTAAGCATGGTTTCCAATGGAAATTAATTGGTGATCTCAGAAGTTTTCCTCAAAAACATCATGCTCCATTGTTTCTGAGGGCTACACATTTCTTGAATTTGTGTTAAAGCAGATGCTTATCTTCTCTTGGATCTGAAAGCTTACATTTCTAACAGAACTTGGGAAGGCTTCTTTATTATGTGGACTTAGATTTGGGGGAAGGACGCCAATTCTGTCCTCACTTTCTTTTTGAGTCACTCAATATATTTGGTTTGCTTAGAGCTATGGTGGTGGATACCATGGTGGGAAGGAGGGGGGTGTACTGGAAAGAACCCCAGATTTAGAGACCCAAGTTTTAATTCCAGTTCCACCACCAAACCAGCTATTTCCAACTTGTGGCAAGTGACTTAATTTTCTGGGCCTTAATTTTCTCATCTATAAAATGAGTAGGTTGAACAAGAAGATCTCTAAGGTCTTCCCAACTTGAATGTTCCATGAATCTTTTATAAACTGGAGAGATGGGATGGGGATTTCTGTTCCTTTTTTCTTCATAATACAAAATGCAGTATCTTATAATGCTGGTTACACTTCTGATTAGGAACTGAAATATGACCAAGAAGCACAGAAATCATGATACCCGTTTGCTTGATTCCCCGTTCCCCATCTGTAAAACAAGGCCATTGGCTCAATTAATCAGATCTCTTAGAGTGTTAGCTCCTTCATTCTTATGAAGCAAAATTCCCAATTGTCACCTTCTCCTGGAAAGGTGAGTTGCTTTTCTCCCTCCCTCTTCCTTTGTCTCAATTCCCTGCGGATATACATTTCCTCCCCCCAGCCAGAGTACACATCTTTGGGATCTCTTTGCTTTACCCAGCGGGGGAGAAAGTATGTGTGTGACCAGCAGATGGGCATGACAGCAAGAGTGATTTCTACAGGAACTCATGCAAGGGAACTTGCTGGCTGACTTCACAATCATTTTCCCCAGTGGGCTTGAGTACAAAATGTTGGTTGTAAAATCAGGCATTGCTGGCCTAGATGTGAAAGTGTCATTTGGCCCTGGAGAAAATCCCCAGGAGTGTTCGTTGAATCCTGCCAGACAGAGTCCAACAATTCAGTCACACAGCTGTTAACGAAGTCTCAATTATTTCTGACATTTAACTTGTTCAAACCTCTGCTTTCTCTTGTCTGATTAGAGGGCTGTTGTCCATAGGGGATTAGAAGTAGCCCAGGCATAGTGGTGGATCAATTACTGGCCTGAGAATCAGCAAGACCTGGGTTCAAGTCCTGTCTATGACATCTAGTCAGATTACAAGCATATCACTTAACCTGTTGGTGCTCTACCCATCTTCTTATAGATTTCAGGGTTTGCATCCATGTCTGTGTCCATGGCATCACCACAGGTGTTTGCCCGGCTGTTGGCTGGCTGGCTGCTGCTGTTGTTTTTGAGTCTTTGATGGCCCATTTCAGTTAAAATTGGATCTGTAGCTTCTTGGGGGCATAGTGGGAGAAAATCCTGAAGCTTATATAAGGAGAGTCATGGAACTTCAAGATTTAAAGGGAACAGTAGTGGTCATCTGGCCAGATTCTTCACAATGTCTCCCAGTATCATATCTAGTAGCAGGAGCATGCTAGAGCTGGTATGTATTAGCTTGAGCTAAATATTGTTAAATTCTCTGGAGCATTTACTCCCCAGAAAATGGCAAATGACACAAAGCAGGACTTGATTTATTTTTTTTGTTGGTTGTCTGGACTTAAGACACTTACTAGCTATGTGACCTTGGGCAAGTTGCTTAACCCCCATTGCCATTTAAAAACAAACAACTGGTTGTTAAACATTTGCCAGCATACTCCTGCATAATAATCACCTAATAAATATTTTACTGAATATATGCCTTTTACAGATGTGGAAACTGAGGTTCAGAGGGGTTATGTGAAAAGCCATTGGAGGCATAAAGCCCAGGAATGTGGTGATAATTGTATTCTGCCCTGGTCAGAGCAGGTCTGGAGTGTTGTGTTCACTTCTGGGCACCGCATCATAGGAAGGACATTGTAGTTGGAACACATATGGAAGAAGACATCTGCTATGGTGAAGGGCTTGTGAAGAAGTTAAAAGAAATGGAGATGCATTAGGCTTGGAGAATGGAAGACTTGTTGGAAGTGGGAGGTGGTGTGATAGCTTTCTTTAATTATTTGAAGGTTGGTTCTTTGGAAGAGAGGTTAAATGAGCTCTTTTGGGTCCCAGAGGGCAGAATTGGAAGCAATGGGTAGAAACTGCAAAGGGATGTGGTTGGGCCTGATGATGGGAAAGACTTTAAAATAACTAGAGTAATTCAGAAAGAGAATGGGAATCTTTAGACAAAAGCTGGACATGTGTGAGCTGTTGAAAAAAGAATGCTTTATCAGGCATGGCTTGAACTGGAGCACCTTCTGGGGTCCCCTCAAATGCTGAAATGGTTAATTCCGAGAGTCCAGGGCTACCGACTCCCAATGTAGTCCTTTTTTTTTTTTTTCATTTTATAGACACTTGATAATGTGGCTTCAAGACTAGCATTTTCTACTTTTTTTTTTTTGCAATATGCTGATGCTTCCTTGGAAGAGGATGCGGTAGACAGAGTCCCCCAGGTTTTTGGACTGTCTTTTCAGAAGTTTGGTGTTCTACTTGAATATCTGAGGAGAGAAATAGGGATTCTTTGCTAAGGCTCGTAACATGTGACTTGTTTTGGTGAGGATTCTGAAGGCCCGAAGGCATACAAACATTTTTTTTCTCACTAGGGAAAGGAGATGAGCAAAATGCTGGGAGAAAGGGAGTCAATTCAGGCCGATTGACTTACTTTTGGAGAGACCTCCACACTTCAGCAGTTTTCAACTTTTGGACTTGGTGTCCAGGAGGATTTGTAGAGTCTATTCCTTGGAAATAATGACAGTGCCTTGGACTTAGAAGCAGGTCCAACATTTACAAAGTATTGGTGGTTGTGATTGCTTCTTTCTCTGAAACAAGAAAAGCCTCTTGTGTCTTGATTTTCTGGTTTACTGATCATATTTTGTAAAGCTGCCTCCTCACCAGAGAATTCACCATTTAGCAAATACTTACCATGTGCCAGACGCTGTGATCGGCCCAGGAGAAACATAGGCCCACTGCAATATGGCTTCTGTTCCTCATTACCCCTCCCACACTTCCCTGCAGTTGAAGCTATCCTCGAAAAGATCACCAGTGACCAATCAATGCCCAAACCTACTTAACTTTTCTCTGTCCACATCTTCTGTGGCCTCTTGGTAGCTTCTGACCCCATTGATCCACTCTCTTCTTGGTGATTTCATATCCCTTGGTTTCTACAGTTGTGTTCCCTGCTGTCCAACCCCTCCTCCCTCCATTCTCCCTGGTCATTATATATATATATATATATATATATATATATATATTTTTTTTTTTTTTTCAGGGGTGGAATTTGGATTAGGCTGTAAACTCATTTATATAACTGTCTGTTTTGATGTTCCAAGCTAATTCGAAGAATAATCTGTTTCCTTTAAACATTTCCCCTGCTTCTTTCTTTGCCCCAGTCATATATCTCTATTGACCTCTTCCCCTTTTCCTGTGCTAGCAATACCCCCCCAAACACACACACATACACACACACACACACACACACACACACACACACACACACACACACACACACCAGTAATCCTAATTATTTTTTAACTGAATGGGAAAACTGCTTCCGGTGAGTGGATTCTAAGATGCTTATTGTACTGTCAAAGAAGAAAAAACGACTTTCTATGGTCCTAGTGCAAATTCTTGAAAGGAGTTTTAGCCTTTGGATGAAGCAAAGTTTTTCACAAAGTATGGTTTGGAGACACTAATTCTAGTAGTTGCCGAGTAGTTATTCATAGGTACATACATTTAAAGCATTTCAGAGGTTATCTATTTCAACTCCTTTATTTTTACAAATGAGGAAACTGAGACCTAGAAGGATTAAATAAATGACTTACCCAAGGTCACACAAGTAGTAAATAGTAGAGCTAGCATTCCAACACAGGTCATCTAACACCTTTCCTCTTGACACTGTGCCACAAAGAACTGATGCTTCTCTCTCCCAAGATTGCTACTTAGTCTGGGAGCCTCTGGAATTCTGTAATTCTAGGTTACATTGTCTGTTACTGTGATTTAGCAAGCTCCTGGGATGGAGGAGAAACATTTTCCAATGAGATACAAACTGCTGGTAGACAGATGCCCTAAGGGTTTGTCTTGTTTGTATGTATGTATGTGTGTATGTACGTATGTATATGTGTGTGTATATGTTTTCATGTATGTATGTATGTCTACGTATTTTTCACATTCCTCTTTTCTCCCTTTCCTCCAAGACCCCGAAATGAAATAAGTTTGCTATCACAAGAATAGGTCTTCCTTCCTTCCTTCCTTCCTTCCTTCCTTCCTTCCTTCCTTCCTTCCTTCCTTCCTTCCTTCCTTCCTTCCTTCCTTCCTTCCTTCCTTCCTTCCTTCCTTCCCTCCCTCCCTCCCTCCTTCCTTCCTCCCTCCCCTCCTTCCTGGATACCTAACTATATGATCAACTTAATCATTAGGAAATCTAAAATTATTATAATATTAATTCTCAGTTTTGCAATGTTGTTCAAGTGTTTTCCTCTTGTTTCTTTAAAGATTTGAACATGGAATTCAACCCTTCAGACCACCCTCGGGCCAGCACAATATTCCTCAGTAAATCTCAGACCGACGGTAAGTTGTTATTTATATCTCTTTCTCTTTCCTCTTGTAAATGGCATTGTAGGCTGTTGGCCTTTATTTAAGTTCTGCCTTGTGTTTTGATATGCAGTCACATAGTCACTTCCAGGGTCTCTATTGTATTGGCTGGGGTTTCTTTAATGTTTGCTTCTAGGACCCTATCTAGAGGAGAGGGGGACTTCAAGTAAATTATAGCCCCTAGCTCCTCCTTCTTAGAAGACGTCTCCCAGAACTTGCAGTCCTTTCAAACTGTAGAGGGGCATGTTCCAATCCACATTCTTCTGATGTCTCTCAGAAATTTGTTTCTTTTTGGAGACTTCCTTCCCCTAAGAAATGTTCTACGTCTGACTTTGGTCTAACAACAACATAATGCAGACTCCATGTAAAAAGAAAGAAAATGCTAGAAACAAATGTATCCCCAACTGCTCTTTAGTTTATACTGTTCAAGTATAGGAATAAGATATTCTTTTGTGTAATAATAAAAACTAATAAAATCAATGATTATTGTTAGCATTTATATAGCACTTTAAGGTTTGCAAAGCACTTTATAAATAAATATTGTCATATTTGTTCCTTACAACACTCCTGGGAGGTAGGTGCTATTATCATCCCTATGTATAGATAAGGAAACTGAGACAGACAGAGGTTAACTGACTTGCCCATGACTACACAGCGAGTAAGTGTCTAAGGCCAGATTTGAACTCAAATCTTCTTGACTCCAGGTCAACCTCTTTATCCCTATTCACTGTGCCACTTACCTGCCCAACCCCTAAGAAAGTCTACCCCTAAAGCCATCTTGCTCATCTTGACCCAGTGGTCCTTATTCCTTTCTAGGCTTCTCTCTCTTCTCCCATCTCACTACTCTGCTGGCCTTGTGCTATATGGGGAGAGAAACTTAAATAAGAAAATAAAATAGAAATGGATGTGTTAAAAGTTGATCAGATAACAGAGAAGATGCTTAAGCAAGGGAAATTGGTTAGGTAGCTGGCTAACACATGGGGTTGAAACACATGAATCCCTAAGAGACTCCTGAGACTCCACCTAACTAATAAACTGGGAAAATCTTTGAGTACTAGGCTTATGTAGGGAAGAGTCTAAATGTATTCCAGATTTGACCTTTAATCTAAAGGATTAAAGCATATGCAAGAGTGGGTTATTTTTCTCATTAATTGTTAGCTAATGATGTTGTATGTTTGTGAAAGGCTATAAATGATTGTTAATTTATTGTTCATGACCTCTATCCAGACAGATCACTTTCTTGATCTGACATGGCTTAATTTCAATACGTTTTAAGAATTCATGTCATTCCATTTGGTGAGGCTAATCCCCCCAACGAAGATTGTAACTCCCTTTGTCTAGACCTTAATTTGTAGCCTTCATGAGATGACTTGGCCCCAAATATTAATTACTTTGTGATCAGCCATCCGGTGGTGTATCTCTATGACCTTATCCAGTCTAATCCTCAAATAAAATAAACAGTCTGTTGCTAGCCCCAAACTCTCTAGCTAGATAGAACTGGACGGAACTTTTTGCTCTACTGGTATTAGATGTCTAGACTCCAAGATTTGACCCAGGATCTACTAAGACCTAGAGGACTTAACACTTTTATGACTGGAGCACCTGACCTGGGGAGTGCTTGCTGATTGGTGGCTGCCTCAGTGGTCCATCACACCTAGGACTGCCTCTATCTGGGCTTCATTCCTTCACTGTCTATCTCCCTAGCTACTGTGCTACCATTACCCCCTCCCCCACTCTTCTCCCTTTACACTTTTGGAATTACAATCACATGAGCCCTCTCATTGCTCCAGGAAGGGGCTTGTCAATATGCTCCTTTATGGTGCCACTCATTCTCCTCTATGCATTGTCTCCTCTATAAGAATATAAGCTCTCTGAGGGTAAGGACGAGTCTCTGCTTTTGCATTTCTACATCCCATTCTCAGCACTGTGCATGTTATATAGTGAGCATTCAGCAGATGCTTTTTCCTGTATTCATTCATTCATCTTCATATTCTTATGAGGCTCTGCAAGGACATTAATTTTATTCATGACAAATAAGAATGTGCTAAGAGCTTGAAAGAAATCATTATGACCCTAAAAGAAAATGAACACATTCTTCCTGTTCTTTTGTCCACTTTTTCATTTGGTTTTCAGGAGAAAGTGTACTTGTGAAGGAACTTTAAATCTTTATGATGGAAGAAAAGATGCCTTTGTTCTCTTTCTTGCTCTAGTGAAATTGGAGCTTCAGAACATTTGGGGTTACCAGGGGAGAGAAGGGATGGCTGGGAAGTTGGGCTGGTGAAAATATGAAAGTTAAAAGAGATTTATATAAGCCTTTTGAATTCCATATGGGAAAAATAGTGGTGAAGTTTGCTTATCTTCATTGTGTTTGACTTTGCTCTGAGATACAAGAAGGGGTGATTAAGTGTTAACAACTAGCTATCGGGGGAAAAAACGTTTGTATAACACACTTAGGTTTAGTTTAATCTGCATTATTTTAAATAATATTTATTTTTCCCCAATGGCATGTTAAAACAATTATATGTATGCATGTGTATGTATATGTATATGTGTGTATTGTTTATGTGTATCTATATGTATATATATATATATATATATATATGTATGTATGTGTGTATGTGTTTTTAAAGTTTTGAGTTTCAAATTCTATCCCTTTCTCTCCCCCCCCCCAGGTGGTAAGCATTCAGATATAGGTTATACATGTAGAATTATGTAAAACATAAAACAATTTAAAATATATTCTTAAAAAAGTTTTGAGTTCCAAATTCTATCCCTCCCCACCCCTTCCTTACCTCAAGTGTAAGAAGGATAGAAATCATATCTTATTCTTGAGAACTCCCAGGTTAATAATGTAAGCATAACTAACTCACAAAGGAGCTATACTGGGGCTCATATATGGATGTTCCTTACCTGATTTTTTGTTTGTTTGTTTGTTTTTGTGTTGGCCAGAATATGGAAACTGAGCCATGAAGCTTGGGGGCTAGGGAGGGCATTTGAAGATCTCAAAAGTGAATAGATTATCTAGCTGTATGACCCTGGGCAAGTCACTTAATCCTCATTGCCCAGCAAAAAACAAACAAAAAAACAGATTGAAAAGCTATTGACTAAATTTCATTTGGTCAGGTTTCCATTGCAAAATTTCTAGTATGTGCACTACTATATTCACATTCTGTTGATCACACTGTCCCTTTCTCTGTGTCTCTTTGTTCCTTGGCCTCTCTATGCCTCTATCTTGGATTCTTGAATTATTTTAGGTGCAAAAGATACTTTAAAAAAAAATCACACACACAAACAAGGAGAGATTTGTATCCTCGGATGATTTCATTCTCTTCAGTTTTTCTTTCTGTGGAACATGATGTTCTTTTTGTTCTTTGCATCTCGATGACACCCTTTCATTATTCGTAATAGGTTTGTACTTTAGCAGTTAACTCCGTGTCCATCCCGAGTCATTTGGAGGCAGATTTCCCGTGTCCATCCCGAGTCATTTGGAGGCAGATTTCCCTTTATATCTATATGCTAAATCTGCACCCAGCACTCTTTTATCAATACTAAATACTTAGCTCTCTTTAAGGGTCTGCTATTGAACTCAAGTGGGTTATGTTATCAGTGAACTCTCTGTGCCAGACATTGTGCCAAATGCTAGGGGTATAAAGAAAGGCAAAACACAGTCCCTGCTCTCAAGGAGCCCACAATCTAACCGGGCGGGGGCAGGGGAGGCATCATGCAAATAGCTATGTGCAGACAAGCTATAGTCAGGGGATGTTGCAGAAAACCTCAGAGGGAAGGTACTAAGATTAAGGAGTCCTGGGAAAGACTTCTTGTAGAAAGTGGAATTTTAGTTGAGACTTGAACAGAGGCAGGAAAGCCAGGAGGCATCTATGAGGAGGGAGAACCTTCCAGGCACATGGGCCAGCCAGAGCAAATGAGAGATGGGAGATGAAATGTTGTTGGAAAGGAGCAGGAACAGAGGCCAGTGTCACTGGATTGAAGAGTGGCACATTGGGTGGGAATTGTAAGATGTGAGAAGACTGGAAAGGTAGAGAAGGATCAGGTTATGGATGCCTTTAGAAGACAGAGGATTTTCTGTTGGATGTTGGAAGCAATAGGGAGCCATTGAAGTTTATTGAATATCAGGTGGTGACATGATCAGACCTTGTACTTTAGGAAGATCCATTTGACAGCTGAGTTGAGGATGCACCTGATTAAGGAGAGAACTGAGGCAGGAAAACTAATGAGCAAACTATTGCAATTGTTCCGGCTGAGCTGATGATCCTCCTTCAGGATGGTGGCGGTGTTTTGGACCTCCACCCTCACCAATAACAATAATGTATATCTATATTTAATTCTACATAAATAATAAACAGGACTGACCTGTAAGTCATTGGGGCTTTCTTGAAACGAAGAGCTATTAAACTTCTTTTTGTCCTAGATATCAGAAAGATTGGCTATGCTGGGAGACTTTATCTCTGCATTCATAACTAGATGGGAAGCCCCAGCACAACAGGGCATTAATGGCCTGTTCACCATAATGGTTTATCTGATCAGACCTCTCCTGCTGGATGTGATTAGGCAGATATTTTATGCAAAGCAGGAGTGATTTTTCTCTGCAACACTTGTTATTAGAAAACAGATGTTATGACCCATTTAGAAAGAAAGACATTTCTATGCTCAGGATGTGTACTCCTGCTCAGGAAGGGGGAGACTACTCTTTTTACTTACCACTGGGAGCACATGCTGTCATTGCTGCTGTGGGGGGTAGGGGGAAGGGGGGAACTGAAGTTGCCCAAGACTTTTTATATTCCTTGACCTCGTTTTTTCCCCATAATTTCTCGTGTTGGATTTAGACTATCGAAAGCAAGTTTGGGCTGCTTTAAAAATTTGGTTGAGTATGGTGCTAATGAGAGGCAGCATGGAGATACAAAGAAAAGCAAAATAAATGCTTTCAACAAGCATTTATTAAGTAAATTCTGTTGGATATAGAGCCCTCCCCAGTGTTAGGAAGACCTAGGCTGAAGTCCTCCTGCAGCACCCTGGGCAAATCACTTAACCTCTCAGTACTCCAGGCATTTTTTCCATACTCTCAAGTTGGCAGAATAGGTGCCAGTCTACATGGGCAGGGGGAGTCCCCTCAGTGAGAATTCCTTTTCTACTAGTGAAATTGCAAGTCTGAAAAAGTCACCTTTAAAAATAATTAGCCTGAGTTCAAATCCGTCCTCGGACACTTAATACTTACTAGCTGTGTGACCTTGGGCAAGTCACTTAACCCCAATTGCCTCACCAAAAAAAAAAAAAATTAGAAGAGGAGGGCAGCTAGGTGGTGCAGTGGATAGAGCACTGGCCCTGGATTCAGGACAACCTGAGTTCAAATCCAGCCTCAGACACTTAACACTTACTAGCTGTGTGACCCTGGGCAAGTCACTTAACACCAATTGCCTCACCAAAAAAATAATAATAATAATAATAATTAGAAGAGAATTGGACCCTGAAGACCACATTAACCACATTTCCAAAAGATTCCTTGAAATAACTAAATGAATGAAAACTACTTGTCCAATGCATGGCATCATGGTAGACTATGCTAGAAATAAAGATATGGACCCATTTTTCCTAGCAGTTTCAGAAAAATAGGATTGGCTGGTTTGGTAGGCCATTCTCCATGCTGGCTCACATTTTCCTTCCTAGCAAATAAACGTCAAGCTTGTTGAATGGTAAATGATCAGAAAACAAAGGCTATTTGAGCTTTGGATATCAGGAATACTTCTGTACCTTGCCCACAATCCTTGCCATCATTCAGGATAGCCCCATCACTTTCTCTTTATGTTCCCATCTCTGGGACATTTCATCCTCATCATTTCCTCCCCTCTCCATGTCTTCAATGGCTAGACTCTAGCTCAGTGCTTGAATTCAGGCCAGTTTGGGTCAGGGGTAGCCTAGAACTCTCCACCGTTCTAAAATCATCTTGAAGCTCTAGGGATAAATGTCCATTTTAGGACATTCACTGGGATTCCATATTTCATTAGGAAATGTGGAATTCTGTTCCATAGAAGGTACCCTCGGATTGAGGATCAGAATCTTACTCCTTCACCGCTAAGCAGGCACTAAGTTAGTGCTTGCCTGTTAAAAATCAACCAAGCAGAAAACTTGCTGCCTAGTTTTCTTCCTCAAATTTTAGTGTGGCTAGTGATAACACGTCCTATTTGCAATTGGCAAAGCTCTTTTACTGACCCCATGCTTCCTAAGAAAACAAAGTTCCATCTTATCAAAAGTGACAGTTTATTAGTGTTCCTTCATGGCAATGAGGTCCAGAATACCACTACAGATGAACTCAAAATGAGCGTCACATAGAAGGGAATGGTGGGTGTGACCAGGATGCAGCATGTAGCCAACAAGGAGCATCAAAGAAGAACAAGGGTAAAGGATGTCATCAAGGGACTGTTTGACAGAAAGAGAGGTGGGCTGGTCCCATGGCAAGAGTCCCACCATCCCATGACAGATAAATTGTCAGAGTGCTCCACTGGAACCCTTGTGATAATTAGAAGAAATGAGGAAGACCCCAAACACAGTATGTATGCCCCTGGGGTGAACTTTTGGGGAAAATCTGCATGACAACCATTCAAGATGGATAATCTTGGATGGGTTACAGTATGCATCACTGGAGGGAATTCTCGAATCAATGAGATCACAGATCCCTGAGTGTTTAAATAGTGATAAAATGACATCCTTTGTTTTAAAAAGGTTTGATAATATTACCACCACCCCTTCCCCAAAGGTCACGGTCACATCCTCTGGGTAGATTTTTGGGGAAGACTCAGGGAAAGGAAGAGAAAACACTAGCAACATTTTTGTCCTCTAGAAGAATTTAAGGTACAAAATGATGCAAGTTATGTAGGAAACCTTAAACACACAGTGGGTGCTAAAGAGATGTCAACATGAGTAAAGAGAGAGGGTCCTAATTGGGAAACAATCATCTCAGGTATCTAGTAGTGCTTCCACCATCTACCAGTTGTTCCAGCCTTCAAGCTAGTCAAGAAATGTAATGCCCTATATAGGAGGTCTGAACTCTATCCCAGCCCTGACTAACAAAAACTAGCTTTGTGCTCTCGGGCAAGTCACAACCTCTTTGGATCTTTCCCTTCTACTTGAACAGGCAACCTCCAAGTTTCCTTTTGGCTAAAATGTTTTATTTTCCTGTGGTTCTTTAACTCTGCTTAGGGTTAGCCTACCCAGAGGCTCAGGTGTTTAGCTCATTAATTTCTCTATGGAAGGAAAATCTGCAACCACAAGCAGACACTTACTGGAAACACCTGTTCTATTCTGAAAGTGATTTAATGGTTGTCTTCATTTTGAACTCACTTAAGGGTGAGGCAAAATACTAAAGACTGTTAAATGGCATTTTGCAGGTGTGTTGAATGTCTTAGAACCCCAGTAGGTTTTCCTTGTGAATTAAGGATGTAGTAGTCTCCATAATATTTTTTAAATGAAGACTAATTAAGTTCTTCAGGATTCTAAACTGTTAGCTCTGAGCACTCAGTATAATTGTTCCTCTTTTTAATTTTTAAAGTAGCTGTTAAAGTGATCTTATATTTTGTTGCCTTATTTGTTGCCCAAATTCTAAACTTGCACCTGGATGTGCTTCCTCAACCTCCCACTTAAAAATAAGCCTTTCCTCAGTGTCATCCAGCTGGTAAATACACACATCCAGGAATCTTTCTCTTCTGACTCACTAAAATAGGCAAACTGTTGCTCACATACATTATTGGATCTTATACACATGTATGCTGGAACCAGCTTATAGAGGCTCTCATCGAAGCTGCTTGTTAATTTTTTAGTGTGAGCATTTATACCTCAGAAATCAGCAAATGCTGCAAATCAGGGTTTGAATGATTGAATTGTTGATGGTCTGGACTTTAAAAAGTGATGGAGAAAATTTAATGCCTATTAGACTTAAAAGTAGGTCATCACATTTTTTCCTCTGGGAGATCTGGTTGTTAAACTTTTACCAGCACACACTCCTGTTTGTATGTGTGTCCGTGTCCATCTGTGGTCCATCTAGAATGCCACCAGTATTGCCACTGATTTAGTTACTCTTGTGGCTGACCCAAAGTTGGAGATGTAAAAATGGCAAGAAAGGCAAAAATGGAGCCTTCTGTAGTCCCATCTCTCAGACTGTCTGCTTCCCATCATCTTAATCCCCCTTTTTAGTCCTTTTCTTTTCTAACTACTCAGAATTGGTAATGTGATGATCAGTCACTTTACTTTTAGCATCTGCTTCCCCTTGAAGTTGATTTCCCAATCTCAGTACAACACAAAGAAAAACACATATCATGTACTGTTTTCCCTAGATTGTTTTTTTGTTTGTTTGTTTCTTCCTGATCCCTTATCAGGCTGCTCACTTACGTCCTTACAGTAAAGGCATCTCCTGGGTCATGCTGGGCATTGGGCTTTAGTCAATTGGGTCCCTATAGTAAATTGGATCAGAAGACTCAGGTTTTTTCAGGGTTACTCACCCTTCCCCCCAGGGGGATTGATGAGGATTTTTGTGGAATTGATCTCTCAACTCTACAAGTTTGGAACGTCAACAGCTCATGCAGGATTTATTACATTCTCCTAAAACTAGCTCATGTTATCCCAAGTTTGACAAGATTGATTTGTACCATAATATCAGTTTGTTCATTTTCATTGGGTAACATCCTGACCAAATATTCTTGTTCCCCATCAAGGACTTACCCTCTTTGGCATTAAATTAAATTTATAATTAAGTTGCTGGGTGAACTTTAGTGCCTTATGGGAATATTTCAGTCATG
Organism: Dromiciops gliroides; assembly: GCF_019393635.1. Taxonomy (NCBI): domain Eukaryota; kingdom Metazoa; phylum Chordata; class Mammalia; order Microbiotheria; family Microbiotheriidae; genus Dromiciops; species Dromiciops gliroides. The sequence goes on from NC_057865.1 coordinate 73,093,132, forward strand.
CAGAACCTGGGGAGCTGTCCTCAGCCCACTGTTTGTTGAATTTACTTTTCTAGTGAACAAATATTTGTGCCTACCAGATATGGCCTTTTCTTTCTTTCACTGACAAATTCTTACTCTCTATCCTATTTTTTCCAAACTTCAGGGTGGTCATCACTTTATTATCTCATAGGAAGAATTCGTGTGGAAAATGTCCCATAGACACCTATTCCCATCCATGATGATGGATTTTTGTTAATTTCAGTTAAGTAGGATGTTGCTCCTCTGACTTTATTGTTTGTCTCTCTTATAGACATCAGTTATGTCTGGTCTAGACTTGGGAGGAACAGTGACCCCTGCCCCCCTTTTCTTTTTCCATGTGGGCTTCTGTCTACTGATTTTAGTTTCCTGTTATAATACTTTTTTTTTTTTTTTTTTTTTTTTAGTGAGGCAATTGGGGTTAAGTGACTTGCCCAGGGTCACACAGCTAGTAAGTGTCAAGTGTCTGAGGCCGGATTTGAACTCAGGCTGTTATAATACTTTTGACTGAGTCTGCCCTTTTCCCATATCCAGGTAGAGAAGGGTCAGGTGTATGTGATCTATATTAGCACAGATCCTGGATTATTCACTCCCCGCACCCCAGCCTGCTGAAGCCTATGGACCCTTTTTAGAATAATGGTTTTTTTTTATTAAAAATTATTTATTTATTTTATTATTTATTATTTTTTTAAATGGGGTAATGGGGGTTAAGTGACTTGCCCAGGGTCACACAGCTAGTAAGTGTCAAGTATCTGAGGCCGGATTTAAACTCAGGTCTTCCTGAATCCATAGCCAGTGCTTTATCCACTTTGCCACCTGGCTGCCCCCTAGAATAATGTTTTTAAAATGCATAAAGTAAAATATATAGGATTGCAAAGGAAATTAATAATACTTAGGTACAGTTATCAAAATATTTTAACAAAGACCCTAATTTAATAAGGCTTGGAGTAGGTAATGCTTAAATATCCTTCCAGCTCTAAATTCTCCATGATCTCTGCCCTCAAGTCTCCTAGGAATCACAATTTGGAACTAGAATGGATTTAGTAACTACCAATTTAATTACTTCATCAAACAGATCAATACATTTACTTTCAGAGAAGTTAGTGACTTGCCCAAGGCTGCACAGATAGCAAGTAGCTGAGGCGATATCTAACTCCAAATTCAGTGTTGTTTTCACTATTTGATAGAATACCATTTGGGGTGTTGTGTGTATGATTTATTTTTATAAGTGCCTAATACTTTTTGAGATTTCCATTTCTATGGATGAAATCTATTATTATAATCAATTTAGAAATTCATTTATTAGTTTTATTTAAAGAACATCAAAACATATTGGAAACTGAATCCGAGACAACAAAGACATCCAGCATATTCCTTCCATAAAGCAAAACCAAAACCGATTAAGACTATAACTAATCATCCTCTAACAAGCGAAATGCGACTCTATTAATGTGTTCAGTTATTTAGGAGCTCTGAAAACAACAGAGATTTTGGTAGATGTGTTAATATTAATCTAATGATATAGAGAGTTTTAAAAAATTAAAATCTCTCATTACAAATGACTTGGCATCTCCTTTCTATAATAATATAACACAGTAGCTAAAACACTCAGCCTTTCAGTGCTGATTAATCAGTGGTTTTCTTATTTGATTTCTCTTTAGAGAGAGTGACAGACAGAAACAGAGACACAAAGAGAGAAGGACATTCTGTCTTTGAGTAGGATACTTCTGACATTCCTTGTTGGGTAATCAATCAGTAAAAATTTGTGCAATGAATCAAGACGCAGGAATAAAAAAGCAGAAAATGTACATTCAGAGCATCACAGATAAATTTTTATTCTTAATTAGCTTTTTAAAAGTTTTTTTTGGGGGGTGGGACTAGCTACAAGCTGTGACATTATCCCATATTGTTGTTGTTGTTGTATTTTACTATTCTTAATTTTTCTCTTAAGTGCCATTACAATAAATCATACTATTTAGTGCAGTGGTGCAAAAGGGTTACCTTCCCTGGTACTTACTAATTGGTAGATTGATTAGTAGAAAAATGTAACCTCTGAAAAAAGTGTTCACATATACTGTGAGAAAGGACAAGGGTAATCATTTAGGATACTTTTGGGCATCCTGCAGTACTGAGGATGCCTGAGCCTTCCTAAAAGGGCCTTCAGATGACAAGCTTATCTGTCTCTCTCCTTCAAACAATGGGAACCCATTGTGCTATTCCTTCTTCTTCTTTTTTTTTTTTTAGTGAGGCAATTGGGGTTAAGTGACTTGCCCAGGGTCACACAGCTAGTAAGTGTTAAGTGTCTGAGGCTGGATTTGAACTCAGGTACTCCTGAATCCAGGGCCAGTGCTCTATCCACTGTGCCACCTAGCTGCCCCGTGCTATTCCTTCTTAACCTGTGCAATGCATTAATTAGTATGTGTGGGTCTTGTTGAGACTAGGAGAATGGTAGTTGGTGAAATTAAAAGTTTCCTATAGGGCAGTGATTGTCAAACTTTTTGGTCCCAGAATCCCCTTATACTCTTCGTGTGTGGGGGGGGCGGAGGGCAGTGAGGGTTAAGTGACCTGCCCAGGGTCACATAGCTAGTGTCAAGTGTCTGAAGCTGGATTTGAACTCAGGTCTTCTTGAAAACAGGGCCGGTGCTTTATCCACTGTACCACCTAGCTGCCCCTGAATCCCATTATACTTTTAAAAATTATTGAGGACCCCAAAGAATTTTAATGTGGATTTCTATATATTAATACATATATACACAAAAGTTATATAATATACCTAATGCATATGATACATCATATAATATAAATGTATATAATATGGTAAATATTCTAATTTTAAAATTTAGTTAACAATAAAACATAAGTAACATGTTAAGGAAAATATTTTTCTAAACAAAAATGTTAGCGAGAAGAGTAATTGTTTTTGTTAATCTCTCTGTCTGGCTTAATGGAAGATAGCTGGATTCTTATATCTGCTTCTGCATTCAGTCTATTGCAGTATGTTGTTTTGGTTGAAGTATATGAAGAAAATGTGGCCTCCCACAGGTATGTAGCTGGAAAAGGGAGGAATACTTTTAATAAACAAGTAACATTTTAGTTTTGACCTTACAGATCTCCTGAAAGAGTCTTGAGTACTCCAAGGAATCTGAGGACTGAATGTTGAGAACTCCTTCTGTAGGATATTACATGATATTATTATGATTCATGTGCTGGATGCTTATTCATTTTATTCACTTTGTCCCAACCTGTGATTTCATAGGTATAGGGAATGAACCCAGTATGGAAACTCTGTCTTCCCGTGTCGATCAGCACCTCATTTGTACTGTTTTAGAGATTTACTACAGCTAGTAAAATTTCAAGGCAAGATTCAAATTCAGGTCTTCTTAACTCAGCACTGTACTGCAACACCTAGCTGCCAACCCATCCTTGCCTAGTTAGCAAACAGTTCTCTGAGTAGTGTCCAGGAATAGGTGTGATGTGATGATTTGTTGTGTGTACCTTCCTTTTGTCTTTCTCTTACCCAGATCTGCGTGTCATCTTACTAATTCTCTCTGTGTGTCTATCACTCTGTCTCTGTCTCTCTTCATGCACACATATATATGTTTATGTATCACATAATTGGAGAGTTTTAAGGTTTGGGGGGCCATCTAAGTGATATTCACTATAACATACTAGGGAGGTGGTTAGTTCGGTCTCTGCTCTAGGACCTCTAAGGAGGGAGCTGATGGAGAACTCCCTATAAGGTAGCCTTTTCTTCTTTTGCACAGCTCTGATTGTTAGGAAGATTTTCCTGACCTCAAGCTTAAGTTGGTATCTTTTCAACTGCCATCCATTATAGTCCTGCCAGCTCTGCCCTCTGGGACCAAACAGCACAAATCCAATCCCTTCTCTTTAAATATCTGAAGACAGCCATCAGTGTCCCTCGTCTTCTCTTCTCCAGACTGGATATTCTGATTTCCTTCAACCATTCTTATGTGATATGACCTGACGACCATTTGCCGTTCTTGTTGTACTCTTTTGGACATTTTCTAGCTCATCAATACCTTTCCTAAGCCACTGTAGCCAGAACTGAGCCCAAGACTCCAGATGAATTCTGCTGAGGGTGGAGTATGGTGAGCTCTCACTTCCCTGTTACTGGAAGCTATGCCTCTCTTAAGGAAGCCCAAGAACCAGCTAGCTTTTTTGGCTGCCATAGCACATACTAAGCATTTGATAAGTGCTTGTTGACTGACAGACCACTGCTAACTAATAGTCAGCTTGCAGTCCACTAAGAACTATTTTTTTTTTCAGAACAACTGGCATCTAATGAACTTTGAATTAATAAAGTTATTTTTTCTTTGAACTGAAATATAAGACTTTACATTTGCTCCTATTTGATTTTAGATCAAATGAGATAATTGTAAAGTCCTTAGTTAGCACAGTGTCTGGTATATACTAAGTGCTATATATGTGTTGTTCTTATTAAGCCCAATGCTCCTAGCTTGTCCAATATATTCTGGATCTGTAGGATTCTATTATCTTTTCATTGGGAGCTCCTATTTTCCCACATGAATAATATGAGACTTTAACAAAAGCTTTGCTAAAATCTAGGTAATCGATATCCATAACACTCCCCTCGTGTACTAGTTTAGCAATCCTGAATTCAATCTGATATGATCTGTTTTTGATGAAACCCTGCTGGTTCTTTGTATTCACTGCTTTCCAGGAGGCTGTCCTTACACAATTTGGGCATGTGAGAACTGAAGGAACACCTGTTCACCCTGATAAGGTAGTTTGTAGATTAGTTCACCTTTATTGAGTTGACTTTCCACATCTGCATCTTCAAGTCAAGGGATCATGTCCATCTTATTGGGGTTTCTCATAGCCTCTTACAAACAATAACTGTTCTGTTATAGTTATTTGATTAATTGCCTAGGATATGCCCTAGGAAGTGCTTTTGGTACAAGGAGTTCCTGGAAGGGACTATACTTTGCACCAAAGCAGGACACAGTGTAGGCATTTAATAAACGTTGATTGATTGATTGATGGTGCCTTCTCTACCAATTATGGTCTCAGTGAGGTAGATGGAGCAGAGTGTCACACTCAGGGCCCTCAGGGGCTCTAACACTCCTGAATTCCTCTGTCCCAGATTAAAATGTAATTTGGGAATATTTGACAAAATAATAATAAAATGGATAATATTGTATTTTTTGAACTAAGTCAGCATGCTGCCTAAGCTTGACATCACTGGTTTAGAGCCCTGAGGGGTTAAATGCCTTGCTCAGATTCATATAGCTGGTACATGTTGGGGGCAGGATCTGAACCCAGGGCTTCCTAACTCAGAGGTGAGCTAACTCTATACTACATCAGGATGCTTCTCTTCTACAGATAAACGTAATACAGATTAGAATACGATCAGTGTGTGAGGATTTTAAAGTGCTATGAGATCAGTTTAAGGAAAAAAACGGTTTCCCGTTCAAGGCATTAAAGAAGGCTTTATTGATGAGGTAGTATTTGAGTTCTAATCTCCTTAGAATCACAGCCCTTTTCCAAAACTGGGATGTTAGAAATGGATTGTCTTCTCTATAGCATCTTGTTTCCCTCTGCCACAGTTCAATTTAATTTAACAAAGCTTTTGGACTGTTTATTACATTTAATGCCATGCAGGCTACACCATTGAATGAGATATTGTCCCTACATTCAAGGAATTTACAATCTAGCAGGGGAGAAGAGATAGGTACAAAAGTAACTAACTTCTTTTTAGTTTATTTTATGCTTTGCAACTCCCAGCTTTAATTTCCAGAAACTCCTTCCTTGGGTGAGGTGGTAACATTTTGAGACACACTGAAATTTTATTGGAGGGGATGGATCATTAACAATATAGCTACTTGTAGTACAGCACCACTCAATGGATCTCTCTATAAAAAGAGAAGTGGGTCCTCTATCCTCTGAGGATGGTGAAGTAGAGAATCATAGTTATGTTAGTATTGTGTAATCCTTCTTCTGTGCAAATATAACAATAGATACAGCAAGCAACACCTCAAGGGATGTTTCAGAGTCGAGCTGTTGACCTCCATGATCAATAATTGTCTCTAATTGTATGCCCTGTATCCTGATATAGGAGTGTTATCATATTCCTCTCACTTTTTTTTTCATTTCCTTGGCTTGGAAAAGAGTTTTAAAGGTATTGGCTGACATAGTGGGATAAAGTAATGGGCTTGGAGCCAAGAAGTCCTGAATTCAAACTTCTTACCTGTGTGACCCTGGGCAAGTCATCTAAACACTTTCAGCCTCAGTTTCCTTATCTCTAAAATGGGGCAAATAATATCACTTACCTTGCAGGATCGTGGGAAGGATCAAATAAGATAACAACCTTAAAGTATTATATAAATGCTATCTATTATGATGGGTATTGTTATACTACATTTAGTTGGGTTAGAAACAATCTTTGGTTAGCCACTTAAAGCTTGTGATTTTTTAATCGAGGACTTCATCCAGTTAAGATTTTCTACATCTTGAGTGCTAGCTTGATTCACCCCCACATCCATAAGTATCTCAGCTATTGGTCTAAGCTGAAAGCTTCAGAGAGTACAATCTCAGAGTGAAGAGTTCACTCATCAGCCACATACATAATAAAGCTTCCTCTTTGGGTGGTATTTGAACAACAGGGTATCTGGTGGCAGTGAGGGATGGGCTCATCCTGCAGAGGCTCAGCACATCTCAGACATGTAAGGGAAGTGTGGTTTCTAGCAAAGTAACCTTTCTGTCGCATCTTTTGTTTCCACAGTGAGAGAAAAGCGTAAGAGCCTCTTCATCAACCACGTAAGTGAAACCGCCTCCTCTTCGTCTTCCCGGGCAATTGCTAACACTGTAGTTACTCAAAGCTGTAAACCTTAATAATAATGTTTCCTGTTGGTTAAAAGCTAGTTGTTATGCTTTAAGGCTGCCAATGATGCTGAAACGTTCTTTCTCTTCTGGTGTTTTGCTTTTTTTTAATGACTCTCCATGCTCAGAATCTATCCAGCATACGTGTTTTACTGAGATCTCTGCCTACTTCATGATGAAACATGTGTGAATATGCACTCCAGTGATACAACAGCTTTCCAATGAAAGTCTCCTCTCTTCCTTCCTTCCTTTCTTCCTGCCTCTGTCCCTCCCTTTCTCCCTTCCTTGCTTTCTTCCTTCCTTGATCCAAAATTTAGATTCTTCTCCTGCACCTCTCTCCCCCTAGTTGGAAAAGGTCCTTTTGTTACTAGAAGGATACCCCATTTTTTTAAGGATACCCCGTTTTAAAAGGCATCCCCAGCTCTGTTGGCTCTGGCTTGGCCCAGCTCACTAGGGAGTGTTTCCTTTTACTCTATCCTTCCTTCAGGCTCCAGTGTAGCTGTAGGCGGGTACAGATGTAGTTTGCAAGCTCCAGGACTCTGGTTCCAGCTTCACTTGAATGGCTTAACATGCTGAGGTGTCTTGGCTTCCCCTAAAGCCTTCAGGAGCGAGCACAGAGTGAGCCCTGTCCTCAGAGGGAGAATTAACTTAAATGCTTGTAAATACCCCTGTGAAGTATCATGGCTTGCATATTCAGCTTGGAAAAGGATTCTTCATTTTAAGGAAGGTCCTTATTGGTTATTTTTTAAATAGTAGCATCTGTAGTGCATTTAAGCATTTCTCTTCAGATTCTTAAGTACTTACTGAGAATATACGAGTAAACTTTAGGGTGTAGTCTTAGAAACTAAATACCAATAGAACTGTAAAAATCATCTCTGATGTTAGAATATAGGCCATTGGGGAATGGTTTGGTAAGTGATCTATATGTGTCTGTTTATGAACATGCCTTTCTTTAAAGCAAAGTATTTTTGCACAGTCAATTCTTATCGATGGAATCTAATGGTCCCAGCTCTTTGCTTCTCATTCTTTTATCTCCTGTTGTATTGTGGACATTTCACTGCTTATCAGCGCTTCCCCCAATGGCAAAGGAAAGCAACAGACTTGAAACTCAAAGCAGTCCTTGTATGTATGTATTGTGAACTGTGTGTGAATAGTACTGTTTAAAGTCTCCATTAAGGAAGAACTTAGTTCTTAGAATCGTACATTTTATCCTTCCCCTCCACCCCCACAATCTTGGATTTTAAATATTTGACTCCAATGACTCGTTGGCTTTGAAGTCAGAGGCTAGGAGCTCAATTCTTGGACTTGTTATTTGCTAGCAGCATGACCCTAAGTAAGTCACTTAACTTATCTATGCCTCAGGTTCTTCATCTATACAATGGGAATAGTACCCAAGCTCTATACCTCACAGTGCTAGCCCAGGGATCTTACAGACAGTAAAGTAGTACATCAATGCAAGTTGTTTTGTGTGTATATATTTATTTGCCCTCCTCTTCGTTTATCCTCTGTGATATCTTGGATCAGGATGAGTATCTCCTACCATTAACTTTGTCTCTTATTTAATAAACAGCCCTACCACTTGTCACTGAAGAAGCTTCTTCTCATAGGCAGAAATTAGCAGAAAATATTATGCCCATCCCAAGTGCAACTCAAAGTCCTTTATTCCATGGCTTTGGATGAAGCTAACAATCTGTTACCTCTAGGAGCTCATAGAGTTCTGGACTAAGAGACAGGACCACCTGGTAGAATTCTGCCTCGGGGCAGCTAGGTGGCAAAGTGGATAAAGCACTGGCCCTGGATTCAGGAGAACCTGAGTTCAAATCCGACCTCAGACACTTGACACTTACTAGCTGTATGACCCTGGGCAAGTCACCTAAGCCCTGTTGCCTTTCAAAAAAAAAAGAATTCTGCCTCAGACACTTGCCATTTGTGTGACCCTGGACAAGTCTCTTAACCTCACTGTGCATCATTTTCCTCATCTGCAAAATGAGGTTTGCCTTCAAACAAATCTGTCTGCATGTGGGTCCTGCAACTCTTATCTATCTGGGTATAAAACACTAAAGCCCTTTTAAAATGTTGAAATATCAGCACATCTTGAAATAAGACATTCTTTCACCCACTCAGCATTCATTTAACTAACATGTATTAGTACTGGCTGTAGGCAGAGTGCTGTGCTGAGTACTAGGAAAGAAAAAAATTTAGAAAAGATATTCCTGCCCTCATGAAGCTTATAGTTTATTAGGATGTTGGGGGCAATGTTAAAGAAACAATCATGGATAATAGAAGTATTATTACAGGAGAGTTGCAAAACAAATAGTTATATTAGGTCTTTTATTATTTAACAGTGGGAAATATAAAGTTGGAGTTGCATTACGGGCAATAAACCAATGAAGTGGGTTGGAAAGGGCTTGTAAAATGTTCAAACTTAGAGAAATCAGCTTTATTGAGCCGGAAGATAGAAGCAACTGATAGCCCTCAGGATGACAAACATGAGTTCAAATGTGATCTTTGACCCCTAATAGTTCTGTGACCCTAGGCAGGTCACTTGACTTCTGTTTGCTTCTGTTTCTTTAATGGGAAAATGGGAAAAACAGCAGTACTCAGCCCCTATAGGGTTGTTGTGAACGATCAGATAATATGATACTTGTTTTTTTAAAAAGTACTTGGCATATAAATTCTTATTTCTTTCCCCAAAGATAGAAAAAGAGAGTTACTTTTTCCACACATTTGGGCTGGGCAGTATTTTGTTTATATAAAATCACAGTGAATGATTCTCTTGGTCTTTACAAACTATTAGCCAACTAACTCAAACAACATTGTATTTCGTATAGCAAAGTACTTTGCCTAATGTACTTTTATTTGTCTTTTGTAAAATAATATTTTGAATTTTTTCTTTGTTATAGAAAATCTAATTAATTTTCTGTTCAAATGGTCTGTTATTGTTACTTTAAATTATCTGTCTAAAACAAGTATCTAAAGAAGCCGTCCCGTGTTGCTAAGGGCAGTCTGAGCTGTTAAATAAACTCAAGGGTTGTGTGTAGATAAGCTGAAGGAGAGGAGAGAGGTCTGTTCAGTTCCTTATCCTGTGGAATGAGTACATGAAAAAATAGCCTTTTCTGATTGGAGGAAAGTAGGCACAAGGTTTTACTGTTCTCAAGGAGCAGATTCCTGTTTCCCTTTTCAACATACTTGAACTTTGTTATTTTAATAAAGTGAATTTTTAATGCTTAAAGTTGGAAATTTATCATTTTCACCTGGGGTGAGCTGAAGCAGAAAGCTACCATTTTAATAAGTCTTAGGAAAAACCTACACCTTGTGTTATATAATCCTGGCACCCTACCAACACTTGGTGGGATTATATCTGAAATATAGTTGTAGTAATGCATATCAGCCTTTTAAATGCTGAAACTGCATAACAATTCAAGAGTTGACAGCTTTTTGGCAGCCCTAATTTGGGGATTTTTCCTCAGGGACCCTTTAAAACCAAAGGGCATTCTTGGAAACTGTTTTATCTCCCCTTCTCCAGCCATTGAAGAAGGCAGTAACTACCTTGCATCTCTGAAGTACTTACCTTAGGCTAACTGGTTGTCTTCAGAATTTGCAAGGAAGCCAAGTAACTTTTATCCTTTGCTTATCGATCTTCATCCAACTCCAAAATCTGCTTGGAGATTCTGATGTAATTACTGTAATTTATTAGCTTTGTCCTTCGGGGTTTGAGTGAATTAAAATCAGTTTTTCTGAACTCAGCCAGTAAGTTTTCTGATATGTTGGGTGTGGACTAAGATTTTCCTGGTTTGGTTAGTCAACTCACTGATATGCTATTCCTGAAGGTCTCCTATTGCATCTCATATTTAATGATTAGGGAAAAGTAGATAAAGGAAAGGAATATTCATAGTTGATGTTAGAAATATCTTGCCTAAAATGATATTTGGGACCCAGGGTCCTCTGATTCAAAGTCCAGATTACCTTCTGTTAAATTAGACTGGCTCTTTGGGAGCATTATCATTCCTACTTACACATAAGGAAACCGAGTCTCAGGGCAGGTAAAAATGAGCCTTCCTCATGGCCTTACAGCTAATAAATAATAGAATTCAGATGGATTCAGATAGAATTCAGAATTCAGTCTGTCAATGATTCTTGCCCTTCCAGGCCCTGTACTCTTTTTACTACATCATGTCATTTAAATATACTAACACATTGAATTATTGAAGGAGAGTATAGAATCTATTTATTTTGATATGTCAGAAAGTTGGATTTAGTAATAAATGTGCCGTGTGTCTTTTGTTTTTGTTTGTGGCACCTAGCATATAGTATTCTTTCCTATTTTATATTTTTACTGCTATCTTTTCTTTCATGTTACCTTCATTCCCAAATATATCTCACCTCCCCACCACTTACAAACTGCTACTTCTTCTTCTTTTTTTTTTTTAGTGAGGCAATTGGGGTTAAGTGACTTGCCCAGGGTCACATAGCTAGCAAGTGTTAAGTGTCTGAGGCTGAATTTGAACTCAGGTACTCCTGACTCCAGGGCCGGTGCTCTATCCACTGCGCCATCTAGCTGCCCCCAAACTGCTACTTCTAACAAAGAAAAAAAAAAAAGGAGGGAAAAAACCAAACTAGCAAAAACTAATCAACACAATAACTAAGTCTGATAGTGTATGCAATGTTCCCCACTGTAGTCCACCATCTCTGCAAGTCTAGCATTTGGTTTTGTCTAAAAGACATTAATTGGATTGAAAGTCAGCAAACCCATATTCTTATCCCAGTTCTGCCATAAGTTGTATGACCTTAAGCAATTTTTAAAAAGTTTTCTTGGTTCAGTTTCTTCATTTGTAAGATTAATGAGCTGGGTTTTAGATGATCTAAAAAAGTGCCTTCCCACTCAAAAATCCTGATTCATTGTTAAAGAGTTTTACCATATAATAGATGGTAATGGGAAATGAGTTTTTCTTCAGTCTCTTTCATGGCTACAACTCTGGGAAATTAGAGACAAAAGCATTAGGTAACATGTGAACATATTTGCTACCTCTAGATTCTAGTATTTAGTTCCATGATCATTTACTTTTGATGAACTGGAATTTGTCTTATTTGAAGTGAGTATAAACTTACTTCCAAGTAAGATGAGTTTTGAAAAAGGGGGAGAAAGCTTGCATGGTAGAATAGAGACTAATTTCCAGCTTGCACTTTTGCTAATGAATTAAGAAGAGTGCTGATAGGTGGAACTTGGTTGAACTTGGCTGTGCCTGGCTAAAGAAAGTGCTATATCAGACAGTATGGTAGCTGATATGTTATCTAGGTGTGAGGGCTGATGGGCAAAGGAAGGACTCTGAGCACCTGTTTCTCCAATTTATATTTTGGTGACTGCTAAAATTTGGTAGCTACAGTTTTTCTAAACCCTCAGATGTCTCCCTCTTTCCATTTCCAGAAAACTGAAAATACATTACTCATGACTTTATTGTTAGTTTCCAAGTTAGGGTATTGTATGAGTAAGGGTATAGTACTTTCTCTGTTCTTGTTTCAGTGGGCTAAGTGACATCCTTGAATTTGTCTTAAAATCACCACCATCCTTTTCCTACTTAGAATAAAAGGATGTTAGAATTGCAAGAGAGTTCAGAGGCTATTTGTACCAATCTATTCCTGAATAAGGATCCCTTCTACATCTTAAAAGTTGTCATCCAGTCTTTGAAAAATAGAGACAGAGATAGAGAGAAGACAGACATAGAAAGAACCCATTATTTCTCAAAGCCCATTCCACTTTTTGATAGTATAGTACTAATTATTAGGAAGCTTATCCTTATGTAACACTGGAACCAATTTCTCCCCATCCCCCTGCAAAAAATATTTCGGGTTCAGTGTACTTTCTGATTCCACAGACACAGAAAAGCATCAATTGTGAGCCTTCACTAAAGTGTTTACTTTAACAACAAAGCCAGACTACATAATATTTTCCCCATAAATCAGGGGCATATTCTTTCACAAGTACAGGTGTACCTTGGAGATATTGTGGGTTCAGTTCCAGCCTACCACAATAAAGTGAATATTACAGTAAAGTGAGTCATACAATTTTTTTGGTTTCCCAGTGCATATAAAAGTTGTTTACCCAATATTCTACACATACTTTAACTAAAAATGCTTTATTCCTAAAAAAAATGTTAACCATCATTTTAGCCTTCAGTGAGTTATAATCTTTTTCCTGGTGGAGAGTCTTGCCTCATGTTGATGGCTGTTGACTGATCAGGGTGATGGTTGCTGAAGGTTGAGGAGCTGTGGTAATTTCTTAAAACTGGTCAACAAGGAAGTTTGCCACATTGGTTGACTCTTCCTTTCACAAAACAATTGTGGCAAAGTGGATAGAGCACTGACCCTGGAGTCAAGAGGACCTGAGTTCAAATCTCACCTCAGACCTTGACTGTGTGACCCTGGGCACACCCTGCCTTTAAAAACTGTTTGGGGCCATCTCCACTCATCCTGATGTACATCTTACTACTGGACCCAGGTGGTTCTGGAGGAGAGAGTGAGGTTGTTGACTTTGTACACCCCTCCCTCACTTAAATCCTCTGCAAATCATGACATTACCTCCTGATGTCATGGTCTTCTTCAAGAATGAAGGACAGGGGGCAGCTAGGTGGTGCAGTGGATAAAGCACCAGCCCTGGATTCAGGAGGGCCTGAGTTCAAATCCGACCTCAGACACTTGACACTTACTAGCTGTGTGACCCTGGGCAAGTCACTTAACCCTCATTGCCCCCCCCCAAAAGAATGAAGGACAAACAACAGCAATAATAATCTCTGTAGCATGTGGTGCATTTTACCCATAGTATAACTTATTTCAAAATTGAAGTCAGTCCTCTCAAACCAGGCAGCTTCTTTATCAGCTAAGGTTGTGTAATATTCTTCAATAGTATTGTGTCTCAGGAAACAGGGAGGGCCAAGGAGAAGAAGAGAAATGGGGGAATGGCCAGTCGGTCAAGCAGTCAGGATTTGCACATTTATTGATTGTTTTCTGCCTTATATGGGTGTGGTTCATGGCACCCCAAAACAATTATAATACTAACATCTGATCACAGATCTCTATAACAGATATGATATTGAAAAATTCTAAATATTGCAAGGATTACCAAAATGTGACAGACATGATATTTAGTTATTTAACATATTTATTTACATATAGATGACTAAAAATGATTTCTAGTGACAAAGGAGGCTCAAGTCAGTGAGAATACATTTCCAATTTATTAATGAAGAATATGTTATCAAGAATACTCCTAGATTACTATAGAGTTTGGGTTTAACAAATTAAATACAAAGCCCCAAGAGTCAAACAGAAGGCCAAAGTCAGAATTTGGCCAGATACCAGACCCCATATGTATGTGCTACATTGTCATAGCCAAGATTCGTTCTTGCCCTGTGAATGACATTACATACATACATATATACATACATACATATATGTATATGTTAAACTTTTTTCTTTGACTTAACACTGTAGTTTTGAACCAGAAGCAGGACGTTCTGCTTCAAAACTTGCTACTTTGACCTTAAGGAGATAGATTGATTGATTGATGGATTGTGTGTGTGTGTGTGTGTGTGTGTGTGTGTGTGTGTGTGTTTGTGTGTGTGTGTTGATCACCTGCCTTGTCTGAATTCACTATTGTAGGCACTTGAGAGAGCATAAAGGAAAAGATAGCCTATGGCCTTGAGGAAAGGGAAAGAGGCTTTTGATTACAGTAGTGATCATGATGTTGATTTTCCATTTCTTAAGACCTTTATCTCTCTTGTTGGAGAACCCTTGGTTACAGAATTTTCAGGGTTGGAAGGGAGCTCAGTTGCCATCTAGTCCAACCCAGAAAAGATCCCTTCTTCAGCATATCTGACAAATGGACATCCAAATGATGTTTGAAGACTCTAGTCATAAGGAGCCCATCACCTCCTGAGGTGGCCAATTCTGATTTTGTTTTATCGTTAACAAGTTTTTCTACCTTAAATTTGCCTCTTCTATCCATTGCTCCCAATTCTGCCCCCGATGCCGTGAGGAAGTCTAGTCCTTCTTCCATTTGACTGACCTTCACCTATTTGAAGATAGCTGTCGTGGACTTTCTGCCCACCCCAAGTTTTTTCTAGGCTAAACATTGCCAGGTGTTTGCATTGAGTCTCATATGACATGAACTGGGGTCCCTTCACCATCCTAGAAACTGAGTCGAAAGAAATATTCACTTTCTTTTCCTTTTGAAACAACTTCTCTTTCATAAAATCCTTAGAAACAGTGATGGTATAGAGCACAAAGATATTCATTGATAGAGGTGGATTGTCTCCACAAGAAAATGTTAACACATGAGTGTCTTTTCTGGGGTCAGAGAAGATTTCCTGCAGGGATTACTATCTCAGTATTTTCTTATATTTATCTCCCTCTCTCTATCTTTTAATATGTCTTAAAAATATCTCAGAGTATAGCCTTTCTATTTTCCTTTTTACCTTTGGTCCTATCCTTACACCTCTTTTCCTGTGTACTCTCCCCTTCAACCTGGAGATGGAATCAGATACTGTATATGAAAATGTTTTGAAAAGCTTATAGTGCTAGACAAATGTGAAATATTATTGTATTTCTTTTTTCCTCTCTCCATTCCTCTTTCCTTGTGATTTCTTGATGGCCACCCCTTCTTTCTCTGCCAGTGAAAAGCTCTTCCTTTTCATCATTGCTGAGAGGGTACAGTGTTTCCTTTGTGTATTATGCTAGTGAACCTGAAGGTTAAGTACCCATACTAAGATGGGCAAGTGTCAGGATGCCCGACTTACTCACTTTCCTAAAACGTTCATGAAATGATTTAGGTGAGATCTGTTTAAATTATAGCAATGAGCCTTTGTTCATGGTATTGGGAGTTTGCCCCCAAATAAGTCTCTGAAAACTCGAAAGGTTGTAATTATACAGTTTAGGAGCGGCCTCTCTGATTTTTCTGGTTTGAAAAACATTGCAATGGGATTAGAGGTCATTATTCTTATTTCCTACCTACTCATGCTTCCTCAGCTCCACTATTGTAATTTTTGGGGTTCTGAGATTGAGAGGTAGAATGGGATGGGGCACAATTTTCCTTTAAATCAATCTGGCCCTTGGGTCTCCATGATGCTTCTTCTTCCTCTCTCATTCACTGCCCCATTTTCACATTCTCACCTTGTCTCTTTCTTAGCTTGCTCAGTTTTTTAAAAAATTTAGTCAACCTGTGCAGTAACCTCTGAAACTGAGAAAGGGAGAAAAGTGTGAAGTTGGAGAAGCAATATCCTCCTTATCAGGAGTAGATAGTGCTTTGGGGTCTGGACTTTGTAACAGAAGCCAGCTGGGAGAAGACTCCACTCTCTCTTTTCATCTCCCTATAAAATGTGGTGGCCTGCTGTTCTTCATTTAATGCTTCATTTATTTTCACTTCTATAAAGTGGATTATATATATATACACACACACATAGATAGATAGATAGGTGTGTATGTGTATTCTCCCCACTAAAAAACATAGAGATACACTGCTCTCCAAAGCAGACCCCTTTCCTCTTCCAACAGTGAATAGTCAGTCAATTGCAGCAGTGGCTTGTCCTTAAAAATTTAAAACCAAGACCAAAAAGAGGAGCCAGCTTCCTAAGGAAAAATATTCTCAAAGGAAACAAAACTGTGTGGTACCACTTAGTGCTGACCTTTGAAATTTGTTTCCTAAAGGAAAAGGAGGCTCCAGCTTTTATCTGAGCTCTGTAACAAACTAGTTCAACTGGATTAACTAATTTGGGGCACTTAACATAATCTCTGTGCGAAATGCATGGGATATCTTGAGTAAAAAAAGGAATCATAATAGCCTGTGTGACTGCTTCACAGATTGGTTGTGAAGAGAAAATGAAGTAATTTACATAAAACACTTTCCCTAAGGATTGTTATGTAAATGCAGGGTGGTTGTCATTGTTCAGTCTTTCAATTGTGTCCAACTCTTCTTGACCTTGTTTGGCCATAACATGCTGATGCTTTCCATTGGGTTTTGTTGTTTTTGTCTGCGGGGCAATGAGGGTTCAGTGACTTTCCTAGGGTCACACAGCTAGTAAGTATCAAGTGTCCAAGGTCAGATTTGAACTCAGGTCCTCCTGAATCCAACGTCAGTGCTTTATCCACTGTGCCACCTAACTGCCCCCTCCATAGGGTTTTCTTGGCAGAGATACTGGAGTGGTTTTGCCATTTCCTTCTCCAGCCCATTTTACAGATGAGGAAACTGAGGCAAACAGGGTTAAGTCATTTGCCAGGGTCACACAGCTAGTTAGGGTCTGAGGCCAGAGTTGAACTCAGGAAGATGAGTCTTCCTGACACTAGGCCCAGTGCTCTTTGCACATTACATGGCCACAATCTTTTATTTAGGGATTGAAAGAGGAGACACTTCATGTCCCAAAGAACTTACCAGTGTGTGGGTTTTTTTCCCCTTTGGGTCAAGACTTATGGTTTCATAGTTATTGGAAACTTCTAGGGTGAAATCTCCCTTCACCAATGCAAGACCAGCAACTTGAGCATGAGAGAATGGCCCTGGCATTCAGAGGTGAAATCATTTGCTTAAGATCACGGTCATGACACAGACCTTGTATGTGTCAGAGGCTGTACCTACGTCCTGGGCTTCCTGACTCAAGGGCTAGCTAGCCTTTTATCTCCTGTGTTATGTTGCCTCTGAAATACAGTTTATCAGTAGTAAAAGGAAGGATGTCGTGAAGACTCATGTACTTCTTTGACAGAGCCAACTGGAGCCTGGGCTTGTTGGCATGATCCTGGGATATGCTGAGGCACATAGGAGGTCCACCTTGGAACTTCATCTCCTGCCCCATCCCTGTCATGCTCAGATTTAATTCAGGGATGCTTTCCGGATGCACCGCTCATAAATTAAGCCGATAAGCATGCTCACCCAGATTGGTGAAATTCCTTTGGTTCTTGAGCCATTACACCTAATGCATTCAGCTGTCATTTTGGCTCTTTCTGTCAAAGTGTTCCTTACTTCTCCCTCTACCCCGCCACTTCCACTGGGGGAAAGAGGCCTAATCTGACCAGCCTGTATCAATAGGCTGTTTGGATGTTCATATTAGTGTATAGGTAATGGAAGCTATAACAAAGTGGGTACAGAAACTTAAACTCTTCATCTTCTGTAATAATCTAACCTGACCCCCTTTTCCTTCTAGAAAATTAATTTTTTTAAGCCACGGCATCACCTGAGTTTTGACCCCTGAAATGAATTAGTATGAACTCACCCAAAATGTATCTAACCATATGGCATAATTCTGACTATTATATCCAGGAGATGAAACAGTAATAGAAAATAGGTCTTTAAGATTGCTTCTTGATCCTTCATATTTTAAAAAGAAAAAAAAATCACATAAATAGTATAAATGATAATAAACCCAGAGCAGGTCTTTGTGAAAGAGCGTCCCTGCTAAGAACATTGCAAAGGCCCCAGGGCATTGCTCCACAGCAGTGTCAATACCCTGCCAAGCAAACCTATTTCTCCCCTGTGATTTCAGTCCTCAAGGATATCTCATACATCCTAAATGCATCTCTAGGGCTGTCTCTCTTTGTCATTAGGCGTAATGAGGAAGAAATACATCTCCCTATAGAGGAAATATATTGCTCTATAATGGCTCTGAGGCTAACTCCATTTGAAGGAGGATAAAATCACTTACAAGCTAATGATTCGCAACTATGTTGTACACAGATGTGAGCAGAGATGAGGTCTGCCACACAAGCCAGTGCTTTCCTGTACTCTGTTGCCTTTGCAGGCTGGACAGTAATTGTTTTGCACCAAGTACCCTGTCAGCTTGTCCCCTCTGGCATTCCGTCTAGACCGGATATCTGTCTGTCCTTCTGGCATTTCAAGGCATCTTCAATTGAAGGTGATGGATACCACACTTCTTCCTGTCTTTCCGATCACACTCCTGTCTTCTATACTTCACTCCGTGATGTTTTCATCTTTGCCCTTTCCTACTCCCAGATATCCTTTCCTCTTCCAAAAAGAACATCACGTCCTTGTGGGCAGAGACGCGTTGTAGGCACCTAATAACTAATTGCCAATTGAACTACATTGTAGCGTTTTTGGTGGACTCTGCTAAAGGTTGTGGGAGTGACCTCATTTGTTTTACGTGCGATATTTTTTCACATTCCCCTATGTTCTGTCCCATCCTGTGCTCTGCACACAGTATGGAAGCCATTGATGCTTGCTAACAGCCTAAAGGATCGAGTTAATTTCACTGGACGGTGAGACTTAGGTCATATAAGTCCTGCTCATGGCCTGCTCTGCCTAGTGTTGAATCTTTCCTTATCTTTTTCTGTATCAAAGACATAATTTTGCTCACTTTTTATCTTAACCCTTTTTCGTGTATATTTGAGTGAATGATTTAGCTTTCATTTCAGTTCATATTCTTAAGCTTTCATTTTGTCTCCCCTTTTTCTTCTGGTTATGATAGTGACATAAATTAACATGGTACTTTTATATTGATAACGAATTAATTTGTGATCCACCCCTTTCCTTCTATTTCTATTAAGACCCCACTCCTGAAAAGGCCAAACAGTCTCTGAAAGGCATGACTGAGTAATGAGATTACTCCTAGCCCCCAAGGCATATCTCCTTAACTAGGTTGGGCAGTGTTAGAAACATAGCTGACCCCTCTTAGTGTTGCACAGCTCTAATGTTAGCAGCTCTAGTGTTGGCAGCCCTAGTGTTGCTAGCAGGTCACTGTTCAAAAATCCCAAGTGGGTAACAGTTGGTGAGTGAAGGCTTTATTCATCTTCACGAAGATGGGCACTCTTCTGAATGTGCCGGAGAGTGCACTGAAGTAAGGTCCCTCACCTCTATTTATGCCCCTCAAGGTGTCCCCTCCGACCAATCACATTAAGGCATTTTGATACCCCTCATTTACATTTCGGTTATTACAGTTATTACAGTTGCTATTTATACAGAATAACAGTAACATTGTAAGAACCCATCAGGTGATACCAGTTAACCAATCAGATTTTACAAACTATGATACCAGGCCTTAACCTGTTCTGGGCAAGAATGTCTGCTCCCCCTCAGAACAATACTGTGTTAACATACATAACTCTTCAATAAAGAAAACCTGTCTTGGGGTTTCACCAATCAGATTGCTCCATTTACCAACCAATCAGATTGCAGTTTTAGGCCCCCAACCCTATGCTGGAGTAAAAATGACTCCATTCCTCACTAAACAGTGCTTGTGTAAACATAACTTTTCAAAACAAAACTCAAGTCAGGGCTTGAGCTCCGAGTCATGTGGGGATCACCTTGGGTGCCTCAAGGTGAACTCCCAGCCCAGCCCGACTCCCACAAAACTCAGGCCCTTCTTCAGGTCCTGCTCTGCTGAGAGGCCCCCTGCTGGGAGTTTGGGGTGGGGGGACACAAAGCTGTTGGCCTGAAACCAGACTCACTCTCTGCCTTTAGGGCTCTGAGAAGGGTCCAAATATAGTCCTTTCTCTCAGGACCACACCCAACTGGAAAACCTAATTTCTGTTTAGAGTATAAACAGAATCCAGTTTGGTTGAGCTTTTGTCCAGTGTGGAGACACCCCCTGTCCTTGATCCCCTCCATTAGAATTTAGGGCCCCTGAGCTCATGAAGGAGAAAGCTAGCCAGAGTGGCCTAGACTGAAGTGACTTCCAGTACCCAGATGCCTTGAGGCTGCTGAGCCTTATGATCAAACCACCATCTCAAGCAGGAAAAGCCAAAGACTTTTAGCCCCACCTCCTCATTAAATGTCCACCAATCAGGATTGCGTTTCACTTGTCAGGAGAGTTCCCTGTTAGAAGGGATACATCTGATTTAAGGAGTTTTTGAGTCTCCCTTGGGGTTTGTGGTTACTGAGAGAAACCACCAACCATCAATTTATTCTTTATTAGCTTATTAATTACAGAGAAACTCTTTCTCTTGGGGGTCTTCACTCACAACCACAGCTTACATTTCTGTGGTACTTAAGTTCCTCACAAACTGAGGTATGTAGGACAAATATTCTCCCCATTTTCCAGGAGGAAAACCTGAGCCACAGAGAGTCTTACCCAAGGCCACATAATTAGTTAATGAAAGAGCCAAGACTAGAACTCATATCTCTATTACCCAAAGTTTCTCTATTTTTCTGCTATTATATTTTAATAAAATTAAGTTAAGTACCTGTCTGTGTATAGTTCTTGGTTAAGAGATATCTAAGATACCTTAAAAGGGTGGTTTCTTATCTTTGGGGGCTTTTATTATAAAATGAGCAAGTCATTCTTAGACAAACTTAACAGAGAGCTATATAGCATGAACAGCTTATACAACACAGGGAATAAGAATTGCAGAATTTTTTTTTTTTAGTCAAAAGGGGACTTCAGTGGACATCTGGTCTGAGCCATACCTGCAAAAGAACCCCTGCCACAACATAGAAAATGAGTGTTAATCCAACTTCTTGGCCCGAAGACTTCGAGCGACTGGAACTCATTACCTCCTGAGCCAGCCAATTCTGCTTTTGGATCACTCTGATTTCTAGGAGGTTTTTCCTTCCATTAAGCCCATATGTGTATTCCTCCTGCTTTTTGTTCTGCTTTCTGGTGGTGGGACAGGGGAAGGAAAGGAGGGGGAAAAAGTAGAACGAGTCGATGGTCTCTTGCAGAAAGCTATCTATATATCTCTTGAACCTTTTCTTTAGGCTAAATAGCACTGGTTCCTTCAACTAATATTCTGTATGGTATAGGCTCACAGCTTTTCACAATCCTGTTTGCCTTCTTCTGGATGCACTTTGATTTAGCAGTGTCCTTCCCCAAACTGTCATTCCCCCAAACTGCAGATAGTTCTCCAGATTTGGTCTGACCCAGACAGAAATACAGAAGTACCATTTCCTCTTTGCTCTTGGAAACCAGGCCTCTTTTCAGTCAAATCCCAGGTTGTCTTGGCTTTTGCTCCTGCTGATCCAAATGGAGTCCACTGAGAAGCCTCACATCTACTTCAGACAAGCTGCTGTCTAATCTTGCTTTCCCTGTTTTGTAATTGGGAAGTTGACTTTTTAAAATTCAGGTATAAGACCTGACATTTATACGTACAGAATTCTGTCTTATTAGAATCTTTTTGGGTCTTGACTCCATCCTTCAGCGTGTTAACTAATGGTGCCTCCAGCTTTGTGTCATCTGCTAACGTGATCAACAAGCTTTCTATGCCTTTATTTAAGTAACTGGTAAAAATGTCCAGTGTCACAGGGTCTTTCGGTGGGCCCCAGTCCACTCTATTACAGACCTTGCTACATTGACCTTGGCTGATTAATGAGACCTGCCATTCATTTGATTCTGTTGTTGTCTAATTGTACCCTCCATCTAGTCTACATCTCCCTGCCTTTTCATAAGAAGAAAATAAGATACTTTAACAAATGTTTTACCAAAATCTAGGTAAAACCTATCTGTTGCCTTCACTTCATCTACCAGTTTAGTAACCTGATTCTCCCCCCCCCACTAAACCACCCACCCCCACCCCCAATGAAATCTGGTTAGTCTAATATGACCTATTTTTGATAAAGCCAGTGTCATCACTGCTTTCTACTTTAGAAATTCACTAGCTATCTCCTTAATGAGTCACTCTAGGGTTTTCCCAGATCATTGGCCTGTAGTTATCTAAAAGCTTTATTGTGCATGAATTTTGGAGATTTGTGAGTGGAGACCTGGGCTCTGATCCCAGTTTTACTTCACTGACTTACTGAGGGATTTTGAGGTAAATTTCTTAACTCTCTGTCAGTTTCCTCATTTCTAAACTAAGACCTTGGGATTAGCTGATTTCTATGGCTTGATTCAACTCATGGATTCTACATCTTAATGTTAACATGCAAATGCATAAATCATCATCACAATAATTATAATTATAGTATAATAACATTCTATAATATTTATGGCTATTAGATTGCTTATGTTTAAATTGAGAGCTTCAAAGTAGTTGATTTCCATGGTCTGATTCAACTCACAGATTCTAAGTTTTAATGTTAATATACAAACACACAAATAATAATTATCATTGCAATCATTGTATAATACCTAATATTTGTTAGTTGTATTGAGACTATATTATTTATCTATATAAATGATAATAATTGCAGCAGTACAATATAGAATATAATAATATAATTGGTTATATTAATATAATATCATAATATATCATATAGTATTTATTATTAAAACCACAAGCGATCTGTGGTTTCATTATGGAGAATTCCTTCCGCCAATTGAGAGATTAATCTCAAAAAATGATCTGGTATTAATCATGTTAATACAATCAATTAATCAAGCATTTATCATATTCCTACTGTGTGCCTCGCTCTGTGCAAGGCACTGGGTATACAGACACAAAAATGAAGATGTTGGGGGCAGCTAGGCAGTGGATAAAGTATCAGCCCTGTATTCAGGAGGACGTAAGTTCAAATCTGGCCTCAGACACTTGACAATTACTAGCTGTGTGACCCTGGGCAAGTCACTTAACCCTCATTGCCTGGCAAAAAAAAAAAAAAAAGAAGAAGAAGAAGATGATGTCTGCCCTCAAGAAGCTTACATTTCCATTTTGGGAGACTGTGTATACAAATGTATATAATAGATTTGAATATCCATACACACACACACAGAGCCATTTTGAAGGGGAAGACACTATTAGTGAGTTTAGTTATGAAAGGATTATTATTCTTGTGTGTGCCTGTGCGTGTGTGTGAGTTGCTCTGCTAGAATAGATTAGGGGAAACAACTATCACAGATTCACTTAGGTAATGATGGTTTAGAGGAGGTTGAATCTGAGGAAACTATTGAAAGAAGGAAAAGGAAGTGCTCAGTGGGGAAGGACAGGAAATGCAGAGGGAATGGTTATTGCCTGAGAGGCACATGGGTTGGAAATATGTGTCAGTTAGGTTCAGCACAAGCACTGGGCAGGGGAGTAGAGGAAGAACAGGGCATCTAGCTAAGCTGTGGAGAGCATTTCATGGCTGGGGATAAGGAGCTTAGCCTTAATAGAGGGGGTCATAGGGTGTGTTGTCAGACACTGAGGATTATGGAATGAAGAAGTCAAAGCAAGCATATTGGCGTTCCCAACTGCATGCCTGTATCAGATGTGTCTTTCCCATAGATTCTTGATTCTGTGTTAATTTTGCTGTTCTTGTGCCGGTTTTTTTGTTGTTGTTGTTTTTGTTTTTTTGCTTTGGACTGTCACATATGCTGAGAGAGTTATTTAAATCTGGGGCAGAAGATCAATGGATTCTGAAAAGAATGAGCACTGCTTGCATTAATGGGAGGATGCACTTGCCCTCTGCTTTAATGTGAAGTTTGGTTTAGGGCTGTTCAGCTGTTTTGTACATTTGGTTCATCTGCTTTCTTTGGCCCCAGAAACCCTTCTGTCCGATGCAGAGTTCTTTTGCTCTCACAGAAAGCAGGAAGGGAAGGAAGAGGAACTGCCCGGGCACCAGCCTGGCCAACAGGCTCACTGCTCCAGGGCAGCCGCTGTTAATGGCCTGCCTCTACATGATGCAATAGGAAGAGAGCTGTGTCTGGACTCAGAGCATCTGGCCCCAGATCCCACCACTGCACTCTGGGACCTTCAGAACGTGACTTAGACCTTCTTGAGTCACGTTCCCTCATTTGTCAAAGGAGGTGTTGAACTAGATGTCATTGAAGGGTCCTTCTAGCTTTTTGGTCTATGATCTTAGTGTTCATCAGGGTTTTCCGTGGCCTAGCTCCTTGCTGATCATACTATTTATAAACTGTCTAATGTCCAATGGAAACTCCGGAAATTTGTGAGATTTTTGAACATGAGGCTTCAGAAGTAAAATACCCTTGAATACCAAGCCCAACAATTCTTAGATGCTGAAGTCATTTTTAGTTTTGTCAGATTATTTTAAAATATAGGCCTAAGGTGAATTTTAACTTTAAAAATTGATCATTTTATTACATACAGTCAGTATCTCGGTTGGTTGCATTTGAAAGGAAGAAAGCTCTGTTGTTTAAAGTGATTCTACAGCTGGGGCTTTTCACAAATTTGGATGGATCTTTTCTTCACATCCGTTCTCTCTGTATGAATTATGGTTTGGCACAGGGTGTATGTGAGCAGGCTACAGCACATTAAAAAGAAATTATGCAAGAGAAATGGTACAAATGCTATTTTCCAAAAAAATGGATGACCAGAAAAAAAGATGGGCTGATTCACATAACTAGATCCAGCAAAGGGATTAACAGATGGACAATCCATAGGCTCCATTACCTACACTAGATAATTGGAAAGTGATGATGGCAATATAGGTGGATAGATAGGCATGATTGATTGCAATCTGAATAACTGGAAGGAATTCCCATGTCAATAAGATCACAGATCATTTGAAATATTGTATTTTTATAGTGCAGATATAAAAATAAATGTAATTTGATTTTATTCTCTGTATACATTTTTGATCTTTTAAAATTATGGCAAGGTACATTTGTTATTCTTAGGGAAATCCATCTGTGCCGCCCAGTCCCATAAGATTATATCTTCCATATTCTCTTCCAATCTCCCTCTGGGGCATACATACAAAAAATATTCTGGTGCTGTAGCCAGCATATTTAGCTCAGTTGCTTGACAAGCAAAATGATACATTTATTAAGTTAGTAATTATGATATTTCAAGATGTACATCTCCAGAAATGTGTACTATGTATGAATATCCATATAAAAATTCCCATTTATTCAGAATGTTTCAAGAATTAAATGTTTTGGGGCAGCTAGGTGGCACAGTGGATAAAGCACTGGCCCTGGATTCAGGAGGACCTGAGTTCAAATCCGGCCTCAGACACTTAACACTTACTAGCAATGTGACCCTGGGCAAGTCACTTAACCCCAATTGTCTCACCAAAAAAAAAGAAAAAGAAAGAAAGAAAGAAAGAAAAGAAATGTTTTGGTAAAATAAAAATTGAATAATCTGGTTAACTGAGAGTTTATACACACACACATATATATACAAAGAAGAATAGTGTGTAGTATGTTGTGTCTATGTATATGTGTGTATATAAGGGTATATATTGATGTGTTGTATGCATGTTTGTTCATGTCTATATGTTTATATGTGAGTGTATACAAATCCATACAGCACAGAAAGGCATACACACCAAACATGGCTTGCAAATTTTCAAAGAATCAAAATACAGGAGATATACATGTAACTTTTAAAATATCCTGATAGTGATACAATATTTGTTTTGCTGATTTTGTAATCAGTGCCTCAGGGTTATCTCTATAAACATCAGTTACCATTTGATAAGATCACAAATTTAGGTGGTGTAGGAAATCTGGCCAAATTATGATGATGATGTGAATTCAACCTGTGAAGTGTGGTTTTTGGTTTCTTCGTTTTTTAGTTTAGTTTTTTTTTTAAGTTCTTATTTATAAGTTTATTTGTTGCTCTTTGTATCTTTCTCATAAAAGCAGAGTGTGGAAGAATTTGTTTCTCCATATCTTCCCCTCCTTCCTCAGCCAAGACTTCTAGTTATTGGAAGTTCTCAGTTGCTCAAATTTCAGATAAATGGAGTTTATTACATATGAATCATTACAGTGAGCAAATTGCTAAAAGCTCTAAATTCAACTTAATATGACAAATTGCATTAAAAATTAAATAGCATGTAATTAATGATTAAGAAACCTCAAATGTTAAATAATTTGAAAGCTTTTTCAGTTAACTTGCCTATTCCCTTGACACTAGTACCTGGCATGTTTAGGACTTTTGTGAATCAACAGTTAATATTGGGAGACCTATACTAACAGCATGGAAAAACTCACACATCCAGGCAGCTTTCCTACTACACAGGGGCTTGGTATTTAAAAAAAAAAAAATTATAGGGGCAGCTAGGTGGCGCAGTGGATTAAAGCACTGGCCTTGGATTCAGGAGGACCTGAGTTCAAATCCAGCCTCAGACACTTGACACTTAACTAGCTGTGTGACCCTGGGCAAGTCACTTACCCCTCATTGCCCTGCCCCCCCCCCAAAAAATTATAATTATTTTGATTTGGGTTTTTTGCTTTTGACCTCTGAAACCTTCAGGTCCTTGGTGCAGGTATGTCTGCTCTGGAGCATTCATTTCATTTAGCTAATGGAGGTAGTTCTGTAACCTGTGGAGAGAGGAAAAACGGAGGCTGATGAATGGAAAGGACAGGAAGGCAGTCACGTTTTCTCTTAGACTGATGTCCATCCTCTAACCTTGAAGGGAATGTTCCCTAAGAGGAAACAGAAGTCAGTTACTGTCAATTTTGCTCCTTTGTTGGCAAAACTGCAAAAGTGATTCCTTCTTCCTTTAGAAGAAAAAAAATTCAAGCACTGGTGAATGATTTTTGAATGTATTTAAAACACGGAAGTATGTACATATCTGCACAATATGTATCTAAATTGGTCATTAGTATTTTAATATATAGTATATTTTTCTGTTGCTTAAAGTAAAATTGAAATTTCTTAGTTTTCATCAGACTATTTGGTGCCTGATCTTACAGTGTGCCACCATTATTAACTGTTATCCTGCAGAAGCTTTAAAGGGATTTTAACCATTTTAAAAGTCACTAAAATGTGGATGCCACAGCCACTTATAAAGAGAGAGAACCATTTATACGTATTTAGACTCTCCTAATGAGACTTTTAGAGTTTAACTACGTCAACCTGGAAATGTCAAGTAAAAGTTGACATTTAAGTTGTAACTTGGACTTGATCTGCTCTCCTTCTGTTCTTTCCTTAAACAACCACAGAAAAGTGTGAGCATAAGTAGTCATGGGCCCAAGTACAAACACTGCCTTTTAGATTTCCTGACATTATTTGACAGTGACTGGCAGTGTGATGTAGATGAGGGAGCTCTTGAATTCAAGGCTGAAGGTGTTGCTTGCATTTCAGATAAATGGAGCTGATGATGTATGAAACATATAATCATGATATTGAACAAATTGCTAAAAACCCCTAAATGCTCCTTGCTGTGACAAGTTGTGTTAAACATCATATGCCTTATAATTAATGATGAAGAGGACACTTGGCTTCTGTTTCCTTTAGTAAGATGAGGGTACTAATACCTACTACCCAAGGCCATTATGAGGCTCAGATTAGATAATGTATGCAAAGTGCTTTGTGAACTTTAAAGAATTATATTATTATTATGAGAACCAGTGTTCAGGACTTAATAATGGTTTGGTAATAAAGCAATACACCCTCCTTAATAACAACATCTAAAATAATTGTTTTGTGGATTCATGATTCCCTCATTACTCCAATTTATGAGGGATAAATTTTAAGAGAAGAGTTTGCTTATTCTTCATTTGTCAAAGGGTTTAAACATATGTAAGTTTCATAATTTTTTAACATGAGAAAATTTATTTAATATAATATTAATTTTTAAGGTAAGGAATGAGGCAATTGGTTACATATAGGCCTTAAAAGTCCCTTTAAAATCCAAACAAGATTGATTGTGTATAAGTTGTGATACGAAGAGACCAGCCACTGATTTCAAGCTTCCTTTGGGATAATTTCATTATTTGCTAGAGAACATATTTTAGCTGTCAACATAAACACAAAAACAGGTAGAAATTTGACTGCTGTCCAAATAATCGAATTTTTTAAAAAAAAATTTTAGCAAGGCAGTTGGGGTTAAGTGACTTGCCTAGGGTCACACAGCTAGTAAGTGTTAAGTGTCTGAGGCCGGATTTGAACTCAGGTCCTCTTGAATCCAGGGCCAGTGCTCTATCCACTGCGCCACCTAGCTGCCCCCAAATAATCTAATTTTTTTAAAAAAATCCACTTTAGAATCTGAATTGTACAGCTAGTATCTACTGATCACAATATCCAGGCAGGATGTCAAAAATCCACTTAGTTTTAAATTAGATGTCCCTTTTTTGTAACTTTCATTATTTTCCTCTTATCAGTCCCCATAGGATGTAACTTTCTCAATTTTAAATTTCACCAATGATCTCAATACTTCTTAATAATGTGAAATGCCGTATTGGTCCCTCAAGAGGTATATAGGTTAAAACTAGGATACAGTCTATAATTATTCTCCTTTTTAAAAAAAATGACAACAAAATCACCAAAGACCAAGAGAGCAGAAGTGATGTAAATGAGTATTATGAATATTCGAATGGAAAGAGATAAGTAAAAAAATTTTAAAGTTCCTTAGCCTCCCTTTCATCATAGCTTTAGGGTTGGGAATAATATATAGGAAATGTGGACCTGAGTAGTTTATTGTCACAGTGCTCTAGGGAACAAGTTTGTAATATAGAACAAAGCTGAAATTGTTACTTATTCTAAAAATATAGGACTTCATATTCCACAAAGAATGTTTTTTTATCTTCCTCTGATTTCCATGACACACTCACAGGACTCCTCCCTTCTCTTATTTCCAAATGTCACTCAACCATCCTTTCTTTACCGGAATTATGACATGTTTCAGGAAGAGGGTGGAGTGGTTCTATGTTAAGCTAAAAGGTTATGATCTTGCCCCCAAGCTCCCAGACTTATCAGCTGTTCCCTCTTCTCCATATCCCTAAAGGAGAGGTTTTCCTTTGAAAAAGGAAGAGAAGTGGCCACAGTACCACCTCCCAATGCCAGTTAGACTACTGACTCATTTACCTAGAAAGATCTGGGTTTGAGTTTTTTCCGTTTGTCCTGAGAAGTTGTAAAAATGAATGAGTAATTATATTTCTATGCCTCAAGACCCCAGCCAGAGAGATGATTCTCTGCCAAGATGATGCACCTGTAAATCTGCCTCTTTTTCCTCCTTGTTGTTGTTGCATTTGAGCAAGGATGAACACGGTTTAGCACGTCATTGGTTGTGACCAGATTTATCATACGTAAAAAAAATTAAAAGGAAAGGCAGACACATTCTAAAGAAATAGAGATGCAAGGGATAGGTGCACACAGGTGTACATACTCCTCTGTGAGAGGGAGACAGGGAAAGGGAAGAAGAAAAATTGCAGCAATCACTGAGTCAGCAGACCAGTGGGGTGGCCATCTTAGTGGTTCAGCATCCACCCTGATAAACGTACTGCTCAATTCTCCCACACAGTTTCATTTCTAGAGGCTGTGGATCCCATGACTGTGTTATCTTCTCCATGGCTGCTTCTCTCTTAGTCACTCCTTGCACTGATTTGGTGCCTGTATGTTTCATCTGTGTGAAGGTGGTCCTCTCTGACCTTGGAATCTTCCCCTGTCCCCCGCCATCCTTTGTGATGGCAGAGGGGCTAGGTTGTCAGTCAGAAGGTAGTCCCTGTTATCCACAGGACAAGGACAGCTCCCCTGGATGGTTGGGTTAGAATTGCTGGGCAATGCTGTCCCGATCAATGTGTATCTATATGTTCTTGGCAATACTAAGACTTGATAGTTTTGCATGTGGCTAGTCCAGTTCATCTGTCATCCTGGTTAACTTGGTCCCTGCTAATTCAACATTCCTGTGGCCTTATGGGCAATAACTCTCTCCTTATATCTGTTGACTCTCATCAGAGTCTCTGGTTTGAGGGTTCTTCTTATCTTTACTTGTACTTTTTTAGATAAAATGTGTATAAAAATAATGGAGCTAAGCCCTCCCAGACATAAACTATAGCTAACAAGATTGCTTGCTAAATACTATGGAGTCTTAAGCTTTGATGTGGGCCAGCTGTTCCCCAAACCTGCCTGACTCATCCACCATTTTTTGCCAATCCTTCTCTTCCCTCCCCATTACTTGGCTTCTACCAATTATATAATTTTTCTTTAATTGCTTGACTGCCATAACAGTCTCTGTTTCTGTCTCTCTGTATATATGTATGCATGTATGTGTATATATATATATATATATATATATATATATATATATATATATATATAATACACATATATTATATATGTGTGTTTATCTGTGTATGTATATACACACAGATATACACATATTTTGGGGGGTACAATTATTTCTCAGTATGAACTCATATTGTTTTTATAGAGTTTAGAACCATAAGGGGATTTAAATGATTTAATCTGACCCCCCTCATTAGTTAAGGAACCTAAGTCATGGAGAGACCATCACACTGATTTTGCTACAGTCACACCAGTAACAATATTACCAGGATTTAAACCCAGATCCTTTTACTCCCTAAAAAGAAATTCACTTAGGATTTGGCTTATAATGGGGAGGGTGGAGCAGCCTATATTTGAACCAACTGAATTTTTATAAGACCCAAGCAGTTATTCATTTCTTCTGTTTTCTGATGTATCAACTAATAACACATTTTAAAGCAGGTTTTTGCACAGCACTTTCCATCGCTTGGATCAATAACTTTACCTTTTTGTCTCCTACATAGTTCTGAAAAAGCAGATAGGTTAAGAGGATGAATATTAATATAACATGCATCTTACATTAAGTGTATTTTATAAAGCCTAATGTATTAATGACCTCTAGATTCCAAATAAACCCTTAAGAATAAGAGAGAATTGATTCCGTGGAATGTTGTTATAATAGTGGCATGAACAATGAGGATCCTTCTTATTGTCAGCTATGGGGAACTCACCATGTGGGAACTCCTTTCATTGGAGAAGATGGTAAACCAGTTCTGACCTATGACTCAGTGGATAAATCCTATGGAGTTACCTGAATAACCTTGAATTATAGCCCTTTAGTAGCAGAGTGAGAAATCCACCATGTCCTTTGAATCTTGCCTAAGACACTTACTAGCTGTGTGACCCTGGGCAAGGCCTGTAATTTCTTGATACCTCAGTTTCCTCATCTATATAAACAGGTTATCAATAAGTATGTTCTTGACAAAGTTGTTGTGAACATCAAATGAGATGATACGTATAAAGCACTTTGCAAACCTTTAAGGGCTATATAAATGCTAGCTATTTTTGCTATTTTTGTGATTACGAGGGACTTAATTTTCCTCAACATACAACTGGATTCATGTTGCTCTGTAGCATGTTTTTTCCTGCTTTCTTTCTTATTTTTTATGTAGAGTTTGTATTTCATTTTTTTCAACCCAAGCAAAGGCAAATGCCTTTTTACTTTGGCAGGTAAACCCTTTTAATCCTGTTCTCATTGGGATTTAAGAAACTTCCACTAAGATTGCTATTGTTTTGTGGGTGATCGTTGCCAGTTAAACTGGGTGGGTGTCTATGAGAAGGGCATTTCAGCAATGTATAATTGTGTTTTTTTGTTGCCTGTTGTT
The DNA here is from genome assembly GCF_019393635.1 of Dromiciops gliroides. Taxonomy (NCBI): domain Eukaryota; kingdom Metazoa; phylum Chordata; class Mammalia; order Microbiotheria; family Microbiotheriidae; genus Dromiciops; species Dromiciops gliroides. The sequence goes on from NC_057865.1 coordinate 73,125,192, forward strand.
TCCTAGCATCCTCCAGGACAGATGGGAAGGAAATACAGCTCCTGTTCCACTATTTTCCTAGATGATAGCACAGTCAGTCAACCAAACCTCAAGTATACAATTAAATGGTGGGTATTCAGATACATGCCTTAACTTTCTATGCCTGTATGCCTTAACAATGGCTTAAAAGCTGAAAAAGTGGTTATGCTTATGAAATGTATGGGACTTCAGGACTTATGGGATGTAAGTCACCTTTTAAAAGAATGGATGAGGGCAGGGGCAGCTAGGTGGTACAGTGGATAAAGCACCAGCCCTGGATTCAGGAGGACCTGAGTTCAAATCCAGAATTGGACACTTGACACTTACTGTGTGACCCTGGGCAAGTCACTTAACCCTCATTGCCCACCCCCCCACACAAAAAGAATGGATGAGGGGGAAGCAGGCTGCTCTTGACCCCTGACAAGGGGTCAAGTTCAGTATTCCCACATAATTTCCAGTGGCTTTTTTGCTCCTCCTTTCAGTGATGACCCAAATTCTAGGCGGCCAACATGGCTTTTGGGAGATCACAAGTTGCTTAGGTCATGTGGATAAAGTAGCCAACACTTATTGATGGTTGCAAGTTTCTTTTCTTCTTCTCTCCCTCCTTTTCCCTCCTTTTTTTTCTTTCTATCCTTTTGTTCTTCTCCCTTTTCTCCTTTAATTTCCTTTTATTCTAAACTTAGCAACCGTCAACAAAATAGTCAAGTAAAATGGAAAATGGTTGCACACAATTTAAAAAAAATTAAGAAAGGATTCTTTTCAAATGCTCCTTATTTTTGTTAGAAATTCAAAGTACTTCCACTCTCACATCCTCATACCACATACCCCTTCCTCCCTACCTTTCCTTTTTGAAGGCCATCCTAGCCCAACATTCTCCTAGAGCCTTTTCTTCAAAAATGAAAGAATGTTTCAGGATTTTGAACATTTACAGCAGGAGAAGGCAGTGAGGAGACAAGCATAGTAGAGTGGTGAGAGCACAGAAGTGGCCATCAGTCCTAGCTCTGGCCCTTGGTGGGACTGTAAGCAAGACATATAACCTCAGCAGGCCTCAGTTACATCATCTATGAAATAAGGGACTTGGTTCTATAAAGGGTCTTCGAGGTCTAACAGTCTGACATGGTAACATAGAGGTAAAAATAGCAATGAACCTTGGAAAGCACCTCAGAGATAATAATATTCTCCCTTTACAACAGCTCTAGGAAGTAGGTAGTATAAGTTAGCATCCTCCCCAATTTGCATGTAAGAGATCATATGTGCATGACATCCTTTGAAATTTGTGGACAACTGCTGAACCCTGACGAGGTTACTGAGACACCTCGTCCCCTTCTAGGAAAGTGTGTGTTTCTGTATATGTATGTTTAATAGATAGATATATACACACATAGATACATGCATGTACATACACATAATACGTGTATATATACACATTTTAAAACTGTGAGTTGTTTTTTTTTTAAAGTCATTCAAATTCTCAAATGAAAAAAAGGCAGCCTTCCATTGAGCCAGGTTCTGTCGTCAGCATTACCCCATGATGCTATCACTGATATCTGTGATAATGGAGGCTAATAACCCAACAAGCATGCCTTGAATGCCTACTCTGTGCACAGCACTATATTGAGTGGGATGGAGAAAACTTCACTACTTAGATAGAGGCTACTGTTAAATAGAATTCCCTCTCCCCCTCCAATAGATATTATCTTTGTCAAGTTATTATGGAGATGTGGTCTGTTTTCTCATTCCTTCGGTGTTTATGTATCGATTATAAATCTGTGTCCCATGATCCAAGATGGAAAGGGAGGTATTTGTGACAGCATGGCTGCCCCTCTATTTATGTGGCCTTGTCCAAATTACTTAAAGACCCTTGGTTCACAATTTACTGCATGGACACAGCTGTTGGAAATGTTTTTTGGACTAAGTTGTTACTGCCTTTAGAAGGAAAATGAGGAGATGGAAAGAACCGTGTCCTCTCATCTCATCTGATTTCCCTTTAACCCTAGGAAACAGGAAGAGATTTAAAATAAGACAGACACATACCCATCTCCTACAGTGGCCACCAGTGGCTTCATTTGTGCTAAGGTTACTGCCTAAAAATCACAGAATCTGATGAACTTCTTGTGTGACATGAAAGTTACACACACTCAAGGGTCACAGCTTTGAATAGCTCATACTTTGTCTATATTGTTAACGTCTAAGCAATCCTCGATTTACAAAGAGATCCTCCCTGCAGATTTCATCCTTACCCCCAGCTCCAAAGTCACCCTGTCCTTGCCGAGTGCAGAAGCCATTAGTGCTTGTATGGAATGAGCAGTTTCAGAAGTAGAAGAAAATAGACTGAAAAGAACACCTTAGAGGAACTGACCTTAATGGTAGGCCCCAGGCACCCTGCCTGTGTCCTGACCTAAATGCTGTTTCCTACATATGTGTTTTTTTTTTATTTCCCTTTGTTATACTACTTGAGATTTTACTTGGTAGAGGTTCAAATGGCCTATCAATCATTGACATTTTAGTGTGAACTAACTAGTTCAGTTAGGTTATTTTTCTCCTAATACCTGAGATCAGTTGCTCTGAAGGAAGAAGAGTTTTGATTAGAAAGAGGAAGGATAGGTCCTTTGGAAGCATGGAGATCCCTGGCAGCAAGCCTGGCCTGAGACGGTGTTGCCATCGAGGCAGCATTTGCCTAACAAGGGATCTCTGGGGTGACCAAAGGATAGGGAAATGGAGGATTCTCAACCCAAACAATCTGTTACAAAATGTTGCCTGCTTCTAAGCCTTTCTACTCTAAAAAGGGCAAGGAAATTATTGTCTTTCTTTTCCTTCTCTTCTTTCCTTCTTGTAATGCATGGCTCCTGATCTTAGGACCCTGAAATCATAGTGGAATTATATTGATCCAAGACCTTTCTACCACTTTTATAATTGTGAGCCTGTGAATTCCTTTTTTTCCCCCAAAAATGCTTTTAAAGATTCTAAAAGTAGATGGGATATTGATTTTCTTATTGTTCTGAGGTGCTTTATAACTCCCCTTTTTTTGAGCAGCAGACTGTTAGGACTGGGAAAAAATGATTCCCAGGAATGAAATTTTATTTATTACTTGTTAAGACAGTTAGTTGGCTAAAAAGTGGAGGTATTTAGAATTCTCAGTATACCTCAGATCACTAGACTTGTACTGATTGAGAGGAAATTAGGAAGTTCAGGGTCTATTCCACACTTCTAAAGCTGATGTCCTGAAGGGCGGCTACCACTATGACTCATAGAACTTTTCTTGATGTTGCTGACAAAGCTGGAATTCTTGTCTGGATGGACCATTGGCACAGACCCAATGTGCCATTTCTCTCAAGCTCAAACAAAACCCAAAACAGAACAAACAAGGTGATTTGTGTAGAGTATCATTGGATCAAAATAAAAGAGGGAAAAAAATGCATTTTCTTGCCCAACACCAACCATTTGGAGACTTTTCCTTCAAGATACTAGTTATATATTTAGTAGCATTTCAGCAACTGAATGAAGATGCACGAGGAGATTGCTAAGAGAATAATTGTTTTAAGAGAAAAAATTCAGCAAGCTACTGTGAGCGACTTAATTTGCATTTTCTCATCTGTTGCAATACAATTACAAAATTTTAGGGCAGTAGGTAATACATTAAAAAACTCTACTAGGTGTTCTGCTGTGGCACTTGAAGCTGCTTTTCAATCTACAATGTGTTTGTGTTTTAATAAGATCCTAGTATTGATAGATGGAGGGGAGCCTTAGGGACCATCTATCTGGTCCATTCCCTTCCCTTTACCAATGAGGAAACCGAGGTTAAAAGAGGTGACATGACTTGCCTACAGTCTCATAATAAGTAGCAGAACTGCCATTGATACTCAGCCCCCCCCCCAACTACACACCCTATGTACTTTCCACCACATCATGTTAAAATCTGACAAAATCTGGCATATGCAATGATTTCTTTATAAACATTGAGGGACAAGTTCTAGTTTTGGAGAGAGGGATGCTGTAAATACCAGCACCAAGCAAGGGAGAAAGAAGCAGTTATATTTTTTCAAACCACATTTTCTAGATCTGATTTCTAGATGGGCGAATGGTATGCAAATGTAGACATTTATGATCAGATGGTGTTTCTTTCTATGTTGAGTTCCTGATTTAAAAAAATAAAACTAACTCTTGTGTTTTGTTTTACAGTGTAGCTCTTGCAATATATTATCACATCAAAAACAGGTATGTGAATAATGAATTTCTTTCCCAAGATATTAAAAAAATCATCTTTGTCCTTTTTCTTTCTCTGACTATAGGCCTTTGACCTTTGAAAGATTTTGTACCATTTATGCAGATTATAGGCCTGGTACCATTTTCATAGGACTTCTAAATTTGCTATAATTTCTTTTACCCTCTCAGAGCAAATGCAGGTTCTTCCATAACATACAACTCCCCTTGAACTGGGTGGAGTCTATACGTGTAATAAGGAAACAATGAGATGTTAACATGAAGCCAACCAATTGTTCTCCAAATGTCTGCAGGGTAACCATCCTTTATAGATCTCATAATTCCCATTACATAGAATTAGACTATAGAATTTCATAAAGAAATTTCAGTAGGCATTTTGTACTTACAGGAAAACACAGAGTTTAAAGTAATTTTAAGGACAGTTACATATAGTCAAAATTAGCTCATTCTGGGGCATACCCCAAATTTGGAAGTCAATTATGAGAGAATATTCCACACATTCAGGTGTTTCTATTTTATAATAACGAGCTATGCATGGGTCCACATGGAACTGGAAAGTGTGTTATTTTTAAAAATGACAAAATATGGGACATCTTAGTATTGTCTCATGAAACAGAATAAAACAAAAATGAAAATCACAACCTTGTCTTGTTGCTTATTTTTGTAATTCTTCCTCAGTTTTCCCAATCTTAACTAGATTTATCCTTTCAGTCTCAAAGGACAGTGCAGTGTTATTGGTGACACTCAGGTGCCAAGCTCCAAAAATGACTTTGCAGCAACATTTCCAAGCATTTCAAGCATTTTCTATGAGCTACATTAAAGTTCAGCAACAAGCATTTGTTCAGTACTTTCCATGTGCCAAGTAGTGTGCTAAACCGTTATTGATGAGCCCAGTGTAATGGTGCACATCTGGGGCAGACACCAACAAGAAGAGAGGGATGATGATGTTAACATGTGTGATTAATCTGATCATGATAACCCATAGGCCTCTTGGGGAAGTGGTGGCATCTCTTCCTGACCCAGTTTCTGCTTGATAAATTATGCTGGCTGAGAACTTGGAGCCTGTGACAGGTCTATTTGCTTGATAGAGAGAATGCTATTCAAGTGGAATATTATATCCATGAAAGGAGGCAAAAGGGAGCAAGATGAGTTCAGTGTATATGAGCTTCAGAAAAGATTCATTTCCCCCACCCCCCTCAAAAAAAGTCAGTGCTACTCTAGTTTTGCAAGTCCCATCCAGATGTCTTTTAGGGACTCCCTCCATTTTCAGGGCTATAGACCTCAGGTCATTTTGTACTTTCTTTTTTCTAGAGTTCCTGGATGGATATGCAAAAGGGTTTTGCTTTTCAAAGAAAAAGAGCTAGGTACTATTGAACTGCCTGGGAGAATTCCATGCTGAGTTGTTAGATTATGTCACTCAGATACCACCCAGAAAATAAATGTAGGGGCATTGTTAGTATGTTAAGAAATCTGTTGGTGCTACAGAGAAAGGGGGCTCTTTATCTCATTAGATTTGGTCTGCCTCAGTAATACTGCTGCTTAGTTGAAACTTTACAAAAAATCAAACTTGTTATTTCTTAGGTTCAGAGTGGCAAAGGCAAAGCAGGTAGTAGCTGGCCCTCTTTGAAAGAGGATCTGGTCTATGCCTGGAGCAAAAGTCGGTTGTGTGATCTGCCTACTGGATTGTAAACTCCTTGAGGGGCAGGGCTATAAATCTTGTTATTTCTGGTCTTTCACGGTTCTGTGTATGTGTTAGATATTTGACAAATGTTTAATAATGATACAATTCATGTAGTGCTTTAAGGTTTGCAAAGTGCTTTACATGTATCTCATTTGATAATTAAAATTAGTTCCTAAGGAGTACCAGTTTTGTAAATCTAGGGTATATCACATCTGAATGTTTGTGTTTTACCATTCTGTTTCCTCTTTTGTTCTTTAATCAAACATTTTATAGAGAGGAAGTTTTCTGTTTGCCTGTAAATATATACAAATCGTATGTAGGATGGTAGAAAGAACACTGGCTCTCACATCTGAGGAGCTGAGTTCAGCTCTCACCTCTAATGTTTGCTTCCTGGAAAACCTTAGGAAAGTCAGAGAAGAGCTTTGGGCCATGGTTTCCTCGTCTATGAAATGAAAGGGTTGAATAACCTGTGAAGACCTCTTTTCAGGTCTAAATCTATGATCCTGTCATCCCATGACCAATAATTTTTAAGGTTCTTTTATTGTGTCCTACTCTTTGTGATCCTTTTTGGGGTTTTCTTGGCAAAGACACTAAAGTGATTTGGTATTTCCTTTTCCAGCTCATTTTACAGATGAGGAAACTGAGGCAAACAGGGTGAAGTGACTTGCTCAGGCTGTCACAGCTAGTAAGTGTCTGAGGCCAGATTTGAACTCAGGAAAATGAATCTCCCTCACTCTAGACCCAGCACTTTATCCACTGTGACACCTAGCTTCCAAGGTTCTCTTAAATGTGAGGAATTATGTGCAAGGTATCCCACTGGAGAGATATAAGCCAGAAATAAAATAACACTTGCCATCAAGGAATTTATAGTCTCCTGAATACCTTCTCTGGTATTCTTTAGCAAAATATTTTGGAAGAACAGGTCATAGAAACTCCATTTTGCTAACTTAAAGGATTCTACAGTTATACCCTACCTAATAAGATTTAATAGGTTAGTAAAAACATGATAGGTAAAATATTATTTCTGGGGACAGTTAGTTCAATGGGGACGATATCATAAAAGATACATATCGGCAATGGGATTGGCGAAGAGTGAGAGGGGTTTTATAATGTCAAGGTAGGACCAGCAACTTTATCGCAAAATTCAACTGGTTAGGGAAGTATTCAGGGCGGGGGCAGGGGGAGGAGGTATTTTTGTATTTTGGGGGCTGATTAGAATCTTAATGTCTTGAAAGTTATCCAGGCACTATTTTATCAGTTAAGCATGTCATGCATGTAATCTTGTTCAATATAAAAAGAGACCAAGGTTAAAGTCTGAATCATTTCACTAGCTAAATTGAATGTGGGAATCACGGGTGAATCCTGGGGGCATTTGCTATTCATAGTCTATGGTTTCTTTCTGACCAGTTACAGTTTAGCAATAGTTTTTTTTTTTTTAACAAAAAACCCTGTCAGTGACCTCTCAGGAGCAGCTTAGGACTCTAAGAGAAATTGCAGGAAGAGTTTGTGTGTGTGTGTGTGTGTGTGTGTGTGTGTGTGTATTTGCATACATGTATATGTATGTAAGTATATACAGCACAATACATTATATGTATGTGTGTACATGAGCCTGTGTGTGTGTATACATATATATATACACATGTGTATATATATACATTCACAATGATACACATGTATATATACCAGATAAAGATATATGATATACATATAGAAATACAAAAAATATAAATATACACTTTTATATATTCTATGTGTATATTCATATATGTATATATGCATACATATACACAGTAGAAAACTTCAAATATATATATATGTACACACACACACACACGCATAATGTGTGTATATATACCCCCCAATAACATCCTATACATATCCATAAAAGGATATAAAGGAAACTAGAAGCCCAAGTTTTCTTCTTAGTATAATTTATGAAGTATGAATTATTGCTTTTGCTATCATGGACTTCTAAAAAAAATGATTTCACTGTGGTGTGGAAATAAAGGGGGGTTTTGAATGGTAATTGACAGTATCTTTTCAAGTCACACATTTCATCAGTGCTTTCTCTTTTTGAAATACATTCAAATGAAAATGTATTTTTTATTATTTTGTGAAGGGCACGCATTCTTGGAGATAGTAAATTTCTGTGTTCTTTTTTTCTTTTCTTTCTCAGGGACACAGATGGAAGGATGCTCTTAGATATTTTTGATGAAAATCTTCACCCCCTTTCGGTAATCTCCTTCCCTCTCCCCTGCCTTGTTTTATGAGCTAGAGCTTCATTATTTCCCTGCCCTTCGGGTTCAGAGGTGAGTCACCTGAAAATGATTTCCTTCTGCAGAAATCCGAAGTGCCACCAGACTACGACAAACACAACCCAGAACAGAAGCAGATTTACCGGTTTGTTCGGACGCTGTTCAGTGCAGCCCAGCTGACGGCCGAGTGCGCCATTGTCACCCTGGTGAGTACCTGTGGGGCAATGCTTCTGTCGATTTCCTGATCAGAAGTCGGAAGGTCTGGGTTTTAGTCCTGGCTCGTTTCCTGGGTCTCTCTGTGACCTTTCTGGGTGTTGGTCACTGTATATTGATACAGCTAAGGTGTTAGACTATGTGACCTCTGAGTTCCCTTCCAGCTCTGAAACTATGATCCCAAGATGAGACGAGGCCTTTTCAGGAGTAAGATTCCATGATTCCTGCTGCTTTCTGCTTTCTGATGCTGTGTTAGGGCATAATAACAATGGTGACTAGCAATAGCTAATAGCTGACATTTATACAGCACTTACTATGAGCCAGACACATAGTATACTAAGTGCTTCACAATTATCACCTCACTGTATCCTTGTCACAATGCTGAGAAGTAGATGTGAGGAAACAAGAGACCGGCAGAAGTTAAGTGACTTGCTTGGGTCACTCACACACCTAGTAAAAGTCTGAGGCTGAATTTGAACTCATTTCTTCCTGATTCCTGGCCCCAGGGCTCTATCCACTGCATCACCCAGCCACCCCATTTACCTGGTGCTGACATTTATATAGTGCTTTAAGGTTTGCAAAGAGCTCTGTAGTGTAGTAATGCCTCATCTCTTTGGAGCTGAGTGAAACTTACAGTGTGGATTAAATAATTTTATATTTCTGTGAAGCTCACCCACTGAAGTCTTACAAGAGGCCATGAAGCTCTTCACCGCCAGTTTAAGCTTGGAGTCTTGAACAAAGCAAGTGATTCATTCTGGCATCCTCAGTCCCCGGTGATACAGGGAGATAAAACATTTTGGCTGTGGGGGGATAGGGAAAGTTAGGGTCCCAGGGCACCCAGGATTGATGGCATGGCTTGTTATCAAAGGCATAAAGTTAATGATTTACTGTCATGGCTTCTAGTTAAGGTTTTAGGGCAGTTTAATGACGCTAACAAGAAATGATGGATGTGTATGTAGCTTGCTGTGCAAAGAACTGGGGCAGATTGGTTGCTGCTGTTTTTATTATCTTAGGAGTATAATCGGTCTAGCTTCTGTACTTGATAGCATCAGCGTTTAGAGGAGAATGCAGCTCCTTCTGCCATGGGCTAGTGGAAGAAAGCAATGGATTTTTAGGCAGAAGACATAGGTTTGAGTCTTGGCTGCTTTTTGGGTCTTGGTCGAGTTGTTTCTTCACTCTGGGTCTTCCTCATCTGTAAGGTGAAGGATTAGACCAGGTAAGTTCTAAGGCCCTTTGGCCTTGAAATCCTGTGATCCATATGGATGAATAAAGATTCTTGGACTGCTTAGGCTTTATTTGGAAAATCAAATGGAACAAATAAGGTGGATTATCTTTTTTTTCTTTAAATACTAAGATGCGGGTAACAGAAATGAGGAATTAACTTGGCTTATATCAGGTCTGTTCAGGAACCTAAACTCCAACTTCATTTGTGAATAAGACAGATGTACAATTATCCTTTTCCCTCCATAGCGAAAATTCAGGCATAAAAATTGAGGTCTGTTCTGGAACTTAATGAAGATATGTTTTACCTTGCCTTCTTTGGCCTTTCTTGATTTCCCCATTGGCCTCCATTATCACAAAGGGTAGACAGCATGGACAATTAGCTTGAGTCTGTGGAACATCATGGATAGGGTTGTAGGTGGGAACAGTTATAATTCTCTAACTCTTTAGATGTCCTGTTGGTTACATGTAAGCTGGAATGGGCTGGAAGTTTGTTTTCTCAGTAGATAGCATCTATTTCTCATAGCCCAGGGAACTGAGCCTGAGCCTTCCTATAGCCCTCCCCCCATCCCAACTTCCCCTGGGAGGGAGGCTTCAGTGTGATCCTGGGGCTGCCCCTCACTGTCTAGGAGGCCTGCCAGCATCAGGCTGTAGTGGACTTTGAGCAAGACATTGGTACTATTCTTCTTCTCTCTTTATGCCCTCCAGAATTAAAAGCAGCCATCGGCATTGTGATCTGGGCTCTCTCTTGATGGAGATATATTGCCTTCTGCTTTTCTCCTGGGTGTAATCTTGGCACCTTGGCATGCTGCCCACTGTGCGATGGGAGAGAAGTGAAGGGGAGGGGTGGGAAAGAACAGCAGCAGCAGCAGCCACTGATTCTGAAAGATCAGATTGCAGCCTTCATGCCTGGTGTAGAAATCTGGCTTTCTTGTCAAAAGCAAGAACTGAAAATCTCCAGGATTTAAGTTAAACTAAGGAGGATATGTTACAGCTAGATGAATTTATGAGGAAAAATAATCTGCATTTAAATCTTACATATTCAACATGAAAGGTGTGGCTATCTAAATGCTAGCTAACCTTTTGGCTGGGATGATGATGAGAAGGAAGATAACAACTCAGTGATAGGTTACCACACACAGTACATGGAAGATGTAGTAGAATTGACCTGAAATTTTTAGTCCCAGCTCTTTAATTCAGCTGTGTGACTTTAGACAGGATTCAGTAAGTAATTGGAGTTTGGCAGATAACTTATCTAAACCTTCTGTTAAAGTGGACCTCATGACTTGGTGAGGTAGTTCTGCCTATGACTGTTTACTTCAGTTGATTTTGTTTTTAGCATAGTATTTTGATTCTAAAGTCTTGTGTTTGTCATCAGAAATTCTCATCTAGATGCCCATTATCTAATGCAGTTTTAGCAAAGAACATTCAAAGTGTGCAGCTAGTTTGGTTTCTTATCCTGGCTCACCTTTATCTAGCAGTATGGCCTTGTATAAGTCCCTAACTGGGTCTCAGTTCTTTGATGTAAAATTAGTGGGTTAGACAAGTCAATAATTGTTGATATGTGTGTGTGTGTGTGTGTGTGTATATATAATATATATATATATATATATACACATACACATACATGGAAACATACACATACACATACATATACATACCTATACCTGTACCTATACCTACACCTATATATATAGTTTTATATGTGTACATAATTGTTTGCTTGTCTCTCTAATTAGACTGTGAGCTCCTTGAGGGGACTCTCTTTTGCCTTGTCCCTCATGCCTGGAACATTCTCCTTCCTCCACTCTGATTACTGACCTCCCTGGCTTCCTTCAAGTACCACCTAAAATCCCACTGGGGTGTTTGGGTGTTCAAGGAAAACCAGCACCTCTGGTTGGAGGACTTTTCGGGGCTGCTCATCCACCTTTGGTGTCCACTTTTCACCCAACTCTCAGCTGTGGCTCCACGAAGCTGTAGCATTCACAGTGGCCACAGCCCAGTAAACTGATGGGCTAAACCAGGGTGAGGGTGAGGCCCCAGACCAGTTGGTGAGTTGGGGGTTGTACCCTCCCCAAGCACTTCCCTCAGTGGAATGGGTAGATGAGAACACTTCGTTCCAACAGCCACGATGGAAACAGGTGCTGTGGAACACTTAGAATTCTGTTATACATGGAAAACTCTAAGGTCCTCCACCACATCTGGGCGATCAGCAGTCGTCTTGGCTTTTGTTTTGCCCCTGGACTTCAGTGACTGGAAGAGAGTATGAGCCTGAAGACTTTGCACTTAAATCCTATTCACACACGAGTCCACATCACCCTGTGATGTCATTGGTCCTCTTCAAAAATGAGGGACAAAAATGGAATCCCCCTACAGGAAGCCTTCCCCAATCCCTCTTAATTCTAGTGCCTTCCCTCTGTTAATTATGTCCTCTATATACCCATCCTGTCCATAGCTCAAATGGTATATATTTCTTTGTGTGTTGTCTCCCCCATTAGAGTGTAAGCTGTTTGAGGACAGGGACTGTCTTTTGTCTCTTTTTGTATCCTCAGAACTTAGCACAATGCCTGGCACATTAGTAGGGGCTAATGATATGTGTTGGATTAAATTGAATTTCTTTGTGTCCTCGGAACTTAGCACCATGCTGGTAGGCACTTGTTCTTTCTCGGTGCATTATTTCATGATCCCCATTTTATGGTTGAGGAAATCAAGTCTCAGAGAAGTGTGTGCCTTGCCCATAGTTAACCAGTAAGTCTCAGGTAGGATTGGAGCCCAGATCTCTTCCAACTCTAAGTCCAGAGTTCTTTTTACCACACCATACTGCCTCAAGATCATTTCTAAGTATGGAAATGTTTTGCGTGAGTACACATGTATAACTCATATCGAATTGCTTACTATCTCAGGGAATGGGGAGAGGAGAGAATTTAGAACTCAAAATTTAAAAAAAATGAAATGTTGGGGGGCATCTAGGTGGCACAGTGGATAGAGAACTGGCCTTGGATTCAGGAGGACCTGAGTTCAAATCCAGCCTCAGACACTTGAAACTTACTAGCTGGGTGACCCTGGGCAAGTCACTTAACCCCAGTTGCCTCACCAAAAAAAAAAAATGCTGAAAATTGTTTTTGCGTGCAAATGGGGAAAATATTACTTTTTAAAAAAGATACTTTCTAAGGTCTCTTCCAGCTCTTCATTTGGTGACATTTGGTGATTATGATTCTCTTAAGAAGTCAGGTCAAGCATTTTTTTTTTTTGTGGGGCAGTGGGGGTTAAGTGACTTGCCCAGGGTCACACAACTAGTAAGTGTCAAGTTTCTGAGGCCGGATTTGAACTCAGGTACTCCTGAATCCAGGGCCGGTGCTTTATCCACTGTGCCACCTAGCTGCCCCTGGGTCAAGCATTTTTATAGCGCCTACTGTGTGTCAGGCATTGTGCCAGGCCATTTGAAAACATTTTCTGTGATCCTCACAATGACCTTGGGGGTTCGGTGCTATTATTGTCCCATGGAGAATGAGGCCACAGAGATTAAGTAGATTAAGTGACCTGCCCAGAGTCACACCAGTAGCACAAAGTGCTGAGGCCAGGTGTGAACTCTTGAGCCCAGTGCTCTCCACTCTGCTCCCCAGATGCCTTTGGGTGGCTGATACTTTGTCCTCAGTTTCTTTTGACTATACAGACATCGATGATTATGTAATCTGGAACTTTGATGATATAGAGAACTCTACAACACCTAACTTTCCCTGCTTAACAACATTAATGCTGGCTTGAGTATAACAGCCAGAATCTTCTGCCTTGCCTTCCCTTCCAGACTCTGTGCACCCTCCAAATAAGCAGCCACTCACATTAAAACTGGCTTTCTTGACTTGTTATTGGCCGCACGAATAGGACTGTTCATTGTTTGATGCGCATGTGTGCCTGAGCGTAAACACACACACACACACACACACACACACACACACACACACACACAGACTCATCATTGGTGGTCGTAGAAATTACTAAGAATCTGATTTCTTTGAAAACAAATTGACTCTAAGGGGCTTTGTCGCCTCCCTGAAGATGTGGCTCTGTACTGAATCATAGGATTTTAGATCTAGAAGGAGATCTTCAATATCACCGAGTCCATTCACCTCTGTAAAATGGAGATAACCATAGCACCACCTCCCAGGGTTGTCATGAGTCTCAAATGAGATAATATTTGTAAAACACTTACTTAGCACGGTGCCAGGTGCATAGTGTAGGCACAGTACAAATGCTAGCTATCATTATTATTATTAGGGCAGCTAGATGGTCAGTGGATAGAGAGCTAGGGTTAGAGGCAGGAAGACCTGAGTTCAAATCCACTCTATGGCACATTGTAGCTGTGTGATCCTGGGCAACTCACTTAACCCCATTTGCCCCAGTTTCCTCATATGTAAAATGAGCTGGGGAAGGAAGTGGCAAACCACTCCAGTATCTGTGCCAAGAAAACCCCAGATGGGGTTATGAAGTGTTGGGCACAACTGAAATGACTGAACTACAGCAATTGCTATTATTCTTCTCAACTTGAAGTTGGATCTTATGATTACCAGAACAGTGTTTTTCCTCCAGTACCAAACAAAGTGACCCCCCTCTCCAGAATGTACCTTGTCATTTGGGCAGTGCTGCATTCCCCCCCACCCCACCCCCAAAGAGAAAAACTGGTATTTGGAAGGGATATGATGAAGGGCTAAAGAATTTCTCTCTTTTTTTGCAGTGGCTCCATTTAGCTGCCAAGGCTGCAAATACAGTCATTTTCATGGAAAACATAAAAACTCTTGCATTACCGTAATTTCTTGACTTGGATAAGTATCAGGTTGTCACCACCTGGGAAAATTGAATCTATTTTTTATGTGACCTTTTTCTTCAAAGAAAATAAAATTGAGATCTAGAATAACTTTGAAAGAATATCTGGTTGGGGAAATAGCATGAAGAAGACCAGTGGGAGAACATTTTTTTCAGTAGACACTTTAAAAAAATTCATAAGAATATTGTGATTTAATTTTACTTTAGTTTGGACCTACTGTTGTTCTTATCTGTTACTCACCGTCTCCTCTATGTTTGGCACTTGGCTTAACTGAAACCCCCAATGTGCAGCTGAATAACTTAACTATTCATGGATGAAAACTTTTTGTTGAGTTGGATGGCTGGATGTTCAGAACAGATGGTTCTGTTGGTTGAAGGTCTGGATTTGAACCTTTAACCAATCAATTAGCACTTAGCATTCATCTCCTGATTTTTCTGAATGATTCTTGTAAAGCTTTCATTTATTCCAAATTGTTCTGAATGAATATTAATTAATTAGTGGAAGAGCATTTATTGAGTGCTTCCTCTCTGCCGGGTGCTGTGCCAAGTGGTGGGGATATGAATCCAATCAGAATAGTACGCTTGGTCCTTGCCTTCGGCCACTTCCTTGGCTCCCTCTACGTACCCCTCTTATAGCGTTTTTGACCTTTTGGCTTGACCTGAAAGAAAAGGTTCCCCTGATCCCTCTGTTTGTCCTCTTTATTCATTTGTAAGGTTTTGAAACTATGCCTTGCCATCTCTACTTTCTATTACAGATTAATAAAGGGTGGCACTGTTCAAAATGTAGCTGGTGGTGCCATAGCTAACACACTGGGACTGGCATCAGGAAGAACTGAGTTCATATCCAGCCTCCAGAGACTTATAGTAGCTTTGTAATCCTGGGCAATTTGCTTAACTTTTGTTTGCCTCAGTTTCCTCAACTGCAAAATGGGGACGATGATGATGATAGCACCTATTTCCCAGGGTTGTTGTGAAGATCAAATGAGATGTTTGTAAAGCACTCGGCTTGTAGAAGGGACCTAATAAATATTTGTTTCCTTCTTTCCTTTCTAATGTAAATCGAGGCCTACTTACGTTTTTTGACGATGATAGAATATCTTATTAGTTACTCAGAGATAAAACTAAGGAAATGGGAAGACATTCCCATTTTTGCTACTTTTTATTTCCAAGGAAAGGGTATGTGTGTGTGTGCAAATTGAAGCAGTTAGCCAAAAGTTGTTTTTAGATGAAGGGTATAGTTGATTTTCAGTTTTGTTATCTAGAAGGTTCAGAGGGAGTCCTTAAGATGGGTTTGTTGTTGTTGTTGAGATGTTCAGTTGTGTCCAACTCTTCATGACCCCATAGACCACAGCACACCAATACTGCCCACGGGATTTTCTTGGCAAAGATACTAGAGTGGTTTGTCATTTCCTTCTCCAGCTCATTTTACAGATGAGGAAACTGAGGCAAACAGGGTTAACTGATTTGCCCAGGGTCACACAGCTACTGAGTGTCTGAGACCAGATTTGAACTCAGGTCTTCCTGAGTTCAGTTCTCTATCCACTGAGACACCAAGCTACCTAAGGTGGGTTTACAAATGCTAAAAAATGTGAACCTCGAAAAAGCAGTTTGGCAGTGGCAAACCTTGCTCCCAAGTTCTCCTTCTGCACATCCCTGCCAGCCTTCTGACTCTCCTGCCTGTGCTAAGTGAGACCAGAGCCAAGGAGTAACAAAGAACTTGTTGACAATGATAGAGGAATGCGGCCCTTTGAATGTCCCAGGCACAGTAAGGCACATGATGAAGAAGAAGTTTGAGAATGGCGGGCATGTTGGAAAGGACGCACAGACCAGGGGCAAGGGGGTAGTAGGTGAGTGCTGCTCAGGCCTTTACTGAGAAGGAGCCAGGAGTCCTTTGTGGATTGTAAAATGAATGGAACACAGTAACCTACTCCTCTGCCCCTTAAATAGTGAGTACAAAAAGAAATGAAACTAATTTCAGCAAGTATTTATAAAGCACCGCACTAGCATTAAAAATACAAAAACAGAGGGCAGTTAGGTGGCGCAGTGAATAAAGCACCAGCCCTGGATTCAGGAGAACCTGAGTTCAAATTTGGCCTCAGTCACTTGACACTTACTAGCTGTATGACCCTGGGCAAGTCACTTAACCTTCGTTGCCCTTCCCAAAACAAAACAAACAAAAAATACAAAAAAAAACCCAGCTCGTGCCCTCAAGAAGCTAACATTCTATCAGGAGGAAAAAACATGTCTACAAACAAGCAAATAAAACTGTATACAGAGTAATAATAAGTAATTCCAAGAGAGTGGAAGCACTACCAACTGGAGGGATGCAAAGGGGCCTCATGGGGCAGGTGGCACAGAGTCCAAATAATGGCTCTAACCCCTTTTCAGTTTCTCAGAATGAAGATGCCATCCATTCTTTCAGGAAGCATCTATTAACTACCTACTGTGTCCCAGGCATTGTTCTCTTTGTTACCTTGAGAAAAAAAGCAGAGCTTGCATTCTTATGAGGGGTGACAGGCAGGCAGGCAAGTAGGCAGAAGATAAGCATTTATTATGTGTATGGAAAAGGAAATACAAAGTCATGTCCATGGTACGGGGTCCTGTGGGTTAGTTTGCAGCAGGAGGATCAGGATCGAGCAGCACGTGAGCCGAGATCTGAAGAAGCCAGGGAGATTCCATGAAGTAAAAGCGAGGAAGAAAGTCTCTATCACTTCAGGCATGGAAGAAGAGCAGAAAACGATGTTTACAGGGAAGGCCGATTTGGCAGGAATCAGAATGTGATAAGTGGAGGAGTAAACGTATAAGGAGGCCAGAAAGAAAGCTTGGGGCCAGATTCTGAAGGGCTTTAACAGCCAAACAAGAGTTTGGGGGAGCCTCTGGATCTTCTTGAGTAGGGAGTGATGTGGTCAGACTTGTGTGTTAGGAAAATCAGGTTGGCCCCTGTGCAGAGAACGGATTGGAGAGGGAGAGAATGGATGCAGGGAGACCCTTTCAAGAAGACTCTTCAGCAATTGGGGAATGGCTAAACAAACTGTGGCATAGAATGGAATATTATTGTGCTATAAAAAATGACAAACAAGATGACTTCAGAAAGGCCTGTGAACTGATGTATAGTGAGGTGAGCAGAACCAAGAGAACATTGCACACAGAGACAGCACTTTTGTTTGATGAAGAACTAGGAATGACTTGACTCTTCTCAACAATACAATGACCCAAGACAATCCCAAAGGACTCTTGATGAAACATACTTTCTACCTTCAAAGAAAGAACTGATATTGATGGAACAGACTGAAGCATGCTATTTTTCACTTTCATTTTTTCTTTTAATCAAGTCTTCTTGTACAAAATGACAAATATGATAATGTTTTACATAATCATACACGTATAACCCATATTTGATTGTTTGCCACCTCGGGGAGGGGCAAGGAGGGATAAAAATTAGAACCCCAAACTATAAATAAAAATGTTTATTACAAAAAAAAATAAAGGAGACTCTTGTCAGAGTCCAGGTGAAAGGTGATAAGGGACTGCTAGTGGCTGTAGAAGTGCAGAGGGTTCAGTGGAGGAGAGATACTTCTTGTTGTTCACTTGTTTCAGTCGTGGCCTACTCTTCATGACCCAATTTGGGATTTTCTTGGCAGAGATACTGGAGTAATTTGCCATTACTTCTCCAGCTCATTTTGCAGATGAGGAAGTGAGGTAAACAGGGTGAAGTGACTTGCCCACGGTCACATAGCTAATAAGTATCTGAGGTTGGATTTGAACTCGGAAAGATGAGTCTTCCTGACTTCAGGCTTGGCAGGTGCTCTATGCACTGCCTTGCTGCCCAGAGATACTGGGGAGTTAGGGTCAGTAGTGCCCATTATATTATAAAGCAGACATGAATAATGCTAATTGGGACATGTTTACATTGCATTTTGCTGGACCTCAGAGCCTAAATTTAAAGACTATTCATCACATTCTCAAAAGATTGGTTTTTTTTTTTTTTTTTTTTTTTTTGCTGTTGTGGATGCAGGCAGGCAGCTCCAGGGCCTTGTACAAAGCTTTTGCTCATGGGAGGTGCTTAATAAATATTGACCTTATTGGATTGAACCGAATCTTGCTGACTTAAATGTAAGATTTCTTTTGAAAATTAATTTGTGCAATTTAGGGGACCTTAAAAGCCTATAGCAATTTAGTTTGCAAAATGCTTTTGCATGTGTTGTCTTATTTGATTATCCCAAAAATCCTGGGAGATGGGCAGAGGGTATTTGGCTGATTTTTACAAATGAGGCAGCTCAAGTTCAGAATTAAAAGGCCCTCGCTGGTGAGGTGCACAATTTATCTTCTTATTCTTTATATATGAAAATATTATAAGTATTGTATCTATACTATATAACATGAGTATGAAATATAAAATATTATATTTAGACATAAAAATTCTATAAAATAGAGTCTTTATTCTTATCCTGTATTCTTAGTCTTTACCCTTTTTATTTTATAAAGAATGTAAGGGGCAGCTAGATGGCGCAGTGGATAGAGCACTGGCCTTGGAGTCAGGAGTACCTGAGTTCAAATCCGGCCTCAGACACTTAACACTTACTAGCTGTGTGACCCTAGGCAAGTCACTTAACCCCAATTGCCTCACTAAAAAAAAAAAAAAAAAGAATGTAAGACAAGGAGACAAAAAAATTCATTTTGAAAAAAATCACAAGGTATACCATAGCATCCCCCTTAATCTTTTCATCGCGAATACCTGGAAGTCCTCTTTTTCATTAAAATCCCATTTTTTCCTCTGAAAGATTATGATCAGTTTTGCTGGGTAGGTGATTCTTGGTTATAATCCCAATTACTTTGCCCTCTGGAATATCAGATTCCATGCCCTCTTGTCCTTTAATGTAGAAGCTGCTAGATCTTGTGCTATCCTGACTGGGACTCTACAGTATTTGAATTTTTTCTTTTTGGCAGCTTGCAATATTTTCTCCTTGACCTGAGAGCTCTAGAATTTGGCTATAATATTCCTAGGAGTTTTCCTTTGGGGATCTCTTTCTGGAGGTGATGGGTGAATTCTTTCAATTTCTATTTTAGCTTCTGCTTCTGCTTCTAGAATTTCAGGGCAATTTCCCCTGAGAATATCTTGGAAGGTGGTGTCTAAGCTCTTTCCTTGATCATGGTTTTCAGGTAGACCAATAATTTTCAAATTATCTTTCCTGGACCTATTTTCCAGGTCAGCACTTTTCCCCAGAAGATATTTCACATTGCTTTCTAATTTTGTATTCATTTGGATTTGCTTTATTGTGTCTTGGTTTCTCATAAAGTCACTGGCTTCCTTCCATTTGTTCAATCCTAATTCTTAGGCAATTATTTTCATCAGAGAGCTTTTCCATTTTACTTTTCAAGCTATAGACTTTTTTCCCATGTGTTTCCTGCATCATCCTCATTTCTCTTTCCATTTTTTCCTCTACCTCTCTAACTTTATCTTCAGAATACTTTTTGAGCGCCTCTATGGCCTGAGACCAATTCATATTTTTCTTGGAAGCTTTAGATATAGGGGCCCTGACATTGACATCTTCCTCTGAGGGTACCCCTTGGTCTTCCTTGTCACTGAAGAAACATTCTATGGTCCTTACCTTTCTCTGTCTGCTCATCTTGCCTTTCTTTTACTTGACTTTTAGCTCCTTAAAGTGGGGAACTGTTTTCAGGCTTCAGTATCCCAAGCTTCAGAAGTACCAGGGGATATGATTTAAGGAGGAACAGGTTCTTCACTCACCTGGCCTGTTCCCTAGTCTGTAGATGACCCCAGACCAACTTGCTAATCAGCCAGCTTTGTGTGTTGTGGTTGTTAGCTCTGACGAGCCTGCGCCCCTCCCCCACCTGGGCCACTGCTACTCAAGCCTACCTCCTGGTTCCCAGTAGGGCTGAAAAACCCAAGTTCTGCCTCAGCACCAGCATAGACCCCTGTAGTCTCCCCCCTGCCCAGGGCTCAGCCCACTTACCAAACTGTGAGCTTAGTTCCAGATGACACTGGCGCTTCAGCGGATTCGGAGTCTCTGGGGCTCTCCTTCTCTGGTGAAGCTTTCCTGGGACTGGATCTGTGTCAGGGTGACTGTGGGGTTGGGCCTGACTCCTGTATCAGCACAGCACCTCCCTCCTTCTGACCTTTCAAGCCGTTCTTGGTTAGAAGATGATTTCAGCACATTCTTCTATGAGTTTTGCTGCTCCGGGCATCCTTCCTTGGCGTTATTTGGATGTTTTTTGGAGCACCCTAAACCATTTCTAAGAAAGCCTGGGGCTCATTCTGAGTCTCCAACAGTCTTCTATTTAGGCCACCCTCGTGTGCCACCCAGAATGGTGTTCACCTCCTGATCTGTCTTTTTCCTGTTCCGATCATTCCATTCATCCCCCTTAATCTTAAAGAATGAAGCCTTGCTGGCATTGTAGTGCAATGTTATATGAGGGAATGGGGCAGGGCCCTGTTGGGGTCATTTCTATGAGTGTTCAAGACCTGGACTCAGGCAGCTGGCCAACCACAGCCTGAATCTGATGCTGATTAGCTGGATGACCATAAGCAAGCCACTTACTCCTCTTAACCTTGATTTCTTTGTCCATAAAGTGTTTATGGTTGTGAGACTCAACGGAGAGCATCTATATAAAATGCCTTGTAACCTTTAAAGGAATTTGTAAATGTCAGTTATTTAAGTGACAGACGACTCTAAGTGAATTAAGGTTACAGCTCTTGTTTTCTTGCACTTTGGGAAAAGAACGGCACTACCCAGGAGAATTTTCCCATGACATTACTTCATTTCCCCCTCTTCCCATCCCATTAAAATTGTTGTCTGGCAAGAAAACAGTGCTTGGTGAAGTCTTGGCTGATTTGGGGAAAGGAAAATAAACTGTAAATAAAGCTTTTGGAGGTGGAATAGTAAAACATCTCACATAGTTAATTAAGATCATCGCAAACAGACTGTGCCTGGCAAATTGTTTGAATAAACAAAATTTCAACACCCAGCTTCCCCCACCCCCACCCCCTCCCTTGCCACATGATAACTTTCTCTCCAAGTTCATTAAATCTGGTCAAGCTGGGATTCTGGCTGCCTTTCTGTATCTGTCTCTTCTTAACTCCACACTTTCAGTCTTCTGGTCCTGGGCAGGTTGGGTAAGCTTCTAGAGCAAGGAACAAGGATACAATTTATTTCCTAATGTCATTTGAAAAAGTTTTTAAAAACTTCTTTCCACTACATTACATCACCTCCTGATTTTTCTATTTTTTGGAAAGTCCATATTGATATTAGATGACATATTCAAGACTGTACAAGCTAAATATTGGCACATTTTTATTTATAATTCAAATATAAGTCTTTAAAATCTCATTTTATCTGGCAGAACTATAGATTTATGGCTCTATTTTTGGATCTATTAGATTTAAGCCCTCAACTTTTTGCTGAATGAGGTTTATGGTCCAGTCCATTCATATTTCACTGTCAGAATAACAGCAGGGATTTGGGTTCTTATTACTGAAAGAGATGCCTTAAATGCTTAATTTATATGTATAGAAATGCCCCTTTGACAGAAGTGCTAACAGAAGGGCATACCTACCTCACTGGTACTTTTTAGTCTATGTTAGTCTGTCTAAGAGCTGGACACAGAGTCAGAAATTCATCTGACATTAATGATAATGTCTATAAGGTGCTTTGCCAACCTGAGTTTGCAAACTAGTTAATATAATTAATAATGAATTATTCTATTAACATTCTGTTTGAAAGGCAATAGGGATCTTGGTAGAAAGAACCCAGGATTCCGAGTTGGAAGTCTAGAGTTTTAGTCTCATCTTTGCCACTGACTGGCTGTGTGACCTTGGACAGCTCACTTGGCCATACTGGGACTTCATTTCCTCATCTATAAAATGAGGGGATTGATATGATCTCTGGTATGTGATTTCTTGGAATGGAATTCCCAGTGTGACTGGGTCTCTTCAGCCCTATTGAGTCTTAGAATATGGACTGGGCCACTGAGGGGTCAAATATCTTAATCAGAATCAAAGAGCTTGTTTCAGTGAGAGGCAGAATTTGAACTCAGGTCTTTATGATTTCAGGTTGGCCCTCCTATTCACTAGTTTCTACAGCTCTGAAAATCTTGTGGTTTTCAATGACTTTTCTTTTTTCTTTTCTTTCTTTTCTTCTTTTGTTCTTTTTTTGGAAGGGTGGGGCGATCCAGGTTAAGTGACTTGCCCAGGGTCCCACAGCTAAGTTAAGTGTGTGAGACTGGATTTGAACTCAGGTCCTCCTGACTTCAGTCCTGGTGCTCTGTACCACCTCTCTGCTCCAACTTTTTGGTTTTTTAAACATGAAAGGAGACAGGCTCCTCCGGTCTCAACACTTTCTCCTTCTGCCTCTGCAAAGCCTTTGTCATTAGTCTTCTAATGGTTGTCATGATTAATTTTCTCTGCATTACTATTCATTTGCCTGCTTGGTGCCCCCAATCAGAGTATATCTGATCTTGAGAAGTTGTCTGAAGATGTGGCATCAGCAGCTTTTCTGAAGCTGGAGAGGGGCATGGCTTCTTTTTGTTAACTCTTTACCTCTACAGTTTTCTTTTCCCCTACTCATCTCTAAGGACAGGAGACTCTAGTTCGTAGGTCATTCTAGTAGCTATACAATGCTGTGTTGTTGAACCTTCCATCTTCCTGGGCTGACTCACTGACACCTTCAGCTTGCCTTTCCATATTGGGGAAGTTTCCAATTCCTATCTTTCAATGATACTGAATGTATGTATCCTCTTCTTAGAGATCTTTCTGGGGCTGTTGAGATGTCTCAGAACTCCATTGCTGTTTTTAATCGACTAATGCTTCTGTCAGGGGGCCCACCATAAGAGGATTGGGCAGTAAATGACCTTAGGGCCAGGAACATTAGATCTCATTAGGTAAATAGGAGCAGACTACTCTTTGGGATCATGGAGTTTTCTTTATTATGTAGAATCATGGGTTCTGAGCTGTGAGGAGCCTTGGAAACCTTCTATTCCAACCCCTGAGAAGGAAAACTGAGTTCTAGGGAGGTCATGACTTGCTTGAGGCAACCCAGGTAGTAAATATTAGAGGGATGATTTGAGCCCGTATGTGCTGGCTCTAGACCCATGTTCTTTTCACTTTTTTCATCCCTTCCTGAAGTTTCTAATTGTTGTGTGTGTTTTTTACAAAGTTCATTTTGATAGAAGATGACATATTCAAGAATATCCAAATGAAATGTTGGCACATTTTTATTTATAATTCAAATATGTTTTTTAAAAGCTCCCCTTACTTGGTGAATCTATAGTTTCAGACACTCAGCACTTCACCAAGTTTGTATGATTTCTATTTTCTGTAAATGATGCATTTATTCAGCAAGCATTTATCAAGCAGATTATAATAGTGCTTCTACTTGTGAATTTAGCCTCCACATGGAGGAGGTAGCCTGGGGCTGGGAAAAGTGTGCTGCATTTGTAATCAGAGGACCTGGGTTCAAATCCCTACTCTTCTGCTGTGTGACCTCTGTAGGCCTCAGTTTACATATTTATAAAATGAAAGAGTTTTATAGCTTGGTTTCAAAAACCCCTGGCAGCTTTAGATCTCTGATCTTCAATCTGGAGGGCAGCCCGGATGGCAAAGAGCCCTGAGTCCATGCTGTGTCAATATCATGGAAAGGAACAGGAAATGTTAATGCTGGAGAACACTCAGAAGGGACACAAGAACTGCATTGTTCTACCTGTGTCAAGAAGCAAGTCCCTCACCTCTCTGGTTTCTGTTCCTTCTCTGTAAAACAGAGTATTTGGACTTTATAATCTTTGAGACCTTTTCTGTTCTAAGTTTGTGAAATGATGTGAAAAGAGGGATTCCACTGTTCTGCTAGGCCTTATGGGGCAAAACCCGAGAATAATGGATAGAAATTGCAGAGAGGCACACTTTAGACTCAATAGAAGGGAAAAAATGAAGAGTAACTAATGTTGAATACGAGGAATTTAGAGAAGAATGGAAGATTGCATGAACTGATGCAGAATAATAGCAGTAGAACTAAGAAAACAACATATACACTAACTGTAACAATGTAAATGAAAAGATCACTAACAGGAAGTGGAACTCGGAACGTTTGAAAAATCATTGAATGTCCTGGAGTAAACATAATGAAACATACATACTTCACCCCTGGGGCATAGAAGTGAGAGACTACTAGGACATGCTACTGTATCTACTGTCACATTTCATCCCTATCTTGGATGCTTTGTGTAATTATTTTTCTTTAACAACTGGGAAGGTTTCATGTGGTTATTAGTGACCTTGGAGAAAATAATTTTATTGGACCAGTCGGGAGAAAAACCAGGGTCCTCTTAAGAGCAACTTTCTCCTTATTACATTTTGCTGCCTCTTCTGGGGAGAAAGGGGAAATTACAGTAAAGAGAGAGAATGTTAGAGGGAAGAGAACAATCCATGCAATAGGGTCCCCAAGCAAGGCTTTCTTTGTAGAAGAAACTCTTCCAAAATCAATCTCCAAGCTCCTCTTTGACTTTGTACCTACAGGGAGCTTTTATATATACACTTACGAACCAAAGGTATGGTTACTGAGCTGAAAAGGCCTAGCTGAAGTTTAGTAGCAGATGAAGGATTTTTGCATTCCAGAGTAAAAACAGACTAACAACAACAACAACAACAACACTCATAGTATTTAGATCACAATAATAATATGGCCTTACATTTTGCTTTGAGGTTTGCTAAACACTTTACATGCCATCTCATTCGATTCTCATATCCCTTTGATGATAGTGGCTATTATTATGACCATTCTACAGATGTGAAGCTTCAATTTGAGAGAAGTTAAATGACTTGTCCAGGGTCACACAGTTAGTAAATATCTGAGGCTGGATTTGAACTTTGTTCTTTCCAACTCTAAGCACGTTATCTCCATTATGTCACATCATCTCAGCATTTGCATGTGTGTTAGCCTTCCTCATTTCTCCCTTCTTACTGGATCTGATTTTAGTTTATTCATACTAATGAATTTCTGATATGTATATATATATATATACATGTGTGTATGTGTATATACACACATACATACATATATATATATATATATATCTGATACTCCTACTTTTTTTACGGCTTTTGTGTTTAATATTTCTTCCCTCAAATCCACCTTTCTTAAGTTCTTCCTAAGTTTTATACCTCTTCCATGAAACTTGCCCTATTTAAATTATGTCACAGATTCCATTTTGACCCATCCCACCCCATTCATAAGTATTAGAATCTGTTAGCTTGAAACATTGTCTCTGAATTCTTCATATTACATATGACCGTTCATTAGCATCATTCTCCCCAAGTGCACCAATATCTCTTAATGCCTTTTATAAACACTTCATTACTTTGAGAATAGTGTGGGCCCGCTCCACCAATCACACCTTCTATAATTTAGCAGATGGTTTTTGAGATTAGCTGTGTTGGAAGAATTAATCACCCTGCAGCCAACCTTGTGATTAATTTAAACATAGACTGGTGACAGCGCCATAGGCTTAGAGCTAGAAAAAGGTGCTTGGAACAACAGACACAACCCATCATCAAGCCTGTACTTGATGGTTGCCCAGCTTGGTTGGCACCTGCCAAAGCTTGTTATCTTTTGGCCTAGTTTTCGGAAACCCACTGTTATCTCCATGCCCCTGACAGGCATCAGAGTGGGGCCTTTTTTATAGAGCTGTTATAGGATAGTTTATATATAAAATGAAACCTAAAGCCCAAAAAGATACACTACCGGTAGAAAAATCTGTGATTAAATTTCCTTGTTAGTCTTCATGAGTGAGTATTGGTAACTGTTTTGTCATTCTTTCTTAATGCCCTCTGTTTTAGAGTGCAAGCATGTCAATGACTGAGATGATGTCTTTTACATCCATTTTGCCTACGTCTTATTGTAGTCACATGCTTTAATTGTAAAAAGTGCTTAAAGTTTTCACTGTCTGCTAATAACTAAAAAAAGACCTCTCTCCATTATAAACCCAAGGATAACACAGGTTCGTGAGGAGTGTTGTTCTAGAAGAATTGTATTTATTGCATTTCTAGAGCTCTTTGAAGTCTGTGAAGTAACTTAGTGATGTAAGAGCACTGGACTTGGTGTGATGACCCTCGGCAAGTCGCTTAGTTTTCTCATCCATAAAATGAGGATAATAATAGCACTCACCTCCTAGGGTTCTTGTAAGGATCAAATGAGGTCATAATTGCAATCATTACAGTACCTGGCACTTGATGGGTACTGTAGAAATGCTAGCTGGTATTAATTACTGTCTCATTTGAACTTCATGGCATCCCTATGAGGCAGGTGCCATGGGTCCTATGCCCATTTTCCAGACATGGACACCGAAGGTCACAGAAGATAAACACCTCGTCCATCATTCTGCAGCTATGACATTTGAAGTCATTTCTCCTGACTCCAGAATCCAATGTATTATTTCCCATGTCACAGAGTCTTTTTAAGGAGCTTAGTAATTTTATGAAATGTTATAAAAGATGGCTATCAATGTTACTTGTTTGCTTCAGGATAAATTATGTCAGTTATTTAACTTTTTCCTCATTGGTCTAATTTTTCGACTTGGGCCTAAATTTTCTTAGAAAACAAAACAAAACTGTTGACAACTATTTTGCCTCCTTTATGTTTTCGTTGTTCCTTTCATTGCTTGTTGGAGCATTTTTTTGGCATTTGAAAGAGCGCTGATAGCATATACTAGATATAGTGAGAGCAGCTGCCTTGCGGGTGCTGGGAACTATTTATCTCTTGAATAATTGTGGTCAGATTAAGCCAAGCAGGCCCAGGTAGGCCCCTGGGCCTGATCTTTGCAGGAGGCTCCATTGGAATAGTTGAGCCCCTTCACTTAGACAAATGTACTTAAATGGGTGAGGAGGGGCTGTGTTTTCAGTACTTAAATAAATGTTCTTGCTGTTTATGTTGGTCAATGAAAAAAAAACACTAAAGTCCTTTAGCTCTGGCATTTTCATATCTTCCCAGGTATATCTTGAAAGACTTTTAACTTACGCAGAGATAGATATCTGTCCAGCAAATTGGAAGAGAATTGTACTTGGCGCCATTCTGTTGGCGTCCAAAGTTTGGGATGACCAGGCAGTCTGGAACGTGGATTACTGCCAGATCCTGAAAGACATCACAGTAGAAGACATGTGAGTTAATATCATTTACTTATCATGCAAAGCTCATAAATTTTGTGAAGTGACACTGGCTAATAATCATAGTGAGCATTTTTACAGTGCTTTAAGGTTTATTAAGCTCTTATATGTTATCTCATTTAAGCCTTATAGCAATTCTATAAGTGCTATGATTATCTCCATTATCTGTGAAACTCCATTATCTCCAAATGATGAAACTGAGTCTGAAAGAGGTTAAGTGACTGACTAGTCACTAGTGGGCATCTGAGTCAGGATCCGATCCCAGGTCTTCTGACTCCAAGTACAATACTCACTATGCCACCTAGCTCAAAGTTTCTTAAACTGTGGGTCTCGACCCCATATGAGGTCGCATAACTGAATGTGGTGGTCATGAAAAATTTGACAACAGTAAAAAGTTATGTATACCTAATTTATATACCTATATACCTGGGGCCGTGTAAAATTTCTTGGGTGAAAAGGGTCACAAGTGGAAAAAATTTAAGAAGCCCTGGACTAGCTGATGCTCTTGTGGAGAATCTCATAGAGAGAAGGTTCACAAACAAGTATAGATAGCCACTTTAAGTCTTATGTAACTATGGTCCTCTGAAGCTATTTTTTTTTAACTCAACATTTCCCTAACTCTTTCAATTTAAAAAGTGTGGAACCCCTCACCCCCCACCCCAAATCTTATCTGTGAATTTAAAGCTTGGAAGAACTTACTGACAGTAATAGCTTTCGTTTTATATTTATTTTTACTTTTTAAAAGTAATAAACATTTTTATTTAAATTTTTGAGTTCCAGATTTCGTCCTTACTTCCCTCGCCCCCCAAGTAGTAAGCAATCAGATATAAGTTATACATGGGTAATTATGTAAAACATATCACATTAATCATTTTGTATGAGAAAACTCGAATAAAAGAAAGAAATGAAAGAAAAAAAGTAAAAAATGGCATGCTTCAGTCTGTGTTCAGTCGTCTCAGTTCTTTCTTTGGAGGTGGATAGAATGCATCATCATTAGTCCTTTGGGATTGTCTAGGATCACGGTATTGCTGAGAATAGTTAAGTCATTCACAGCTCTTCATCAAACAATATTGCTGTCACTGTGCACAATGTTCTCCTGGTTCTGTTCACTTCATTATACATCAGTTCCTACAAGTCTCTCCAGGCCTTTCTGAAATCATCCTTCTTGTCACTTCTTATAGCACAATAATATCACTGATAGCTTTTCTCTTCAGCCTCTTTTAAGGAGGCCCTGCTTAATGCTTCTTGGCATTTGGCAAGTTCAGTCAAACATTATGAGAGCACCATAAGCTGGGCCTTGTCCCTTAGGGACCATCAGTGGAACAGCTGTCACTTTCCATCCCTTTCTCCCACCCCCAACTATTGGGCAGACCAACAGAAGAACCACTAACATCGCTGAGATGTAGGAGGGCACCTCACAGACCTAGATCTCAGAGTACCTTTACACATTTTTGGATTGTTTTGGGAGTTTATGATTGACACATGCAAGGCCTTGCTAGTTCTAAAAACTCTTTTTTCCATTTACTTTCTAAAGTGATCATCTTATATATCTTCTTCCCTCTACTATCCACCTGACTTTGGACAAGTCCCTTCACTTATCTAGTCCTCAGTTTCAAAAAATGAGAAGGCTGAACCACACGACCTCTGTGTTTCCTTTAAGCTCTCAATCTGTGACCTTTGATTGATAGCTAAATTTTTAGAAAGAATAGTTTATGCCTCCTGTCTGTACTCCTTCTCCAGCATTCCGGTTTCTTTTTCTACTTCTTTATTGAAACTTCTCCTTCAAATATCACCAGTGACCTCTCTGTCACCAAATCCAAAGGTCTCTGCTTTGACCTCTCCCCCATGTCTTGACCCGATGACTGCCTCGCCTTCAGCGTACTTTTCCTCCATTGGCTTCTTTTCTTTTTCTCTCCTGCCCCCTCCCCCCTTCCCATGGATATATATACTTCTTATATATTTCACATATATGTTTTTTGTGAATATGCCGCACTAGGTTGGAAGGCTTTTTAAGGCAGTGACTGTTTGAGTTCATCTTTCTCCCTCAGTGCCTAGTACAGTGGTCGGTACACAGTGGGTGTTAAAGAAATATTTGCTCATTGGAGTTGTGAGAAACTGGTAGCTACTTAGAGGGCCCGTTTTATGCTTTGCATATGTGGGGAACGCTCACCCTGATTTCTCAGCTGCCCGAGGCAGGTAGTTTATTCTGGATATTGTTAACCCAGTATTATTATTGGAGTATCATTACTCCAGGGGCATCCCAGTCCAAACCTCCATTCCTAGGCCAAACATAGGGACCTGCTTTCTCAAAGACCTCCTACAATCCCATTTCTTCTATGAAACCTTCCGTAAGTGTGGGGGGCATTTTTTGACTCATTGTCTGCCCCAGTCATTTACACTGGTTTTATGCAGCACATTTTAGCTATTCTTTTTTGCATGACCTTCCTCATCCAAAGTTAAACCTGGATGGTAAACTCCAGAGGGGGAGACTGTTGAGCCAGATCCATCAATTGGCATACCTTGGCTGCTTCAGCTTGTACTTTGTCCCACTCGGCCATCTCTTTGGGCAGAGGGACACTTGATTCTTTGGGTGCCCTTCAAAACTTTGAGCTGTTTCTCCTGATTCTTTAGCAGAGAAAGGTTCCTTTACTTAAGTCTCTTCTGTTTACCCTTCTTTATTAAATAAAAGAGGCAAACTGTGGTGGTATTCCTGATATTGAAAAGAAAAGGACGGTGTGCAATTCCTTATTGAAAGTATAAATCAGATAGTTTGATATTCTCTCCAGAAAGAGAACAGAAATGAATGTTCAAGGGGGTGGCTAGGTGGAGCAGTGGATAAAGCACTGGCCCTGGATTCAAGAGTACCTGAGTTCAAATCTGACCTCAGACACTTGACACTTACTAGCTGTGTGACCCTGGGCAAGTCACTTAACCCCCATTTGCCCTGCAAAAAAACAAAAAACAAAAACCATAACCCCCCCCCCAAAAAAAAAGAAATGAATGTTCAAGATGTTAAGAACATTTATTTTATAATCACAGTATTTGCTCATTAGTTGACACCTAATATATAGCATTAAAGTCTAATTGAGCTGGATAGAAGTAGAACCCAGCTGGCTACTTGCAGTACTTGTAGTTGAACTAAAATATGGTCAGGCTTGACTTTTATCTTTCTATCAGAGTATGTGGCACATTACAGACATAGGAGTGTGGATTTGTCATTTCATGAATGTAGAGGGCTGCAAGGGACTTCATTTGGGGGTGGGGTATGGGGGTTAAGTGACTTGCCCAGGGTCACACAGCTAGTAAGTGTCAAGTGTCTGAAGCCGGATTTGAACTCAGGTACTCCTGAATCCAGGGCCAGTGCTTTATCCACTGTGCTACCTAGCTGCCCCTGCAAGGGACTTCAGAGGCCATCTAGTCTAGTCCTCTCATCTTACAAGTGAAGAAACTGAGGTTCCATGGAGGTTTAAGTGAATTGTCCAGGGTGACATATGGATTAAATTCTACATACAAGATTGGACCTCAGATCTTCTGAGCTAGTGCTTTGTCCACTCATCCATACAGCGAAGTGCTCGATGTGATTATTTAAAAAATCAGTTTCATATTATAGGGGGAAAAAATAACTGAAATCACTAATAGGACCAGATTTAGCATTTATGCCTCCTCAGACCAAACTTTCTCAGGAAAAGAACAAAGTGACTGGTGAATAGGGATGAATATCAGGAAAATGGAGTGCAGTGATAGTTTGAATGGATAAATGAACATGTATTTATTAAGCAAAGCACCTTGCTAAATGTTGGGAATACAAATGGAAAAGAAGGACAAATGCTGTTCATAAGGAGTTCATGTACTGTACTAACAGAGGAATGCAAAACATTTGGGTGAAAATCCAGTTATTTTCATGAGCATGTGTACTAGATAGAAGGGCCAGTCTTAGGATGACAGAAGATGTGGTTTCCTGTCTTGTCTCTGACATGCTCAGTGACCCTGGGCAGGTCACTTAACCTACTGGTGCTCTACAATTTTCTAAGCATATTATTTACAAATGAGTTACTGACATGAATAAGTGGAAGGAGTTTCCACAACAGAAGCTGCCTGATTAAAAATAATAACAACAATACAGCCCCCAAAATTAAATGGAAGGTTTTGGTAAATTTAGGTTTCATTAATGAAGCGACTGTCTAGCTGCCTCCTAGGAGTAATGGAGGAAGCTAAAGAATTCCATTCAGGGTCTTCCTCAGACACTCACTAGCTGTGTGACCCTAGGCCAGTCACTTAGTATCTATCTCTCAAGCTAAGTTTCTTCATCTGTCACATCTGTCAAGTGGCATAATGACAGCATCAACCTTACAGGATTGTTGTGAAGATCGAAGGATTGTAGTAAAGTATTTTCCAAACCATGCTGTATAAATACTTCCTATTATTATAATCATCATCATTATTATTAACCAAAGTTTTATGGAGTTAGATTAGGAAAAAACCCAAAAGTTTCTGGAAGAGTCTGTTACCCTACTTTTAAATAATTGAAATTGAAAGAGTTTATTCTTCTTTCTAAATAAAAAGAAAACCACCAGAAAACTATGCATTGATTGTTGCATTTAGGCAGAAATCGGAATTTTATTTTGGACCCATTAAAGACCCTACCCTCTCAATTAGCCAGTGTTCTGCATTTGGCTACACTCCAGTATGTCCAGGCTCTGTGTCCAGTCTATAGCACTGCTGCAGAGTATACAGAATGCTTGGTCAGAGTATATCCAGCACCAAAATAGTAACACCAAATTTAGAATTGATTGTGTTGAATAATAATTTGTAACTTTATTGGATTCTCCTAAGGTTTATGAATCCTGAGTTCCTACTGCCTTACCCTAGCCCCAAGTAAGGTTTCTTTAATTTTTTTGCCCTGAAATAGGAAATTTCTAATTGAGTCAAGCAACTTGGTTCACACATATTTTTGAAATAATCAGAGATACTATAGTGGTTGGGTGTGTATGAAGAGGTTAAATCTAGCATTTTATCCAAAGAAAATTCCTGGACTCCTTTGACTTGAACTCTCTGTCCTTTGTGGAAAATGTTGTTGACAAGGCTGCCCCATCCATCATGTGAGCCAATGATCAGAGTATTGAGTGTTCTTCCAGAAATTGATAGATGTCTCCAGTCATCTCATGGAGGGCGGCAGAAGAAAATAACAAATGTTTACATAGGAATAACTTTTTTGATCTGCTTAAAAGGTCAGATTACAAAGTTAAGGTAATATAATCGAAATATTTTTTTACTAGCTTGACCCTAGAATAAGTTCCTTCTTCTTCCCCATGGGCTAGGTTTCTATGAATATAAGAAATAATTAGTAATAAAAGAGGCAGTGTGTTGACATATGAGGATAAGCACTATCCCAGTGCCCCATCTATGGAAGTGTGTGGATCCATTGAGATAGAACATTCTAAATAGGTCCTGCTTGGTTAACAGGACTAAAAACTTATCAGAATGTGGTTTGAAGGTGTAAATGAGTGTTCACAAGATCAATTACACTGGGGGTTTGGAATTCACTATTGTCACTGGACTTCTCCCTCTTTTTTTTTATTCTGCTGGATATATTTCCTTCCTGAAATTTGGTAATGTTGCTCTGTCCATGGTACCTCTCCAAACTGTATCATTATTACTCCCTCCCCACCCCTTTTCTCATAACTAGATTTCTCCTTCCTTTCCTTCCTCCCTCCCTCCCTCCCCCCTCTCTCTTTTCTTTCTTTCTTTCTGATTACTCTGATTTAAAGCCTGAGCATTATACTCAACCCTTATCCTTACAACTGACCCCCACATATCTGGTCACTTACCAAATCTTTACATCTTTCCCCTGCTTATACTACCTAGTTTTGTCTTTCATCACCCCTCAGCTTTCCCTCTTCAGTCCATTCCCAACACAGTAACCAAAATAATTTCCCTAAAGCTTATGTCTGAGCTTGTCATTTGTCAGCTCATGAATTATCAGTGGCTCCTTTTTGCCTCTAAGATGAAACAAAACTACCGAATTTGTCATTTATAACTCATCACAATCTGGCTAGACTTATCCTACACTCAGCATTCTAGCCAAACTGACTTCCTTGCTGTTTGCAAGATCAGCAGTCCATCTTCCTTGGACCTTTGTTCCTGTGTGTTTCCTCTTCACTCTGAGGTTCAATTTAAGCAACCTAGCACTTATTTATTCATTAAGTGTTTTCTATGTGTCAAGCATTGTGTTAAAAGCCAAGACTATTGATACAAGCAAATAGATAGTTCTTGCCCTCAAGAAGCTTACCTTCTAGTGGGGAAGACAGTCCATAAAAGGTAGCTGAAAAGCTTGGGGGTGGAAGATTACCCTCAAATTCCAGAGAGTCAAAGAGTGTAGCCTGGAGTGAAATTAAGATGTAGCTGGAGGGCATCCTCCTTAAAATGGAAGGCCTTGCAAGAAACCAGCCCATGGGGGGGGGGAGGGTACTTCCAGTGTGATAACTTGAGGGGTAGAGTGAACTTCCTGGGTGAAGAGGTTTCTGTGGCTAGGTAAAGTCCAGAGAGTCAGAATTGCCACCTGGAGAGAAATGAGAGTCAGCTCATAATTGTCTCCAACAGGAAACCTTTCTGGATCTCTTTATTGTTAGAATCCTTTTCCTTCTCTTCAAATGATCATGTATACACTTAATCTGTTCACAGGGTTTCTCCTTTTAGAACTTAATCCTTTCAGGGATGGGAACTGGTTTAAAAAAATGTTTGTCTCCTATCCCCAGCACCTGCCTGGTTACAGAATCTTGCATATTGTTGGTACTTAATAAATGTTATTAGACTGAATTGGATTGGATTATATAGTTAAAAGTTATTAATTTTTTGTGATTATGATTGAAAGGGAACAGTGTATTTCTTTCAGAAACTTAGGTTAAATGAATACTTTTATGTATATGTAAAAAAATCAGCATTTAAATTCCATCACCCTCCCCCAAAATGAGGAAGAAGACACTGCTAGAAAGGAGGATTCTTATACCAAATGATAAAAGTTTCTGGCCTTTGGAAGGAAAAATTCTAGAAATCCATTTTTAGAAAGGTGGCACAATGGATAGAGTACCTGGCCTAGAGTCAGGAAGGCTCTTCTTCCTGAAGACTCATCTTCCTGAGTTCATATCTTGCTTCAGACACTCACTAGCTGTGTGACTTTGGACAAGTCACTTAACCTTGTTTGCTTCAGTTTCCTCATCTGTAAAATAAGCTAGAGAAGGAAATAACAAATCACTTCAGTGTCTCTCTCAAGAAAACCTCAATGGTGCCACAAAGAGTCAGACGCAACTGAAAATTGACTGAACAGTAAATTTTTAGAAAAATTATATACTTCAGATTTGGCCTCAGACACTAGCTAGCTGTGTGACCCTTGACAAGTCATTTAATATGTTTGCCTCAGTTTTCTCAACTGTGAAATGAAGATAATAGCAGCACCTACCTCCCACGGTGGTTGTGAAGATCAAATGAGAGATTTGTTTTATATATATATAGTGCCTGGAACAAAGTAGGTGTTCTATAAATGCTTATTCCCTTCATCTTTACATACCTTAAGGAGGCTAAGATGGCAACCTTTTACCTCCAGGATCAAATATGTAATAATCTTCTATTTGGTATTTAAAGCCCTTCCCACCTTTCCAGTGTTCTTTCAATTTCCTTTTTTCCAACATACTCTCCAGTCCAGCCCCCGCCTTGCTCCTTGCTGCCCCTTACATGCAACACTTCCTTACTCCATGTATTTTACACTGGCTCTCCCCCATTACTGGAACAGTCTCTCTTCACACCTCCAACTTCTTATTTCCCTGACTTCTTTCAAGATTTAGCTCAAGGCTCACCTGCTGCTGAAGGCTTTCCCTATTCCCCCTGACCACCCTCCTCCACTCATCATTTTTCCTGTGACTAGTGACTTGCACATAAGCTGTGTATATCTTGCATATATGTAATTATTGTCTTACTGTCCCTCCCCACCTTGGAATATGAACTCTTGGAAAGCAGGAATTGTATTTGTGCCTTCTTTAGGAATCTCCTGTTCTTAACACAGTATATGGTATTGTGTAATTTAAGATTCTAAATGTGGATTCTAATCTGTTCCTCCAGTTTTGGGGGAAACTGACTAAAATCACTGATAAAACGAGTTTAGGTTTTTAAGGGTTTATTGGAAAATAGAAAGAAAAAGATTGAGAACAGAATTCCAACAGCCTGGCATTCCTATCTTTCCTCAAATTTCCTGTGAAGTCCTCTGCCGCCACCACCACCATCAAGTCAGGAACCCAAAAAGCCCCAGAGCTCTCCGCGCAGGCTCCCTCTCCTCCTTCCTATCTCCTCCCAGACCATAGGAGACTCCTCAAGTTGATTGGCTGGTAGCCTTGATAGACAGCACCCATGAGCAAACGTCAGTTCCTGACGCCAAGGAAAAGCCACAATGCCTCTGAGGCATTTTCCTCATGGTGGAGCTTTCCCACAGCGAGTCTCCAGTAGGTGGCATCATTCCAATCATTACAGTATGCACTTAAGGGTCCTGAGCTTAAAGTCAAGAAGACTTGAATTCAAATTCAGTTGTTAGTGTTAGTGCTATATGATCCTGAGCAAATCTCTTGCCCACTCTCAGCCTTAATTTTCTCATTTGTAATATGGGGACAATAATACCACCTTGTTCACAGGGTTTTTGTGAGAATTAAATGCGATAATATATGTACAGTACTTTGTTAACCCCTTTTTTAAGGTAGTCAGGGTTAAGTGACCTGCCCAGGGTCACACAACCAGTGAGTGTCTGAGGCTGGATTTGAGCTCATGTCTTCCTGACTCCAGGGCTGGTGCTCTATCCACCATACCACCTAGATTCCTCAGTAATTTATAAATCTTAAAGTGCTGTATTTATTATTGTCTGACTTTTTTTGGTGGCTCTCTAAAGTAACTGTTTGCTAGTTTGAACAGTATGGCATTGAATAAACTGATTTTAGATAGTGTTACCACTTTTATTATGTTGGCAAGGCCTATCCACGAGCAATTAATATTTCTCTTATTGTTACTTTAGGTCTGTTGTTATTTCTAGAAAGACTACTTTGTAATTATGTTCAAATAATTCCTATATGTGTCTTGCTATAGAGACTCCCAGATATTTTATACATTTCTTGGTTATTTTGAATAGAATTTCTCCTTCTGTTTCTTGATGGGTTTTATTAGTTATTCTTTCACTTAAAAAATGAGAATGGGGGCAGCTAGGTGGCACAGTAGATAGAGCACTGGCCCTGGATTCAGGAGGACCTGAGTTAAAATCCAGCCTCAGACACCTGACACTTCGCTAGCTGTGCAACCCTGGGCAAGTCACTTAACCCCAATTGCCTCACAAAACAACAACAACAAAAAAACAAACAAAAAAATGAGAATGTACAGGACTGGAAAGTTACATTTCCTAGCCCTTTCCCAACTTTAAGGCCTTCCTTCAGATCCTCTTCCTCCTCCTCAGATGCAGGACTCTGTTCCCTGTAACCTGAGCTCTGAAAGGTGATTTTTGCCAGTCTTGCCTTGCACCAAGTCTACACAGCCCTTTCCATATTTCCACACCACGCTTCTACTTGGGTGCCCCCTTTCCCCTTCTAACTCCTTTCTATGTGGTCAGCCTCTCCTTGTTAAAATATGCTCCACAAGGCTAGGGTATCTTGCTTGGCTGTATTTGTGTCCCTAGAGCTTTGTACAGTTCCTGGCACATAGTAAACACTTAATAAATGCCTTCTCACTCATGCAGTTATGCGGTCATTATATTAGCAAACTTGGATTAGATTTTTTTATGGAAAAGAGATTGTTTATTGGGAAGTGACTCATGCATCAGAACAAAATGTATTACTTTAAAAAAAACACAAGGAAAAGAAGAAAATGCTGCCCATGCAAAAGTGTGTTCTAGAGTATAGATAATTTTGCAAGATCAGCATTGAATTGTAAGCTTACCTGTAGCATTTGAAAAAAAAAAAAGTCAGGACTCCGATTCAGCTTTTTTAGCAAGGAAACTCTTGTGTCCTCCCAGAGATCTTTGTCTAGGGCTTATTTGAACTATTAGTGATTTTTGATATTTTGACAGCATTCAGAGAATTCTCCTCCCACCTCTCAGGCCTACTTCCTTTTTCTCCTCCTCTGGATCCTCTTTCCTCATTCTTCCTCCTCTCAAACCATTTTCCCAGGAATCTCTGGCCAAATACTGGTATTCTTTAGGGTATTCTTCTCATCCCTCTTCTGTTATTTCTCTAATTCTTACTCGAGTCTCCTCCCTTCCTTAGTGATAATCTCATCATTTGAGTGACTCTCAAGTCTGTGTCTTTTGCCTTAATCTTTTTCCTGAATACCAGGCCTAAAGTTCCCAACATCTTCTGCACATTTCTACCTGGATTCAGGGCCATAGATTTAAAGGTGGAAGTGGCCATACAGATCATCTGGTCTGACCCCATCATTTGACAGATGGGGAGAGTGAGAACCAGAGAAATGAAGTAGCACAGTTGGTACAGCCTGGATTGGAACCCATCTTTCGAGTCCATATTCAGTGCTCTCAACAGCAACCCCAAATTCAGCATATTTAAAACATGCTTTCTATTTTTCCTTGTTTCTCTTAATGACCCCAACAAAACCTCACTGCTATCTTTGACTTTTCCTCCTCCAGTTTTCATAGTTACCAAATCTCTAAAAAGAATTAGATGAGGAAACTGAGTCTGAAAGAGGTTAAGTGACTTGCCCAGGTTCAACACAGTGTTTGGAGCATGATTTAATCCCATTTCTTCCTGGTTCCCAAATCTGGTGATCCATCACTATGCCATATAGTTTATTGGAAGCTTCATTTCCTGATATCATGAGACGAACTAATTTTTGTGAGGCTGCTGAATTCCAATCTCATCTCAGATACTTAGTCGTGTGACCCTGGGTAAGTCACTCAACATCTGTTAGCCTCGGATTCCTTGGCTGTAAAATGGAGATGATAATGGCGTCTACCTCCCAGGACGATTGTGAGGAACAAATGAGATATTTGTAAAGTATCTAGCAGTGTCTGTATTAGTATTTATAAAGGAGAAATGTAGGAAAAAAGCATTTCATTTCCCAACCTTGGTGCATCCCCAAAACACAGACGTTGTCAGCTTTCTGTTTGCCCAGGGTTGCCTGAGAGGCTTGGACAGAAATATGACAGAAAGAGCTTTATTCCCATCCACAGAGCTGCGAGGCTGGGGTTTGGAGGCTGTGTTCCTCCTGTAAGCAGGGCCTCTGGGAAAAAATATACCTCGTTTAAAATGAACAAAAAATAAACTGTCCTGGACTTGACCTGAAACAATACCATTATTTCTTTATACCATATAGAGTACCCTGATGAAATGGGTAGTCTTTCTGCCTTCCTAGCAGAATAATTTTCAGGTCTCCTGATACTAAATAAAAAGGGGGTTCCTCTTAACATTTAGAAACTTTGTGGCGACACCTTCTGGCCATCACTGGGTTGACATCTATCTCTCCTAAATTCATAAATTGGAACATTTTGACTACATCAATTCTGGGCTTGAATTCTTTTTTGCCACTTGCTTTTTTTTAAGTCTCAACTAAAAATATTTCACAAGGTGGTCTCTGGTTAAAACCTATTAAAATTAAAGATAAATGATCAAAGTAAAAAAGATGACAAAACCAAAGTAAATAGGGGGCCAAGCACAGTAAACTAATGAAATCTTATGGCTTAAACATTAAACTATACCTTTTCTACATCTTCAAAAATCTTTTAATATGCAGCATGTCCTCCATTTGTCAAAGTCACTTAGTTTACATAATTTGGTATTGAGTTCACAAGATTTTTCACTCTTCATCATAAAACCACACTTTTATTGCGTTGAATATTAAGCATAGTGTTGACAAGCAGTCCATTTTCCCCAATTCTAGTC
The DNA here is from genome assembly GCF_019393635.1 of Dromiciops gliroides. Classification (NCBI taxonomy): domain Eukaryota; kingdom Metazoa; phylum Chordata; class Mammalia; order Microbiotheria; family Microbiotheriidae; genus Dromiciops; species Dromiciops gliroides. The sequence goes on from NC_057865.1 coordinate 73,164,705, forward strand.
TTGATTATAACCCACAGATTTTCACTGGCATTTAAGTCAGGGCAACTCTTGAGCCACTGAAGCTTAGCCTGTTTCAATGGCAGGTGGCACAATTCAAGATTATGGAGCAATATTCCACATACGTTTGGGTATTTCTGTAATTCTGGAACAATTCAGCTTCTCGTTATATGTGTATGTGTGTATGTGTGTGTGTGTGTGTGTGTGTGTATGTATGTTTAACTTAAAAAAAAAACACCTCTCAGTGTTATAGGATGGGACTTTTTCCTCCCTGCCCACTTAGTCATTTAGTAATAAGAGTAAACTAGGTGTATGTGTGTATACACAGATACACACACATATGTATACATAGATGTATGTATATGCATGTATATATGCATAATTATGCACACATATACACGTGTTTATATATAGTATTGATTTATTATACAGTATTCTATTAGTATTTTATACTATGTTATATATTCTATTCTATTATATAGTAATAAGCTCAAACAATTTGCATAGAATAAGAAAGAAAGAGAGGGGGAGGGAAAAAGGGAAGGGGAAGGAAAAAGGGAAGGAGAGAGAAAAAGAGAGGGGAGGAGAAAGAAAAATTGAGATCTTGAATGCGACCCCTTAATGTTGCCTTCTGGAGAGCTAAGACACAAGTTCACTTTTTTGGAAGTGTCTTAGTTGTTGGCCACATTAGTCAACAGTTCCCTGATACCACATCCCTTCTTCAGATCCCCCAGTATTTGAAGTTACCTCCCTCCCTCCACCTTCCCTTCCTCTCCTGCTCATCACTGAAACTTCCAGCACTTCTACTTCGTCCCATCTGGACAGAAGCATGAGGATGTGAAGAGTCATTTCTCACTTATATCCCAAAGGTGCTTGTATTTGTAGCAGGTCTCACTCAAGACTTCCTGGAGAACAGAAGCTAGAACCTCGGTTAGGGGCCTGGGACAAAGTGTAAAGCAGGGAAGGGAATACCAGAAGGTGGAAAACAAACAAACTCGGAGAGAGAGTTTCAGCAAGTAACAACCATAGGCCGAAATAATAACCAGTGTTAGAACTAAGGCTCAGTCTTACCAGAGCAAGATCCAAATTCCAGATAGAGGCATTAAAGTCAGAATCTAGTTCGAGGTTCACAAGTCTCATAGAATATTAGAGGTAGTAGGAGTCCAGGGTCCAGCCTTTTCATTTTATAGATAAGGAACCTGGGGCCAGCAGAGGACAAGTTACTGACTTGCCTAAAGACACACAACTAGTCATTAGCAGGGCCAAGACTATGGCCCAGATGCCCTGTCTCTCAATCAAACTCATACAATTTTAGAGTTGGAAGGGATCTGAGAGGTCACCTAGCCTAGTCCCCCTCATTTTGCAGATGCCTAAATTGAGACTCAGAGGAAACAAGTGACTTGCCCAGTCACACAAGTGAAAAGTAATATTGGAAGTAAGATACCAAGCCAGGTCTCTTGCCTCCAGGGCCAATATCATTGCCACCACTAGAGGAAAACACTGTCATCATCACTAGCTTTTATATAATGCTTTAAGGTTTGGAACATACTTTACGTATGTTAACTCATCTGAAACATTGTAGGAAAGGAACATGGCAGCCCCCTGAGCAGCCCACTCAGCCAAGACGGGCATGGAAGGTTCAGATTTCCCCAGCACTTGGCATCACTAGAACTCTGTTGTACTCACCCTCCTGACTTCTTCACCGCCCCCGGTCCTAATCTCACCCCCTCCTGATCCTGATCTCACCCCCGCCCCCGGTCCTGATCTCACCCCCGCCCCCGGTCCTGATCTCACCCTCGCCCCAGGTCCTGATCTCACCCCCCTCCTGATCCTGATCTCACCCCCCTCCTGATCTCACCCCCTTCATCCTGATCTCACCCCCCTGTCCTGATCTCACCCCCCCGTCCTGATCTCACCCTCCTCCTGATCCTGATCTCACCCCCCATCCTGATCTCACCTCCCCAGTCCTGATCTCACCCCCGCCCCCCTGTCCTGATCTCACCCCCCTCCTGATCCTGATCTCACCACCCTCCTGATCTCACCCCCTTCATCCTGATCTCACCCCCCTGTCCTGATCTCACCCCCTTCCTGATCCTGATCTCACCTCCCTCCTGATCCTGATCTCACCCCCCATCCTGATCTCACTCCCCCCCATCCTGATCTCACCCCCCCTAATCCTAATCTCACCCCCCTCATCCTGATCTCACCGCACCCCCCAACCCTGTGCTAAATGGAAGGCTCTAGATTTTTGACTGCTTCTATGGAAAAGTGCTTCTAGCCCTTCTCATCTATTTCCCTTTTCCCTCTTTTCCAGTCCACTGCTTTAGTAGTGACACTGTAGAAAAGGACATAAAGGGATCAGAGGCAACACGAATTCACAAAGAGATGCCTCTGGACGCCTTTGAACTGGTCTACCTTAGTAGGTGTGCCCAAATTAATGGGCTCTTCCTGTCGGGTCCTGTTGTCAGAAGTCCACTGTCTGTGTACTGAGTCAGAGTAGTGGTGAAGGGAATCATTCTGGAACACTTTTGGTGATCATTTCAGTGAATTGGGACCCCTCTTTCCAGGCCCCAACAGGATCAAGTAGTCTCTGATTTAATACGAAGTCCAGTGGTTAAACTCCAGCTGTGTCCTCAGATTAAGCTATGGTTTTTCCTTTGAGTTATACAATTTCTCAGGCTTGTTTCCCAAGCCACATGAGTGGCTGTGCCCTTCATCTGAGCCCCACAGCTAAGTGTGCCCTATTTCTGACTTTGTTTTTCAGGAATGAGCTGGAGCGACAGTTTCTCGAATTGCTGCAGTTTAACATCAATGTTCCTTCCAGTGTTTACGCCAAGTATTATTTTGATCTTCGTTCCCTGGCAGAAGCAAATAACCTCAGCTTTCCCTTGGAGCCCCTCAGCAAGGAAAGGGCTCACAAGCTTGAGGTGAGATGCTCAAGAACAAAATAAAACAAAACATCACAAAGCATTGTTAGAGATGCATCTTGTGCATTTGTTGTCAGTCTTGACTATGGATGAGGGAGGAAGATTGTTCAAAGTACGGTTTGTTGTCAGATAACACCAAAAGTAGCTACTGGTATGGTTTACTCTGACAGTGTTCATGGCTGCTTGACCAAAAAATGAGGTTAGGCGCTATGAGGTCTATGTATGTTTGAATAGATATCTGCCCAAGATTTTGATCATTTTCTCAAAATCATGCTTTATTTAATGTGAATATTTTATCTGTTTATATGTCTATTTCTCTGTCTCTGTCTCTACCCCTCCCTCCTTCCATCTCTCCCTCCCTCTGTCCCTTCTCTCTCCCCCCTCTCTATCTATTAGGATTCTTCATCTTTCATAGGCTGCAAGTACAGGGCCTACTCATAGATCCAATCTTCACTGCTGATCATCATGGGAACTTTGACCAGTTCCATTCCTGATTTAGGCTGATTCATCCCTCCTTAGGCAACCTTGTGTCAGGGTGATATCATGACTTGCACTGAATTGGATTTAAGGGAGAGAAGGCTGTGCAAAGTCGCCAGCCTCACTCTCTCCTCCAGAACCATCTGGGTCTAGAGGCAAGATATATAGCAGGACAATTGGAGATGGCCCTGGATGTTTAAGACAATTGGGGTTAAGTGACTTGCCCAGGGTCTCACAGCTAGTGTCTTGAGGTCACATTTGAATCAAGGCCCAGTGCTCCATCTATTGTGCCACCTAGCTACCCTTAAGTGTAAAGTACCTTTCAGATGAAAGGCTTAAAATGTTACAAATTGTTTGAGAGCTAAAAGTCCTAGCTAAGCCTTTTCCTGGACCTTTGAAGCCTTGTGTTCTGGTCCTGGCTCTTCCAGAGATTTGCTGGGACTTTTAGAAAAGTACTTTAAGCTAGAGGATATGGAGTACCATTCAATTAGGTGCAACATGTACTCTAGAAGCTAAAAGTTCTCAGTGTTTGGATCAAGCATCTATAGACTTGGCTTTTTCAGCACTTTTATTTATGTAAATTATGTAGGGTCAGATAACTTTAGTTCAAAATGCTGGTACTGCTTCTTATTGCCTTTATACATTTGAGGACCTTCTCTGGAGTCTGACATTTGAGAGTATTGCCTCATCCATAAAATAGGTTTAAGCCTCTAATTTCTTTTTACCTTCAACTTGTTCATGTATTTTCTTCCTTCTTCCCTCCCTCCCTCCCTCCCTTCCTTCATTCCTTCTTCAAGTACCTCTGTCCAGTTCTGTTCAAAGCATCCTGCTTGATCTGTTCTATTAACCCAATCAACACTATCAAATCGTCTTCTTCCTTGCTTCTTCCTTACGAAATCTTTCTCCTCTGAGTCCTGACTTTTTGCCGTAAGGTGTTACCAAAATGTATTGTCATCGTTGTTGTTTTTATTATCGAAGTTTCTTAGTAAGTATGTGTTCAATGGAATTACTTGATCCGAATCCAATTGGTTTATGTCTGACCTCCTCTTCTTCTGGCTTGCAGGCCATCTCTCGTCTATGTGAAGACAAATACAAGGACTTAAGAAGATCTACAAGAAAGCGGTCAGCTAGTGCTGACAATCTGGCTGCACTGCAGTGGTCTCCAGCCATCATCTCCTAACAGTGGCATGTAGGATATTCTTACAAAAATACTGTTTTCACCCCTCCAGTTTCTCATTTGATTTGGGAAAACACAAAGACTCTGGGGTTTTTTGGTTACGTTTTTGTTTGGTTTTGTTTTTAATCCTTAGCTCCGACAAGCTGCCTTTACACTGCCTCCTCACCGTGCGGCACACATGCAGCAACTTTTCAGTGGAAAGCTAAATCAGTATTTTGGAAATTCTGTCTCATGCCTTTTCCCCCTGATGTCACTAACCTTTGGCGAGGGAATGGGGGACTCTGATCCTGCAGGAAGAAACAGAGGAAAAGGAAAGTAGTGTAGAGGCAAGAAAGAAAGACATAAATGACTGTCATCTTTTTGAGACACTGTGCTCATCAATAGAAAAATACAAAACAAAAACAAAACAGGAGATAAACACGTTTGGATATGCTCTAAGGAAACTGGGTGGCATTGTTTTTACCTTAACCTGAAATTCAGCTCAGTATGTTCTGTTGGATTTTTTGCATTCCTTCTAGCTGCATTTCAGAGTTTGGGGGATGTGGGTTTTTTTGTTCTTCTTTTTTTTTTTTAGTCCTGCAGAGCAGAGAATACAGTCTGTATCTACCATAGCACAAACATCCAAATAAATAGTATTGGTTGTTCCTCACTGCACTATTCTCTGTGAGCTGTCTTCTTAGCCATCCTCCTTGAGAAATATTATGCATTTCTTATGTTTCTAAACACCTAAATTGTACCTTTAATTTTTCCCCAGCAACGAAAAAGTTACCTTGACCACAGTACTGAAATACAAAGCGATCCAACGTTCCTGCACTATTTCTTCTTAATTTTATCCCCACCAAAAAAAAAAAAAGAGAGAGAGAGAATTCACAGAAAGTGCTTGTGCCTTCCTCTGTTCTTGGAGCGGTTTTGTTTTCTCTGACCTAAAGACACAAATAAATGTCAAAACACTCGGACTTGGTGGGCCAAGAGGAAGCAACTTGCTGCAGAAATCTCTATTGGGTTGTGATTCCCCCATCCTCGCCTTCCCCCAAGCATTTAGATCCTTGCTTGAAATCACATCACAAGAGTGTGTTGGGTTTTTTTTTTTTGTATAGCCCACTTAATTCATTCCTCCATTTCCATTGTTGCAAGCAATATCCTCCTCAATTTTTATATGTTTACTTTAAATCAAAGTTAAGTCTGTTTGTATAAAAATTTTTTTAAAAACTTAAAAAAAATGGGTGGGTGGGAGGAGGGTTTCACTGGGAAGATAATTGAAGAGATGAATGTTAACCTTTACTGAGATATTTTTCATAGATTGAATTAAAAACAAACAAGCAAACAAACCAACCCACCGCCACCACCACCACCATAAACTCAACTTGTATTTTTCATTGTGGGTGCTCAGAGAAATTCAAACAAAATTCAAACTGTGAAGAAGGTTGCTGTTTCATAAGTTATGATTGTACCTTTTTCATTTCCTAATTATTCCTGGTTTTCTTTATGAGATAAAGCAGAATATTTTATAGTAATGTGAAGCATGGTACAGCAGATAGAGGGCCATCTTAGAGTCAGGAAGACCTGGATTCAAATGCTGCCTTTGACACATACTAATTGAGATCATGAACAAGTTTGTTAATCCCTCTGTGCCTCAGGCAACTCGGATCTGCATCCATGGTGGGAATTTCCACCCCCTGGAGTTCCCTCTACCAATGAAATCACAGGTCTGGACCTATTTATGTAACTGACATTAAAACATATCTAGGTGGGTGGGGAGAGTGGAACTCAAGTCAATTAATCTGATCCTGTGAAACATTTTTTTAAAATACTTATCCTTTGGATCTGATAACAAAGAAGATCCCTACCTTCACCTCCCCACCCTGTTTCCTTAATCAGTGATGTCAGTGGCAGATTTCTTCAGTTTTTTTACATGCTTTTTTTGGACTAATTGAAAATGGAAGGCTCTTCCATTAGTTTTCTTCCCCACCTTAGTGCCCAAAGGTCATAGACCTGACCCGTGAATATATTTATTCACACCTCTCAGTGAAACATGCCTTTGAAACAAATGGCCTTCTGAGGGCCAAGGAATATCAGTTCTAGACTGAATATTCTCTATTTGCAGGCTTGTGATTGATCCCCCTCTGTGACCTGATTGTTGGCCCAGAATGATCCACCCAGTTCTTTCTGATCTATCATTAAAAAAGAAAGAAAGAAAGAAAGAAGCAAAAAGAAAGAAAACTTCACAAAGAAAAGAAAAAAACCCAAATCTCAAAATGAAATCCCTCCTTCCCCTGATTGTTCCCATTCACTTGGTATGATTAATCAACTAACTTCTCTGTTCACATACAGGTTCAATTTGGAACAGAAAACAGAGCTCTGAAAAAGTAATAGAAAGTACAAAATGTATTCCAAAAATCTATCTTGCTGAAAAAAAAATAAAGGGACATATTTTCTTAGCTTCTGGAATTTTAATACCTCTCAAGAAAAATGAGTTCCTACCATAATGTAGATGGTCATTGTCTTTTACCAAACCATTTCCGAAAAGAAGTTCTGTTATCTTTCTAACAGAAATTGTAGTTTTATCCCTTTTATTTGAATGAGAGACATATGAACTTTGAATTATGTAAATATCTCAATGCATCTGCTATAATTTTGTGGAGTTTATTAAAACTACTTTAAAGATTGTATAGTCTATTTATTGTATGTATGTACATACAGTCTGATACTTAAAATTTAAAGTGGATTCCATAAAATTTGGCTCAGTCTTGTTTAGACTATTGAATATTGTTTTAGCCTTGTGCACTGGACTCTACCTCTGTATAGGAGAATTTTCCATCCTCTTTCATTAGTATTGATTCTGTGATTAACTTGGTTATGTTTCTTGCACTAAGGTTTTATTTTAAATCTGCTGTAAGTGTAGATTTTCTGTTTTCAGTTTTGCCATAGAAATCATTTGACCTGTAGGTGAATAGTTATTTTTGGTTTATTTTTTTCTACATGATAATGAAAACTTGCTTTTTTTTTCCAATTTGTTCTGTTTGCCAAAAAAAAAAAAAGTACAGTACCTATTGATAAATGGTAGTGACTGTAATCTGTTTGCAAGGTGATTTAATACCATACAATTAAAACAAATTACTATTTAGGAACATAATGTCTTAGTGTAGTTTTTGGGAGCTCCTCTGGCTGAAGACTTTCATCAACTGATGAATGAAGGGGAATTCTCTTACAGGGTCAACATGGGAACAGAATTCATTGACTGAAATTGTGACCTGGAGTCAAGCAGCAAATTTGGATATTGATGCTTTTAAAATATGAAAATCATCTGTGGGACCAAGGCTTTTTATTGGGGAGAGGGATAGAGGGAAGGAAAGAAGGGAGTTGGGTGTTGAGATTTACTTCACAAGTAATCCCTTTCTGGGTTCCATTCCCACCAGCCTAATTGACTGTTTGCCAAAGTAGCAACCCCATCCCCTGGTTCCTTTGTACAAAGTGGCCCTAAGAATTTCTATCTCCATGTCCAGGAATTCTTAGTTCTTTAAAGACTCAACTCGGATGTCACCTGCTTCAGGAAGCCTTTCCTGATTCCCTTAGATGTCAGTGTTTTTTCCCTTGTTAGTACTGGGCTTTTAATGGGCCATATAAACAGACGGAGTTATCTATACCAGTAGGATGTAAGCAACCTTGTGAGTGACTATTTGTTAGTTTTGTCTTCTTATCCCTGGGGTGCCTAGCAAGACTGACTTACACAGAGTAGGTGCTTAATAATTGGGGGCGGGAGGATCAAATCCCCATCTTATGGATGAGGAAACTGAAGTTCTAAGACTTAAATGATTTGCCCAGGGTCATACAGCTGGTAAGTAGCATGGCTAAGACTTGAACTCGGGTCTCCTGATCTTGTGTCCTTTCCACCCCATCATGTTGTACCAAAATATCCTTTATTTTCACAGCCAAATTTCTCTTACTAGAATCCAAGTGGTTTTGTTCTGTCCATTTTACGTGGTAGGAGTTTCCTCTTGTCTTTTCTTACCTCATTTTGAACCAACCCTCCCTAACCTGAAATGGGTCTGGGAGGAAAAGCCAATGTCAGGAGGGGTCATCTTGAAGAACAGTTTTGTCCTTATCTCTGTGAGTAAACCCTGGCTTGTTGCAGTGTTGCATTTTTAAAAACCAACTTTTCCCTGTAAATGTAATGCTACCACGTAGTCCTCTATTGGGGGCATCCTTAAAGAATATGGATGTTGAATGAATGAACACGCATTCATTAAACACCTCTGTGGAAAGCACCGTGCTAAGTGCTGGAGGTACCAATAGACACCCAGCTCTCAAGGAGATCACATTCTTATGGTAGGAGACAACACATGTGTCCTCAGGGTGCAGCAGCAAAGCAGATGGCAGCCTGTCTTCTTTCATCACAATTCCATGTAGAAAACCCTATTTCTGATACTGAGCCATTTGACATTATGGAGGACTTTGGTATCCAGAGCTTTGTCTTCTGGGTTTTCAGAGGTTGTGGTGGCTGAGGAGGATAGATGATGGCTGCTGAGGCTCGTCAACGGCAGGTTTGATGGTCTGGGGGCTCTGCTGCTATTCCTGGAGCTCTTGGGTCTTCCCATCTAGTGGGGATCAGCAGGGGGTTGGTATTGGTGTGCTTAATTCTTTGTTTTGTTTTGTTTGTTTTTTCAGGGCAATGAGGGTTAAGTGGCTTGCCCAGGGTCACATAGCTAGTAAGTGTCAAGTGTCTGAGGCTGGATTTGAACTGAGGTCCTCCTGAATTCAGGGCCGATGCTCTATCCACTGCGCCACCTAGCTGCCCCATAAGGTGTGGTTAATTCTTAACAGCAGCTCCCTAAGTCTAGTTGGCTACAAGTTCTGTTAGGCTTATGTGAGTCCCACATGTTAGAGACTTGCTGCAGTAAAGAGTGGGTGCTTCGGGGGAACTCAGGACAGTAACTTTTGGGCTGATGCCCTTTGTCATCCTATCAGCTGTTCTTCCATTGCTTAAGGTTTAAATTGAGTGTGTCATCTTCTAAAGTAACAAAAACCACACAAGCCTTTTTTTAAACAGGCAAGGGAAGTGAGAAGTACATTGCACATAGTAGGTGCTTAATGCTTGTTGGATTACAGGAGTACCACCATTGTGGCATATATGGACAATTAACATTTTTATGATATGCCTGCCTCTTAAGATTACTTTTCTCATTTATGTAACCATAGTAAGGCCTCTTGTGAGTTCTATCACATAGGTATTGTCAACCAAACTTTTTCCAAAACTGGTCTCTAACCTCTATATGGCTGGAGCTGCACAAACTAGGCCAGAGACAAGTGTCAGGAATGAGAGAAAGTTTATTTTCTAAGTGAGGAAAATAGCTTGCAAGCAAGGTGGAGCAGCTATAGACACATGTGCCAGGGCCCCACCCCTAGCAGGGGGGACCCAAGGTAGTGTGGGGAGATCTCAATACTTACACTAGTGATTGATCAGTGGTTTATAGCCCTAACAATTAGGGAGCAGCAAGAATGTGACAAGTTTGATTCACTGCAGGACATTCTGACTTTGTCCAGTGTTTGTCTTTGAGCAGAGAACCCTGGTGAATTGTGTGACTAGCTCAGAGGGTGAGATTATCCAGAAGGTGGTCTCAAAGAAGCATTGTCCTTCTAAGCTCAGGGTGCAGCTTGCTTGCTGGGCTTTAGCTCTGGAAACAAGGAGTCTAAGTTTTATTTTGTCAACAAAGTTAATATTATCCCCATTTTGTAGATTAGGAGACAGAGGCTGGGGGTAGGTTACCTTTAGGGTTTGACCCTATAGATATCCTTTCTCTTTTTGCTCTTCAGTCCCTTTCAGTCATGTCCAACTCTTCCTAAGCCCATTTGGAGTTTTCTCAGCAAAGATACTGCAGTGGTTTGTCATTTCCTTCTCCAACTCATTTTACAGATGAGAAAACTGAGGTAGACAGGGTGAAGTGACTTGCCCATGGACACATAGCTATAAGGTATCTGTGGCCAGATTTGAACTCAGGAAGATGAGTCTTCCTGACTCCAGGCCCCGCACTCTAGCCACTGCGCTGCCTAGCTGCCCATCTTTATTCCTTACTGAATTCTGTTTTGTCATTAGATGACCAAGTCTGAAGAGCCTGTGTGGTTTGTTGGGTACCTCATTGTAGGAAAGCACGTAGGGATTCATCGATTTTTGTTCATCCCTCAAGCAAGAGAAATGACTGAAAGGTCATGTGGGACCTCAGTGCTACCAGGAGCTGTCCCCATCTGAAACACAAACGAGCACTCAGGCTGTGGTTTATCCCAGCAGTTTGAGGCCTAATCCTGAGGCAGCCTCTCTGTAAGAGCAGTCCCCAGAGAGCAGGTTCAGCAGGAGACAAATTCCAGCAGAGCATGGCAGTGAGGAGAATAAAGAAATCCAGGTCTTTAAAGAGGCTGCCTTTACCACCCAGTTTATTACGCCATTTGTTGGTGGTGGTTGTTTTTTTCTTTTTCCTATAAAATGCATTTGCCCATGGAAATTTGAGATGTCCCTCCAAAATCTACCCCTCTCGTCCTTCCTTTGTAACAATTTTATTCTAGAAAAATTATAAAGAAGGATTGGGAATTTTACATTGGCTAACACTTAAGCTGATGTTGGTATTAAAATGAAATGTTAAAATGGCAGGCATGACGTCTTAGCTCCAGCACTGACCTGCTCTGAGACATTAAACCAATCACTTTAATGCCCCTGGGCCTTATTTTCCTCATTTGTCAAATAAGGATCATAATTTCCACTCCTATCCGTGTTATAGGGCTGCTGTTATGAGTAAATGTGTATAAAATTGTCCGAGTAGAAAAAGTTCTATGAGGGATTATTTTATGTGCTAGGGGTAGATACCTGTCAAACCTTTGGGCTAGCTTTCCTGATGTGGGTGATTAGATAGGTAAGGTGCAGAATCCTGGCTCTTGACATTGAGGTGTGAAGTTGTAAAAGAGAGTAAGGAAGATTTTTTTAAAAACACACAAAAATATGGCACACAGACAGATCAAAACAGGGACTCGGGTAATAGAAAGCTTGAGAGAAGAAATAAGTGAGTAATATTTAAGGCAAGAGCCATGAAATGCTGAAAAGAAAGACCAGGCCAAGGGAGTGGACCAGGAGTGACCAAGGTAAAAAGGGGGAGAATTACCCAAGTCAGACTTTGAAGGGAAATTTTTTTAACCTAGTATTGAGGGATAGAAAACTTAGGGTTTAGGGGCAGCTAGGTGGCGCAGTGATAGAGCACCGGTGCTGGAGTCAGGAGGACCTGAGTTCAAATCCGGATCAGACACATAACACTTACTAGCTGTGTGACCCTGGGCAAGTCACTTAACCCCAATTGCCTCACCAAAAAAAAAAAAAAAAAAAGAAGGGGGCAGCTAGGTGGCGCAGTGGATAGAGCACCGGCTCTGGAGTCAGGAGTACCTGAGTTCAAATCCGGCCTCAGACACATAACACTTACTAGCTGTGTGACCCTGGGCAAGTCACTTAACCCCAATTGCCTCATTAAAAAAAACAAAGAAAAAAGAAAAATTAGGGTTTAGACAGAGAAGATTCTGTTTCTTCAGTCATGAAGGGAAAAGATCACAGCATGTGAAGCCAGAAACCCTGGGCTTTTTTATCCTTGCTCTGTTAGGTCATAGTACTTATCCTTGGATTCAGGAAGGACCTAAATTCAGATCCCATCTCTGACAGTAGCTAGGTGACCACATGCACAACTGAGTCTGTTTCCTCATCTGTCAAACTGGATACATTTCATTACCATTGGTTACCTAGGATGATATTTGATAAGTCATGTTATCCCTGTAGACCTCAGTTTCCTCATTCTGCAAAATGAAGAGAATAGTGTCTAACACCACTAGTGAGTATCTCTTTGGAAGCCAGACTTGGCCAGATGATCACTGGGTCCTTCTTCTTTCCTTCTTTCCGGTGGAACAGAATCCTCCTAGGCCTCGCTTATTCCGGGAGTGTGTTTAGGGTGTTACCTTTTCAGTCACTGCCAGCCCTTCTCAGCCTGCCCCCCAACCCCCATCTCTCAGGAGATTTAATTAGCTTCACTGAATTTTGAACTCACTTATCTACATTAGCCTAAGGGCAATATAATGACCTTCAGGGCCCCAGGATCCCTTTCTTGGCTATATTAACTATATTAAGGAATTTCTATCAGATAGATAAAAAGAAACACAGTCATAATCATTCAGAACTTGCAGTGAGGAAAATTCCTATTATTTGAAGACACTTGACACTTACTGGCTGTGTGACCCTGGGCAAGTCACTTAACCCCAATTGCCGAGAGAGAGAGAGAGAGAGAGAGAGAGAGAGAGAGAGAGAGAGAGAGAGAGAGAGAGAGAGAGAGAGAGAGAGAGAGGAGAGAGAGAGAGAGAGAGAAAGCGAAAGCGAAAGCGAAAGCGAAAGCATGATATCCTGGACTTAAAAAGTAAGAAGCCTCATTGTACTATAGCCTGATCAGAATATATTATCCATATTATATATGTATGTGTGTGTGTATATATATATATATACATGTATGCATATGTGTATATATAATACACAGAGCAGGAGGGGAAGGAGAGAGGGAGACGACAGGGTAAGGGAAGAGAGAGAGGGAAAAGAGTAAAGAGAAGGAAGAGGAGGAGAGGAAGAGAAAAGATGGGGAGATAGGAGAGAAGGAGGAAGAGGAGGAGCAAGAGGAGGTAGAAAAGAGACTGATAAATGGGAGAGTACCCAGAGGTCAGTACTTCACTAGGATGATAAAGTCCCTCAATATTGTACTCTATAGGAATAGAAGTAATTGGATATTCTTAGCCTAGAGAAAAGTTGTAGAGGGTGTTTATTTGATATCTAGCTGTCTTCAAGTATCTGAAGGAGCTGTCACATAGAAAAGGGATTAACTCTATTCTGCTTAACCCTAGAGAGCAGAAATCAGAAAACTGAGTGGCCATTGCAGAAACGGGTTTCGGTTCAGTGTAAGGAAAAACTTCCTAAAAACCAGAGCTGTCCAGTAACAAGATGGATTGCCTTAGGAGGTAGTGAACTCCCCACAGTGGAGCATTTCAAATGACGACTTTATCAGCTTGTATGATACACTGCTGAGGAGACTCCACAGGTCGGACTCAATGCCCTCTGACGTTCCTTCTGTCTCTGGCATTCTGTGAATCTGCGCCCAGCAGGATTTCCCCCTCTCTCCTTGATAACTATGTGTCTCTCAATGTAGCACGTTATGTTAGCTTTTTTTGGTCCCCATCTCACACAGTTAACTGACATCGAACTCCCAGGCCACTAAAACATTCTAATATTTTTCATATGAATGGTTGTCTAGGCATATCTTTGTCATCCTGTACTTTGGAAGTTCATTTCTTGAATTTTAGCCCTTGGCATTTATCACAATTCAATTTCATTTTGGGAATACTTCAGTCGCCATCTACTGGCAAAAGATGTAACTACAGTCAATACAATGCATAGGAAATATGTTCTTTCCCTGACAACCTTCTTTCAGATCAAGGGAGCACACTGGAGCATCTAAGAGCATAAACTGTCCATGTATATCATAGGATCACACATGAAGAGCTACAAGTACCTCAGACACTTGCACCATGCAATTTCATAACTGGAAAGGACTTGGGAGATGATCTAGTCTGGCGCTCATTTAAGCAATTGACCCAAAGCCATATATTTGGCAACCATTATTTAAATATGTGTTCCCTGAAAATCAGCATAGTAAGCACTGGGGAAGATGAAAAAGATCATTAGGGCAGCTAGGTGGTGCAGTGGATAGAGCACCAGCCCTGAATTCAGGAAGACCTGAGTTCCAATCTGACTTCAGACACTTAATACTTACTAGCTGCATGACCCTGGGCAAGTCACTTAACCCCAAGTGCCCTGTAAAAAAAAAAGATCATTAATGCAGGGTCCACAAATTAGAACTAATGCCCCTTCCCTTTTTTCCCCAGTATTCTCTATGTACATTTATACTTCCGAATTCATTTTTTTCAATTATCTTTGATTTTTATTTTTTATTAAATCTGCAAGCCTTTCTCATCCTTATGGATCTAACAGGGAAGAGACTTGGCAACACAGTGTATTGGATAGAGTTCTGGATTTAGAGTCAGAAATTCTGGTTCAAATCTTATCCCTGACATTTATTAGCTATGAGACACTGAATAAGTCATTTAATCTCCCTAGGATGGAACTACTCTTATGGATGGGTTGTGATCTGCATTGGAAGAGGGAATTCTGAAACAAGGAATTTCCCCTACCCTGTAAGTGATGAATTCTGGAACCAGGGATGTGCTGGTAAATGTTTAATAACATGATATCACAAAAAAGTACTCATGACATACTTTTAAATTTAAGCTGCATTGTCAATATTTTCTCCATCTTAAGTCTAGCATCTAGAAAACATTAATGCAGCTAAAACTTAAATGTCATGAGTCCATTTTTAATAGCCTGTTGCTAAACTTTTTTTTCATCTTAAATAAAGTGTTACTATATTTCAAATGTAAAAACCATTGCCACCTTATGAAAACAGGCTACAGACCAGATTTGACCTGCAGTTCATCGTTTGCTGAACCCTGGTCATAGACAATAAAAAAAAAACACTAAAAAAAAGCTTTGATTTGTAGCTTTTGTGAATTTCCAAGACACAAATACTCACTGAAATTTTAACAATTGACTCTCTCAAGAGTTGATTCACTTACTAGCTGTGTGACCCTGGGCAAGTCACTTAACCCTCATTGCCCTGAAAAAAAAAAAGTTGATTCAAACTGGATCTATGACACACCTATTGTAACTATGATTTATATTGTACTGTACAGAGTATAGAAATAGAGATCCTCAAAACACCCTTGTGATTTAGGCAGAGATTGCTGATTGCCACCTTAAAGACAGAAAAAAGGTACAGAAATAGTGTTGTTGTTCAGTTGTTTTTCAGTCTTGTCTGACTTTTCTTGACCCCAGTTGGGGTTTTCTTGGCAAAGATACTAGAGTGGTGTACCATTTCCTCTTCCAGTTCATTTTACAGATGCAGAAACTGAGGCAAACAGGGCTAAGCGACAGCTAGTAAGCATTCGAGGCTGGATTTGAACTCAGGAAGATGAGTCTTCCTGATTCCAGGTCTGGCACTCTATCCATTTGCAGAAACGTTAACTTACACTTAAACCTCACACAAATGCTTTAGAACAGAGAAGTCGTATACCTACTGGCTCAGTGTTCTTTTCCAATCTATGTTCTCTGGGAAGCAGTTGAGTTTTTGCAAAAGTCAAGCACCATGAGCTGTGCATGTAGCCTGAAGTCCTGTTTGCCCCAGGGAGAAGAAAGCAATTTCTGAGTGCCCCTCTGAGAGGATAGCATTAAGATCTTTCTAAGATTATTTTTCCCCTGGCCTCTAACCCCTTTTCCCCTCTGCTTCTGTAAGATTTGGATGGTCAGTCTTCTGTTATGCTTTTCTGAGCTTGGTGCAGCTGAAGAATATTAAACTCATTCTCCAAGTCACCACCAGACTTTGAATTGTAAAGTACTTAGCATAGTGCCTCATGCATCATAGGAAATGCAACATATATGTTGTGGTTGTTGTTTTGTATTCCTATCCACATATATGGCCACATGAAGGTAAAATCCAGTTATTCAGAATTCTTACATCTGTAGTTGACCACAATGAATTTATTTGGGAACTGGCTACTGGAAAATTGGGAAGTAATAACTTTGTGCCCCCGTCCCCCAAAGTGATAGACCAAGCATTAATGCACTGTTGATGGAACTGTGATTTTGTCCCACCATTTGGGAAAGCTATTTGGAATTATACACTCTAAGTCATTAAGGTAGGTATCCCCTCTTACTTTTTCCAGGGCAATGAGGGTTAAGTGACAAGGTCACATAAGTGTCAAGTGTCTGAGGCCAGATTTGAACTCACGTCCTTCTGAATCCAGAGCTGGTGCTTTATCCACTGTACCACCTAACTGCCCCATATGTATCCCTTTTGACCCAGTAATACCAATATAAGTCATGTACCCCAAAGGCATTAAAGAGAGAGGAGACTTATTGTTTTAAAAATATTTATAGCAACACATATTGTCATAGCAAAGAACTAGAAACATATTGAGTACCCATCCATTGAGGAGTGCCTGATCAAATTGTAGAATATGAATATAATGTAATTTTATTTTATCCTAAGACGTTATAGAAGAGGGTGGCTCAGAGAAACTCGGCAAGATTTCATATGAAATTATCTAGAATGAAGAGAGCAGAGGACTATTTTATAGGAACCTACAACATTGTAAAGGGAAGAATTTTGAAAGATTTGGGAACTCTAATCAATTCAATGACCAATCAGGACCCCGGAAAATTGTTGCTGATGTATGCTTCCCACTTAAAGTGCAAAGGTGATGAATGGTATGCATAAAATGAGACATATCTACAGTTCTGACTAATGCAACCATTTTTTTTTTGCTTGATTAATTTGTTATAAGGGTGGTCTTTTTACTTGGTGTGGGGGAGAGGTGGAGGGTAGGGATAGTCATGCAAAATTAAAAATAAAATAATATTAATGAAACATTGAAAAATACACAGAGGATAGAAAGAAGTTCAAAAGGGGATGCAGATAACGGCAATGTTGATGCTACCACATTAAATTTAGCACATATTTTAAAAATAAGGTATGTGTAGCATGCTTATGGCTTCATTTCTAATACTCTTTTTATGGTGGCCTTTGAATACAGAAATGTTTATGTTTGTTGATGATCGTCTAGTTCATTAAAAAAAAGTCGCAGATATAGGAAGACCCGTGAAGGGGAGGAGTCATAGAAACTGAATAGATTGGGCAAATGGGAAGTTAGGGTAGTTGGAGAACCATTACTATTTATGTTGAAGTCTCCTACTCTGAAAAAGGAGTTGGGAGTAGTGAGAGTGACTGCAAACTAGATACTAACCTCGTTGAGGAAGGTAAGAGAATGTCCTAGGGATTGATGGATGGTGGCAACAACTATATGTATTAGGTGATGAATTTGGATAGTGTGAATCTCAAAGAAGGAAGTCATAGCATGGTTGTGGTTGAGGGAGAATCTGGAAGTGGCAATGGGGAACAAGAAGCATTTCAATGCCCCCACTATAACCACTGAGTAGGGCTGTGAGTACAAGTGAAACTAATACTGGAAAGAATGGCCAGGAATAAAATGTCTCCAAGAGGAAGCCAGATCTCAGTGAATGCCAGAAGATGGAAGGACTGAGATAGAAGAGTTTTAGATGCAAACCAGTTTAGCTTTGGAACAGGCACTGCAGAGAACAGAGTGGAAGGGGCAGGAACATCTGGAGTGGATTGGGAGGGAGAGCTGAGGGGGTGGAAGTAACGGAGTGGACATGGGAACATTGTTTGTGCATAGGCTATAGGGGCTTCTGAATCACTGGGGTGGGAAGAATATGAGGAGTGAGAGTATACAAACTATTGAGGAAGGCATCCAGGAAAAGTTTCAGTGGTTAGAGAGAGGTTCATTGAAAGAGGCAAGTAATTAGACCGTTCAACCATATGACTGGTGGTGGTGTGTCTGGTAAGGCCCCAGGAAGCCCATGCTATAGTGGGCAGGAGTAGGCAGAGTGCGTGTAATGTAATAAGGGCTAGTATTTATCTCTAGTCTGATGATTGTATATGAGGCCCCTGCCCTTTTGGAAAGAGCTAAAGCTTGCACCCTTGGCTCTAGGTGAAAAGAAAAATGGCAGAACTAACTCTCTTATGTATATGAGAGAACACCTCAGATGAAGGTTACAGCTGATGCCCTGGAAAGGTTCAAAGGCAGATTAAAAAGGGGAACTGTAGCACCTCCTCCTACTCTGGATTCAGGAGGACCTGAGTTCAAATCCGGCCTCAGACACTTGACACTTACTAGCTATGTGACCCTGTGCAAGTCACTTAACCCCAGTAGCCTCACCAAAAACAAAAACAAAAACAAAAACAAAAACAAACCATCAGCAGCCATGCAGCATCAAAGACATGCTACCCCTTCCTGCCCATATATACATGAATATCTCTTCTCATATGTGTTGCCTGGTCATGCATATGCATCAGAGGTGTTCCTATCATGCATCATCCATAACCTTGTCTAGTCTGATGGTATGTATATATTTGTAGTAAAGTGTTAGTCAACAAGCATTAGCATTTACTATGTATGTCTTTGAACCAACTTCCACCTGGTAGCAGGATCCACATCACTATGTCAAGCCTCTCTCTTAGGGTTAATAAGGGGTTAGGGATGGGGATTAGACCTGTGATTTTATTGGTATAAGGAATTCCCAAGTGATGTCTCCCTCTACTAATTCAGGTCAACATCTCTGCAACTTATATTGGGAACCATTCATCAGATAGTCATCTCTAGACTAAATTGTATTCATGATGGGAAGTCCAACAGAGGGAAGTGACATCAACGTCTGTGGAGCATCTTTAAAGGCTACACATGATGGTATAGTACATTACTGAAGCTCAGAGATACAAGGCTCATCATTGAGTGATGTGTGTGAATCTTGTCATGCACACACATATAACAATGTCTGTGTAGCATTTTCCCTCTGTCTCCAAGGTTAGTAGTTCCTTTTCTAGTCTTCATGGGTTCTCACCAGCTATTCAAGAATGGTGGAGGAAAAGATCCACATGCATCTCTTTTCATTACTAACTGAGACATTGATTAAGAAATGGCCTTCTCTCTTTTTATCTGAATTCGTTATTCCCAGCATCAAAAGGGTCAGGGGCCAACTGATCAAATGTATAGGAGCAGCCACATTGAAAGAAGAGAATGGAAAGAAAATGGGCCCAGAATGTAGCTAAGTGGGTTCTCCAGAAGCCATTTATGAATCAATTGTTCGTTTTCCCCCAATAGAGAACAACTCTGGAATTTTTGAAACCAGCACTACAGTGGCTGAATGCCTCCTTTGCCGGCATCTTTGCATCCCAAGCCTATGCCATGAGCATGGACAAAATGTGCTTTGTTTCCGTGCACAATCAGCATTCACCAGCACAAGCTACTTAATGCCGACATTCATGCTGGAAGTCATTGGATGATGGAGAGTGGAGCAATTGAAGAGTGGTCTCCAAGCAAAGCGTTTAATCTGCATAAAGGTGCAAAAGCAGATTAATTGGCCAGAGGCACCGTTTGAAAAAAAAAAAAAAGCAGGGTACATGAGTTGAAAGACCTCTGGGATTGGTCTAACTTGTGCAGCCCATAGTTACAAGAGCTGAGAGGGAGGTGCCTCTTCACTGGTTCAAACAGAGATACTAAAAGTATGTTCTCCCAAGAGAAAACACTTACACATGTTTATTGAAATATTTTGGTTTTATATCCCCTTCATTCCTAATTATATGCCTCCATCTTCCTCTACCCAGAGAACCAACTCTTTATATCAAAGAATACCAAAATAGGGAGGAAAATCAAATCTGCCAAATTAAATAAGATATCTACTTCATACTTGTAGCCCCCCACTTTGCAAAGAAGGAATCGCATTGAGAAAATGGTTTTGAAACTTCTCCCCACTGTCTCTCTCAGGTGTACCTGTTATTGTTGTGCTTGTCTATTTCCCTAGTTGCTCAGACCTCAGGCTGTTCCAGAGTAAAGGAACAATGACAGGAACAAATGAAGCTGAAGGCAGAGATTCTTAAAAATATCAGGCTGAGAAACAAGATTCAGACTATCATTTCCAAATAGCATCCCAGTCACAATTTGTTTCTCTCCCTGAGTCTTATCTTCCTTGTTTGTTTCTCAAGGCTAGCTTAATGGGCTGCCTTCCTTAGCTGTTAGATATGTTTTACTCCACACTGGTGGCACAGTGAATAAAGTGCCAGCCCTGGAGTTAGGAAGATCTGAGTTTAAATTCTCCTTCAGACACTTCCTACCTGTGTGACCCTAGGGAAGTCACTTAATCCTGTTTGCCTCAGTTTCCTCAACTGTACAGTGAGTTGGAGAAGGAAAAGGCAAAACAGTCCAGTATCTTTGCCAAGAAAACTCCAAATAGAGTCACAAGAGTTGGACATGACTGAAATGACTCAACAATGATGAAGAGTACCCCCCTTCACTTCTCCATGGGTGAACGGTGAGAGAGAAGGCAGATTGAATTTTGGCATCTTGCTGCCCAAGCCCTCAGTAGCATCAGCATCTGAATCTCTGGAATCCAGAGTTATATTGTGTTCACTGCCTAGCAGCTTTCTTTAGCGATGTCATCAGGAACTCTCTCCCTCCTCATCTTCTCACTGGTACTTTCTTGTCTTCCTTCATATATCATCTAGAGTCCTACCCTCTGCAAGATGCCCTTCCCAGATCTTCTTTTTTTTGCGAGACAATTGGGGTTAAGTGACTTGCCCAGGGTCACACAGCTAGTAAGTATCAAGGGTCTGAGGCCAGATTTGAACTCAGGTCCTCCTGAATACAGGACCGGTGCTTTATCCACTGCACCACCTAGCTGCCCCACCCCAGCTCTTTTTAACCTTAGTGCCTTCCCTCTGAGATTATCTCCAACATACCCCATGTAATATGTTATTTGTGCATAATTATTTTCATGTTGTCTCCTCCAGATTGCAAGTTCCTTGAGAGCAAGGATTTTTTTTTCCTTTCTCTGTATCAGTACGCTGTATTAGTACAGTGCCTGGCATATAATAGCCATTTAATAGATACTTGTTGACTTGATATCAGGCTAGTTGGAGTGTTACTCAAAAGCCACTATGATATGAATAAATAAGATATAATGTAATCTGTCTGAAGGGCAGCCGGGTGGTGAAGTGGATAGAGTGCTAGGCCTGGAGTTAGAAAGATCTGAGTTCAAATGTGGTCTGAGACACTTACCAGCACTGACCCTGCATAAGTCACTTCACCTATTTACCTCAGTTTCCTCATCTATAAAATGAGCTTGAGGAGAAATTGCAAACCACTGCAGTATCTGCCAAGAAAACCCCAAATCGGGTCAACAAAGAATTGGTTATGACTTAAAAGATGGAACAATCTATCTGAAATGATTAACTAAAACTCCCTCATATATATATATATATATATATATATATATATACACATATATATATACACACACATACATACATATATACATATATACACATACATACATACATATATATAAAGTCTGATTTATTCTGGCCTCTGATGGTGCTCTATGGAATTAAATCTATAGTAAACACATTACTTGATTCCAATTAATTCTGAATGAACCATGACCTGCCCTTTAAACAAAAAAAGGTCTATCAGGAAAAAGAACAATCTCTCCTCTCCATATGATTCCTGGGGTTTCAGAATTTTATCTTGCTCCCTTGGCTTGCAGTGGATTTTCTAGGCACTTGTTAAGGGCAATCATGCATCCAGAAAATGTTGCGTGGAAGTTGTTTTGTGAGCTGGAATTCACTGCCTGAAAAGAAGGGTAAGTATAAAAGAATCCCCTTCCCTCCAACTAGTCACCTGACTATTAATGAGCCCAAAGCTGAATACCAATTAAAATATTTTCCAGTCCACTGCCTAATAAGAACTCTCAGCTTATTAATTCATAGTGCCTTCCTCAAATTCCTACCTTCAAGTTGCAATAAATGGGGCTTTGAAAAGACTCACTAGACATTTTCCACTCCAAGTTGTCAGTTGGTTCAGAAGTTTTGTGGATGCATCAAGTGTTATGGCTCCAATCCAGACATTTTCTTTTAGGGCCTACTGAGTCAGAACTAGAAATTGGAGGAACTAAAGCGTGACAGGCACCCAAATGAACTAGCATCTATTTTTCCATTGTAAAAGGACTTTTATAAGTTATATGCATCTCCTTTATCAGGATTTTTTCTATGTAGCAGAAAAAAATATGAAATCTACTAGCAATTGATAGAAGCATTGTTTTACTATGAAGGAAGGCCAAGCATTCTTCAAACACTTTCTTAGCTTGAATGGGTTTTTTTTTTGGTCCACAAAAGTTGTGTATTTTATGGATCACATTGGTTGAACCATCTTATGCTATTACCTTACCTTGCTCAACCTCAAATGATGTTGGGGAAGCAAGGTGGTATAGTGGATGATGGGCTGGTCCTAGGAGTCAGGAAGAACTAAATTCAAATCCTGCCTCAGACTAGTTATGTGTCCCTAGGCAAGTTGTTTAACCTCTCTATGCCTCAGTTTCTCCATAAGTCCTTCATGTTTGAAATTATGTCCTTCCTTAATTCCACCTCTTAAAATCCCTGGCTTCTTTCAAGACTCAACTGAAATATCCTAGCTCTAGTACTTTCTCCTCTGTAGTTACTTCTATCTGCTATGTCATATGCATGTACCTTTTTATTTATATGTTGTCTTCCTCACTAAACTAAGCTTTTTAAAGGCAGGCCCTGTTTCTTCCTCTCTTTGCATGCCTAGCCCTTAGCATAGTGCTTTCCACAAACTAAGACTTAAATGTTTATCGATCGGGGCAGCTAGGTGGCACAGTGGATAGAGCACGGGCCCTGGATTCAAGAGGACCTGAGTTCAAATTCGGCCTCACACTTACTAGCTGTGTGACCCTGGGCAAGTCACTTAACCCCAAAGAGAGAGAGAGAGAGAGAGAGAGAGAGAGAGAGAGAGAGAGAGAGAGCAATTAACTTGGACCTGTAGGGCAGAGCTAGGAGAAATGTGTGGAAGTTGAAGACAGGCAGATTTAGGCTGATCTAAGAGAAAACTTCCTACCCATTAAAGCTTCCCCCAAGTGCAATAGGCTATCTGGGGAAGCAGTTGGTTCCTTGTCACTGAAGGTCTCCAAGCAAAGACTGGTGACCATTTGTTGGATATGCTATCAAGTGGATTCTTCTTCTAGTACAGGCTAAACAAAATGGCCCAGGACACTTCTTCTGACTGAGATTTTGTCATTTCATTTGCAAAGAATTTTCCCTATGTTGTCTAAGTGATTGTCCAGATAATGGTGGAGTTGGCCACAGAGCAGCTTGAAGTTGAGACCAAAGATATTTCCCTCCCTTTGTACTTTGTAAGGCCAAAATAGTTCTATGTTCTAAGCACCTAGAGAGAAATACAGTCAGTTAAAATTAAACTGGATGTGCTTCCCAGTAGTAGCAAATGCTCTAAAACAGGTACATGGCACAACCATTCCAAAAGGGTATTGTTGTTGTTTATCTTGTGTTCTCAAAGAGGACCAATGACATATGAAGGGTGATGACTTTACTTTCAAGTGAATTGTATTTAAGGAGTTGTCTGGTGGCTCAACTTATACATTTACAATGTGTTCTATGGGCACCCAGCGGGCCCATAGAACACAGAGCCTGATGCCTAATTCTTCATTTTAAACTTAAGAACTTAGAACTAGGCACATAGTAGTCTCCCCAAATACTTGGCACTAGATTGAATTATTTTTCTTCTACAGTTGCCTCTCCTGGCAGGAGTCTTATTGACAATGTCATAACTGACCTGATTTAAATTTTGGCTTGCTTTGTGAGCATACCTTTTGAAGCAGAGATTCCTTTTGTTTGGAATGTAATGTGATTGACTCTTGTCCTGCTCTCTGAGAGTCATACCTGTTGCATCTCTCCCCAACCCTCCTCAGGGTGGTCAGGTAACTTGAGAAGGTTATGATGTCCCTTTTCTCAAACTCCCACTGGCTAGGTTTCCTCCCATTTGTTAAGGGACCATTGACAAGCATCCCTGATTCTTGATAACCATTTATCATCAGGTAGCTTTTACAAAGAGATATTGACCTCAAAGATATAGCATAGGGGTCGGCTAGGTGGTACAGTGGACAAAGCACCAGCCCTGGATTCAGGAGGATGTGAGTTCAAATCCGGTCTCAGACAGTTGACACTTACTAGCTGTGTGACCTTGGGCAAGTCACTCAACCCTCATTGCCCTGCTAAAAAAAAGATATAGCATAAAAAAGCAAACAAATGTTTCCCTTAAAACCTCTGGTATATGCTCTTGCCTATATCACCTCTATCTATAAAAAAGTAGACTTGAAACTTAGCTCAGTTCCTACATAGTATTAGTCCCACCAAGTTCATGTTCAGATTCTACAGAGCTGCTAGATGAATCCTTGTTCCTCAAGGCATCAATGCTGCACTGGATGAGAAATTCATCCTGAGCACTTACTGTCAATTTCTGTCCCTTGCTCTCCTGATCTTTTAGATCTGCCAAGATTGGAGGCTACACTCCCTTCACAAGATGCCACGATCAAAGGACTCATTGAGATCTCCCCTCCCTAGATAAATGGGGCAAAGGCAGTAGTTGAAGTTGCCAAACTTTTTTAAATGCCTCTGTAATGAACCTCCTTTTCAACAAGAGGTTAGCTAATTCTGACCAGTTTCAAAAACTCCACACCTGCTCCAGTCTCTCCAATACCTCTTACATATAACTAAGTTTCTCCCAGGAAGTATCTTTCTGAATTCCTCCTTGTTGAGAAACACCATGTGAGGTGGTCAAGACATATGACAGAGCCCTAAGAAATGAAATTTCAGATTTTTTTATCAATTAATTTTTAAAAAGACAATCTTTTCCCCCAAATGATAGGTTGAAACCCTTACTATTTTTGTAACAATAATCAGACATGAAACCCTGAAACTAGAACAGCTAAAAAGAATGTTATTGAAGCTTGTGACTTTAAGGGAAAGAAGAAAAGAAAACAAAGATAAATAGAACCATCACAGGGGTTTATTGGCATTTAAATCTTAGGCTGTTGATTTCCCTAAGTTTGGAGTTCCAGTAGATAAAAAAAGTCATTTTATTTCGCTTTCTTTAGAACATTATTCAAACTGCAAATCACAGCAGCAAAATACCATTCAATCCCCTATATTTGTTATTTGCTACCGTAGCCCTATCACTGAATAAGTTGTTCTGTGTATACACACACACACACACACACACACACACACACACACATATTTTTTATAAATCCCATTTGTCTATGGGGGGAAAACAGATTTTAGCAACTGCAACTACAGTTGAGGTTTTGTTTCCAAAGAGTCAATCCTGAAATATAAGAAGGTGTCAAAGAATCTATTTTAATCCTACAACTGTTGCTGTTAAGAAAAAGTTACGAATGTCTCTAGCCCACAGATGTATAGTAAGCACTTTCGTGATGAGGCACTGTTTAGTCATAGATGCCAAGGCTTTGGAAGCCATCATTAACTGGTGACGTCCCCATTGCACAAACCCAGACTTCAGTTCAGGAGTAAGGTCAGCTGTCTTTAGTTTTAGAATTTCTCTCTGATTTCCTTTTATTTTTCTATTTAAATATTTTCTGTAAAGAGGGTGTCAGGTATGTAGATGCTCTTTAGAGTGAGAGAATGAAATGAAATAAAACCAAAAATATTATTATTCTGATTTATTAATCTACATGTGAATCCCTACCAACTGCAGTATTTAAATATCACAACAACAACAACTCAACCAACAACATGTTGAGGAAGCATTGAACAAGTGACTGAGTCATTTGGATTTGTTTATAGAAAAGGAGAGGTTTGTTATACTAATTAAGGACCAGATCCTGGTTGCCAGAAGTCATGGAAAGCTTATCCTCAAGGAAGGTTGATGTAATGATCAAAGCAGAGTATACAAGGAAACAATAGGAACTGTGTAACACATGACTGTATACCGTAAAACATTAGTACCTAGGGTGGCTAGGTGGCGCAGTGGATAAAGCACCAGCCCCGGATTCAGGAGGACCTGAGTTCAAATCCAGCCTCAGACACTTGACACTTACTAGCTGTGTGACCCTGGGCAAGTCACTTAACCCCCATTGCCCTGCAAAAAACAAAAACAAACAAACAAACAAAAATTACTACCTAAGGGCATGGGAGTCAGAGAAAGGAAATAGGGGGAAAGGGAATGAGAATTTATATAGCACTTGCTATGTGTTAGCATTGTGCAAAATGCTTTATAAAAGTTATCTCTTTTGGTCTTCATGACAAAGCTGTGAGCTCAGTGCTGTTGTTATCCCTGTTTATTTTATAGTTGAGTAAACAGAGGCAAATGGAGTAATCTCCTTTTTTTTGACTTGCCCAGTGTCATAGAGCTAGTAAGTGTCTGAGATCAGATTTGAACTTTTGTCTTCCTAACTCTAGACTCAGTGGTCTATCCATTATACCTCCTCACTTACTGAATAACTAAAGACCCAACCAAATAGCCAGAATTATACATCAGAAGGTCACTTGCTTTTATAAACTAACAGATGACAAATCCCTGTACTACAAATATAGACTTCCACATACTCTTAAGAATTCAATACATAAACTATGTTGGAATATTAACATTATCTCATAGATAAAACTGTTGCTCATCATCACCCACACATAGCAATGATCCATAAAAATTTGAGAACAATATTTTAAAATAACTATTTCCAAATACTAATACTTTCCAAGGTGCACTGAATGACTGGTTCTCAAAACACAGAGACCTATTACAAAAAAAAATAATAATAAAAATCCCATGGGAACAGAATGTTGTGTGTCTCTCATTCCCTTTGTCCTCTCTGCTATTAGAGCTGGTCTAAAGATGTTTTTAATGACCCTTCAGAAGATGATGTTCTGTCTCAGTAATTTTATCCCATTACATAAAGTAGTCATTTTATCTATCTGCATCTGTAGAATATTAAATATACAACACTAGTATCAGGGCAGTAACATTCTAGGACCAATTCTATTTGAACTTCAATGAAAAAGATGAAAAGGAAATAATAATAACTGGCATTTATGTAGTGCTTTAGGGTGTAGTTCTTTAAGAATCCCAGTGGGCTTTAAGACTGGGGTTGCATATGGGATGACTGTTAGAGCCAGTTGTTATCAATTGGTTTTGCTTAAGTCTTTTTTTTTGTTATGAGAAAGGCTTCACTGGGGAAGGTATGTCTAAGTGGAAATGAATGTTGTCAAAACAAAAGCCCCAAATAAAACTTTTTTGGAAGTTTTTCTTAAAGTTTTATAACTCCCATTTTGGGGGCTCTGATCTATGATTTCCTTGGTAAAGGGAACTACTGATAAGGAAATTCCTTCTACCAGAGCGAGTCACTACCTCCTTTGCAATTTATAGTCTTAAAGAGTTGCCTAGGCACTAAGAGGTCAAATTACTTGCCCCAGGTCACAGTAGAGGCCATACTTGACCCCATTTCTTCTTGACTTTGAGGCCAACTATTCCATGTTGCCTCTCAATCTCTATATTACATATGAGAAAAGTGAGACCTGTAGAGATAGAGGAGGAGAGTCTAGCATTCAAGGATATAGAAAGGAAGTTTAAGATAACAGGAGCAAGGTGAAGAAAGGTAGATCTCATTAGATCTTTGGGTTTGGTATGTACTTATGAATGTACAAGTCTCCTATATAAATGTAGCATCACTTTCTAAATGGGACCAGGGAGTCCATTATCTAAAATAGTAAAGGAAAAGATTCTAGAAGCAAGTGAGAAGGTGAAATGAGGTGGATGGCTCTCTGTTTGCATTTCAAGTTTCACTTCTTCCAAATGGGGCAGTTTGCCATAGGAGTTAGCTTCGAGGATTAGCAAAGAGCTACCAAAAGGAAGACAAAGGACTCTGGAGCTTACTTTGAACAGGTATAGATGGTATGAAGAACTTTACTAGAACTTGCAGAAAGTGTGATACATTTGTATTCTTCCAGTACCAAAATGTATGTATGTACAAAGTACAAGTTGTTAGTTGTTGTTCTAACAGGCAAAAGGGTATATTTCTGCTTACAAAACTATCAGGAAGAATGACATGTTCCTTGAAAGAATGCAAAAGGACTTCAAGGAGGAAATTAAGTGTGTGTGTGTGTGTGTGTGTGTATGTGTGTGTGTGTGTGAAGGACATGATAATTCAAAGGAGAATTCTCACCTAGGTCAGGATGTTGGATGGCAGAAGGTTATACAGTGTAAGGGCTAAAATTCTAGCTAAACTATCTAAACTCTCTAATGAGTGGTCGCCAATAAATTATAAGCTTTAGCAAGAGTTAGACTTTTAAGCATTTATTAAGGAGAATAAGAATTTGGTAAAGAGAGAGAGAAAGGCCTAGATTCATCTATCTATTAAAGGGAGAGCGCATTTCTAGCTCCCTTCTCCACCAGAGTCCTCAGGAAAGAGAGGGAGTCAGAGCTCCAGCCTCCCCCTTCTTCCTCCCACCAGCTAACGTCACTTCCTGATGCCAAAGAAAAGCCACATGGTCCTGCCCTCAGAGGCCCTCTCCTCATGTTGGAGCTTTCCTACAGTAAGTCTCCAGCAGGTGGTGTCATTCCAATCATTACAGTAGTAAACTTGTTTTTGGACATGCTGATTTTGAGATCCTGATGAAATATGTCCTGTGTGTCACTAGTATAGGGAGGAAGGAATAGATAATCATGGGGGTTAATAAAATGAGAGAGACAGAGACACACAGAGAAAGACAGGGAGACAGAGAGATAGAGGAGGAGGAAGAGAGAGAAAAAGAGAGAAGAATGTGAGAGAGAGAGAGAGAGAGAGAGAGAGAGAGAGAGAGAGAGCACTTTACAGCAGAGGAGGTGCTAGTCAACAGGGTAAAAAAATGCTGCAAGAGATCAAGTAGGATGACAAAAGAAAGGCCTTTCTACCTGATGATTTGGGAGACCAATATTGAGCTTTGAGAGAGAAGTTTCGGCTGTGGAGGTAAGAGCCAGATAGCAAAAAATTTAGGAGGAATTAGGTTGTGAGGAAAGGGAAGTGTTGGGTATAGACAACTTTTTTCAGGAAGTTTTATATGAAGGAAGGGAAGGAGCTGGAAGTTGGTATAGAAGCTTAAAAGGTTAGAAAAATCATGAGAAGAGAGATATTTTGGGTTTTTTTTAGAAGACTAGGAAGATCTGTGCATGCTTGTAAGTTTATGAGTGGGAGCCAGTGGAGAGGAAGAGATCAAAAGCATATGCAAAAGAGGGAATGGCTACTAAAGCAAGATCCTACAGCAGTAGGATAGGGAATGGGATTGAGGTGGTATCTTTGCGAAGAATCGGAATGCATTGTTGACCAGAAGGTGACTGTGCTGAGCTCTCTTGTTCCTCCTTCCTTTTCAAAGAGGACCAATGACATCAGGAGGGTGATATCTTGACTTGCAAGTGAATTGAATTTGAGTGAGGCAGAGCTGTGCAAAGTCATCAGTGTCATTCTCTCCTCCAGAGTCATTGGAGTCGAGTGGCAAGACATAGGTTAGGAAGACTGGTGGTGGCCTTGGATGCAATGGGAGACCATGGCCTTTTCAAGCTAAGGTCATTCTCAGAACTCTGAGAATGGACGACAAGAATCTGAGGAAGCTCCTTTCTAGCTAGGGTCCAGCCTTGATTTGTTTTAACTGGGTCTTTGATATTGTCATAGGAAGCTCCTGGTGAGGAACTTCCTCTACCAATACTATTAGAGTCTTTGAAAGCTGCCTGGGGCTCCAAGTGTTCTAGTGACCTCCCCAGGCTCACATGACCAGTGTGTGAAAGAGGTAGATGTTAAACACAGAGGTTCTTGACTCCAAAATCAACTCTCTATCAGTTACACTATGCTTCATTTCTGGTGAGCTGATGACCCCATGATTATAGACAGCTTGGATCTTAGTAAAGTGGACAAATGATCTGGCATAGAGTGGGGTGAAGAGAGGGAAGAAAAGGTTAGACACTGAAGAGAATAGAAGGATTTTAGAACAATAGTGAGGACTCAGTTGAAATGAGATATGACTGTGACTTTTGAAGTGAGTTGCAACTATGTGAACCCCTAGGTTGATCATGATAGTTATGTTGTTGTTGTTGTTTGTCCTGTATTCTCCAAGAGGACCATGATATTGGGAGGTGATGTCATGACTGGCAATGAACTTGATTTAAGTGAGGCAGTGCTATACAAAGTCACCAGCCTCACTGTCTCCTCCAGAGCCATGGGGGTCCAATGGCAAGCTATACATCAGGATGACTGGAGATGACCCCAGATATTTGAAGCATTAAGTGACCTGCCCAAGTTCACACAGCTAATAAGTGTCAAGTGTCTGAGGCTAGATTTGAACTCAGGTCCTCCTGAATCCAAGGCCAGTGCTTTATCCACTGTGCCACCTAGCCGCCTCCCAATTTACTCTTTACATGGCATTCAAATAACCCAATAGTTATGGCTTACTTTCTCAGTTATCCCCCCCTTGGTTATTACTGAAAACACAAAGTAAAATAACAGAAAACAAAACACATCTAGCAAACATTATCTTGGCCTTCACATCATAATCCATAGGCGTTCTAAGTAGAAACTGTGAAAAAAAAAACAAAGTCTGGGCCACATACTCAGGGCTCAGTGAATGTTTAAGTTGAATTTGATTTTGTCTTGGGAACTTCCAAATAATAAAAGAGTTCCTGCCCTCAATAAGTTTATAGTCTACTGGGGGTAGGAGGGATGGAGAAGGGAGGTACAAGAACAACTTGTAGACAAATAAATCTGTACAAAAGAAATATAAAATAATTATTCATTGGTGAGAGCCCTAACAACTAGGTGATGAAGCTTAAGTTGAGCATTGAAGGATGCTAGTAGTTCCAAAAGGCAATAAGCATGGAGATTATTCCATGAATCAAAGGCCCAGAGGTGGGAGATGGAATATAAAGAATGAAAAAGAGCTAGTACTTAAGCATACTTAACAGTACTTAATGGTACTTAACAGTACTTAATGGTACTTAACGGCACTTAACGGTACTTAAGCATACTTAATAATACTTAATGGTACTTAAAGGTACTTCTGGGTACTTCTGGGTACTTAAGGGTACTTAAGAGTACTTGGGGTACTTAGGCATACTTAAGGGTACTTAAGAGTACTTAGGGGGTACTTAATGGTACTTAAGGGTAATTTACATACTTAAAGGTACTCAAGCGTGCTTAAGAGTACTTAGGGGTACTTATGCATACTTAAGGGTACTTAAGAGTACTTAGGGGTATTTAATAGCACTTAAGCATACTTAAGGGTACTTAAGTGTACTTATGCATACTTAAGGGTACTTAAGAGTACTTAGGGGTACTTAATAGCACTTAAGCGTACTTAAGGGTACTTAAGTGTACTTATGCATACTTAAGGGTACTTAAGAGTACTTAGGGGGTACTTAATGGTACTTAAGGGTACTTAAGGGTACTTATGCATACTTAAGAGTACTTAAGCGTACTTAAAGGTACTCAAGCATACTTAGGGGTACTTAAAGGTGCTTAACGGTACTTAAGGGTGCTTATTGGTACTTAAGCATACTTAACGGTACTTAATGGTACTTAAAGGTACTTCTGGGTACTTCTGGTTACTTAAGGGTACTTATGCATACTTAAGGGTACTTAAGAGTGCTTAGGGGTACTTAATGGTACTTAAGCTTATTTAAGGGTACTTAAGTGTACTTAAGGGCATTTATGCATACTTAGGGGGTACTTAAAGATACTTATGGGTACTTAAGGGTGCTTATGCATACTTAAGAGTACTTAAATGTACTTTAAGGTACTCAAGCATACTTAGGGGTACTTAAAGGTGCTTAAAGGTACTTAAGGGTACTTATTGGTACTTAAGCATACTTAACGGTACTTAATGGTGCTTAAAAGTGCTTAAGGGTACTTAAGGGTACTTAACGGCACTTAAAGGTACTTATGGGTACTTAAGGATACTTATGCATGCTCTTATATATAGAAGTATATATGTATATATATATATATGCTCTTATATATAGAAGTATATATGTATATATACTTCTATATATATATATACTCAAGCACTTAACGGTACTTAAGCATACTTAATAATACTTAATGGTACTTAAAGGTACTTCTGGGTACTTCTGGGTACTTAAGGGTACTTAATTGTACCTAAGGGTGCTTAAGGTACTTATGTATACTTAAGGGTACTTAAGAGTACTTAGGGGTACTTATGCATACTTAAGGGTACTTAAGAGTACTTAGGGGTATTTAATAGCACTTAAGCATACTTAAGGGTACTTAAGTGTACTTATGCATACTTAAGGGTACTTAAGAGTACTTAGGGGTACTTAATAGCACTTAAGCATACTTAAGGGTACTTAAGTGTACTTATGCATACTTAAGGGTACTTAAGAGTACTTAGGGGTACTTAATGGTACTTAAGGGTACTTAAGTGTGCTTATGCATACTTAAGGGTACTTAAGAGTACTTAGGGGTACTTAATAGCACTTAAGCGTACTTAAGGGTACTTAAGTGTACTTATGCATACTTAAGGGTACTTAAGAGTACTTAGGGGTACTTAATGGTACTTAAGGGTACTTAAGTGTGCTTATGCATACTTAAGAGTATACTTAAGAGTACTTAAGTGTACTTAAAGGCACTAAAGCATACTTAGGGGTACTTAAAGGTACTTAAAGGTACTTATTGGTACTTCAGCATACTTAATGGTACTTAATGGTACTTAAGGGTACTTAAGTGTACTTATGCATACTTAAGGGTACTTAAGAGTACTTAGGGGTACTTAATGGTACTTAATGGTACTTAAGTGTGCTTATGCATACTTAAGAGTACTTAAGCGTACTTAAAGGTACTCAAGCATACTTAGGGGTACTTAAAGGTACTTAAGGGTACTTATTGGTACTTAAGCATACTTAATGGTACTTAAAAGTAATAAAGGGTACTTAACGGCACTTAAAGGTACTTATACTACATACACCCATACACACGTACACATACCCATACACACAAACATACACATATGTGTACATACATACCTACACAATAAATACACAATACACGCTTAATGCATACACAATACATACATAATACATGCATGCCACATACATAACACATACACAATACATGCATACTACATGCTTACCACATGCATAATACATACTTACTACATGCCTAATACATACTTACTACATGCATACCACATGCATAATACATGTATACTACATACACCCGTGCACACACCCAAACACACGCGTACACACACCCATACACATACATACACATGCGTGTACATACATACATACACATGCGTGTACATACATACACATGCGTGTACATACATACACAACAAATATACAATACACGCATAATGCATGCACAATGCATACACATTACATGCATACCACATGCATAATACATACATGCCACATACATAACACACAATACATACATAATACATGCATACTACATGCTTGCCACATACATAATACATGAATGCTACACGCTTAGCACATGCATAATACACACTTACCACATACATAATACATGAATGCTACATGCATACCACATGTATACTACATACACCCGTACACACACGTACACACACGTACACACACCCTTGCGTGTACATACAGACAGACAGACACAACAAATATACAATACACGCATAATGCATACACAATACATACACAATACATGCATGCCACATGCATAAGACATGCATGCCACATGCATAGGACATGCTTAATACATGCTTAATGCATGTATGCCACATGCATAAGACATGCATGCCACATGCATAAGACATGCTTGATACATGCATAAGACATGCTTGATACATGCATAAGACATGCTTGATACATGCTTAATACATGTATGCCACATGCATAAGACATGCATGCCACATGCATACACATACGTGTACATGCGTACATGCATACATACATAACGCATGCATACCACATGCATACTACATGCTTACTACATGAATACCACATGTATACTACATACACCCATACACACACGTACACATACCCATACACACAAACATACACAAATGTGTACATACATACATACTTACACAATAAATACACAATACACGCTTAATGCATACACAATACACACATAATACATACACAATACATGCATGATACATGCATACTACATGCTTACCACATGCATAATACATACTTACTACATGCATGCCACATGCATACTACATGCATACTACATGCACCCGTGCACCACCCAAACACACGCGTACACACACCCATACACCCACACCCACACATGCGTGTACATACATACATACATAGATACATACAGACAGACAACAAATACAATACACGCATAATGCATACACAATACATGCATGCCACATGCATACACATGCGTGTGCATACATGCATACATACGTACATACATAACAAATACATGCATACATGCATAATACATGCATGCCACATGCATAACACATACACCCATACACACAAACATACACATATGTGTACATACATACATACGTACACAATAAATACACAATACACACTTAATGCATACACAATACATACATAATGCATACACAATACATGCATGCCACATACATAATACATACACAATACATGAACACTACATGCTTACCACATGCATAATACACGCATACCACATGCATATACATGCATGCCACATACATAACACATACACAATACATGCATAATACATGCATACTATATGCTTACCACATACATAATGCATGCATATGGGTACTTAAGGGTACTTATGCATACTTAAGGGTTCTTAAGAGTACTTAGGGGTACTTAATGGTACTTAAGGGCACTTAAGTGTGCTTATGCATACTTAAGAGTACTTAAGCGTACTTAAAGGTATTCAAGCATACTTAGGGGTACTTAAAGGTACTTAAAGGTACTTAAGGGTACTTATTGGTACTTAAGCATACTTAATGATACTTAAAAGTACTTAAGGGTACTTAACGGCACTTAAAGGTGCTTATGGGTACTTAAGGGTACTTATGCATACTTAAGGGTACTTAAGAGTGCTTAGGGGGTACTTAATGGTACATAAGCGTACTTAAGGGTACTTAAGGGTACTTATGCATACTTAAGGGTACTTAAGAGTGCTTAGGGGTACTTAATGGTACTTTAGCTTACTTAAGGGTACTTAAGTGTACTTAAGGGCACCTAGGCCTACTTAGGGGTACTTAAAGGTACTTATGGGTACTTAAGGGTACTTATAGGTACTCAAGCATACTTAGGGGTACTTAAAGGTACTTAAGGGTACTTATTGGTACTTAAGTGTACTTATACATACTTAAGAGTACTTAAGCGTAACTCCAAGAATAGTTAATAAAATGATCCTTGCTTCATTTATTGGAAGGTTGGAAGACTATGGTTATATGGGGAAGACTTA
Organism: Dromiciops gliroides; assembly: GCF_019393635.1. Taxonomy (NCBI): domain Eukaryota; kingdom Metazoa; phylum Chordata; class Mammalia; order Microbiotheria; family Microbiotheriidae; genus Dromiciops; species Dromiciops gliroides. The sequence continues at coordinate 73,200,310 of NC_057865.1, forward strand.
CTAGAAGGAGGGTGTGGAACGCTATTTTGGAAATAATCATGAAAATAAAAGGCATCAGTAAAGCAAACAAAAAAAGATGAGGAGCAAGGTCAAACGTTTGAGGAATACCTGTACAGTGGGGTCAGAAACAGAATCAGGAGCCATCCAAATATATAGAGAAGTGATTATTGGGTAGGAAAAGAACCAAGAGAGTATGGTATTTCTGAAGTTAATGGAAGAGTTAAATCCAAAAGGGGAGAAGGTTGTCAATAGTATCAAATGCTGTGGAAAAGTCATGGAGGATGAGGATAGAAAATTGTATTAGATTTGGGAACTAGGAGACTTTGGAGAGAACAACTTAGAATAAAATGGTGACGGTAGGGGAACCCAGATTTTTAAGAGTTGCAGAAGAGAGTGGTCAAGAAGGAAGTGGAAACATTGGCTATCTATACTTTTTTAAAAAAGAAATTCATATCAATCAATTGGGTAATGGCTAAACAAGTTGTGGTATATGAATGTAATAGAATACTAATGTGCTGTAAGAAATGATGAGCAGGCAGATTTCAGAAAAACCTGGACTTACATGAATTGATGAAATGAGCAGAACCAAGAGAACATTGTGCACAGTAACAACAACATTGCATGATGATTAACTGTAATAGACTTAGTTAGCTCTTCTCAGCAATACAATGATCCAAGAGATTGCCAAAAGACTCATGATGGAAAATGCTTTCCACATTCAGAAAAAGAACTATCGAGTCTAAATGTAGATCGAATCATACTATTTTCACTTTTGTTTTTGTTGTTGTTTTTGTTTCTTCTTTCTTGAGTTTCTTTTTTCCTTTTGTTCTGATTCATCTCTCACAACATGACTAATGTGGAAATATGTTTAACATGATTGTAATGTGTAACCTATATTAGATTGCTTGCTGAATTTGTGAGGGGGAGGGAGAAAAATTTGGAATTCAAAATCTTACAAAAATGAATGTTAAAAATTATCTTTGGGTTGGCTTTAGGTGGCGCAGTGGATAAAGCACCGGCCCTGGATTCAGGAGTACCTGAGTTCAAATCCGGCCTCAAACACTTGACACTTACTAGCTGTGTGACCCTGGGCAAGCCACTTAACCCCCATTGCCCCGCAAAAAAAAATTATCTTTACATGGAATTGGAAAAAATAAAATAAAATACTATTTAAAAAAGAAATTCAGCAACAAAGGAGAGCAGAAAGATGGGTACTCACTTCAGCAAATCAGTCCTTTTATTTTTCCCTAATTGGTTCCCTATCCTAGTCCTCTCAAAAGGGATTCCAAATCTTCTTTGACTTCATCAAGTTGTCCTACACCTGAGGATTAGGGTCATAGTTTATCTGAGGTAGTCCACAGTCAAGAAATTCTTCTGGTCTTTGACTCAGTAGAGAGTATTTGCCTTGGAGTTAGGAAGACTTCATTGTAAATCATGCCTTAGGCACTTATTGACTGTGTGATTCTGGCCAAGTCACTTAACCTCTTAGCCTCAGTTACCTCATCTGTAATAGAGGGATAATAATAGCACTGACCACACAGGGCCATTTCAAGGATCAAACATAATACACCCAAAGTGCCTTATAAACCATAAAGCATTAATAAATGCTAGTTATTATTGTTGTTGTTATTATTATGACCATACCTCTTTTCAAAATACATTCTCAGCCAACATACAAACAGATTCAGGAGGGAGTTGTCTTCCTAGTCACTGTAAGGGAGAACTAATTTACCTTTCTTCTTGCCAGCTGTGAGGCCTGAACAAGGAGTGGCAGGCAATTTGGAGAATAACCATCAAAGAGACAAGTGTAGAACTCCAGGGCCCCGTGACAACTCAATGAGCTCTGTCTCCCTTGCATTTAGATTGTTGAGTTTTGATCTTCATGGATTTCCTCTTTTTCCAATGAGCTAAAGTTTTGCCATCAGTCTAGATGCAGAGATCCTGGAGCTGAGATCCTGAAGCATGTAATCCTCTGGATTGCCTAGGCTGGGCCTATGGATCAAATCCATACCATTGGGGGAATAGGCTATTATTATTTTGTTAATAGGGAAAGGGTTTTTTTTTTTGGTGAGGCAATTGGGGTTAAGTGACTTGCCCAGGGTCACACAACTAGTAAGTGTCAAATGTCTGAGGTTGGATTTGAACTCAGGTCCTCCTGAATCCAGGGCCGGTGTTTTATCCACTGCACCACCTAGCTACCCCGGAAAGGGGATTTAAATATGGAAAGGGAACACAAATGTCAGACAAGATTATTCTGTTGTGTCTGTACAAATGCTGAACATTTGTTCTCCATCCAGCATCTTAAAATTTCTTAAAAGTCATTTAAATCTTGAGCAGTGCCAGTAAAACATTCATTTCTCAAATTGGATAATTTAGCAGCTCTTAAAAAAAAACCCCACACAAACTTAAACAAAAGTCTTAATTACTATGTGCTACAGAGCTGTATTACATTTGACTAAGTACATGTTGCTAATCTGTTACTAGCTCAGTGTTTAGGAGGCTCTGAAGGAAAGTGTGGGAGAGAAGAAGTATTTGATTGCCTGCCATACTGAAAGTCTACAGAGCCATGGTGCAGACCTCATTGTTGTATGCCTGTGAAACCTGGATGGTATACCAGCGCCATGCCAGGAAACTGAATTCCTTCCATTTGAATTATCTTAGGAAGATTCTGAAGATCACTTGGCAAAATAAGGTATAGGACATTGGAGTCCTTTCTCAAGCTAAACCACCAAGCATCTAGACTCTACTGCACAGAGCTCAACTCTTATGGGCTGGGCATGTTGTTTAAATGCTAAACATACATTTTTCCTAAAAGACTTTTTTATCGAGAACTCACATCAGGCAAGGGCTCACATAGACACCAGAAAAATCAATACAAGGACACTCTCAAGGTCTCTCTGAAAAACTTTGGAATCAACTGTGAGACCTAGAGACACTGGCACAGGACTGGCCAGAATGGTGTGCCCACAACAAAGAAGGTGCTGGCTCTATGATCGAAGCAGAATTGCAGTAGCTCAAAAGAAATGAGATGTATAAATTTAGACATCTCTATTCCAAATGTTTATATGGACTATTTGTATCCAACCTGTGGTAGTCTTCTGAGCTCATATTGGTCACATCATCCACTGTCTTCCATATGGTATCTTGACCCCAACATAGTGATACCATTTTGGTCCTCTTAGAGCATGAAGGACAACAACTAGCCACCATGTTGTGAGTCTGTTTATGCCTGAGGAAAAAAAATCCCCTTTAGATCATCTTGGTCTTGGTCTCTCTTGCCCCTCTCCTGCCAGGCCATTGGTGCTCAAGTGTTTGCCTTTCTGAAACCTTCAGCTGTCACTCTGGGGCACTGATGCTTCGATATTCCAAAAAAGTTGGTTATTCCAGGGAGATATTCCCTCATCTTTCTCCATGGTAACCACTCTCCACACTGAGCTCCCAATTATATTCTCAATTCAATCCATCAATCATTTTTAAAGCATTTACTATGTGTAAAACACTGTGCTAGACTTTGGAATAAATGACCAAAAGGAAATAGACCCTGCCCTCAGAGAACTTAAAATCTACTTTCTGCTTCTTGTTCTTGCCTATGCTTACCTAAACCTAGGCTTGCCTCCTGTTACTCAGTCTCATGCCTTACTGACCTATTGGACCTGCCTACCAACATAACCTTCTTTCTCCAAACCTACTTCATTCTTGACTGAGACTACTAGAGAATCTTCCTTTTAATCTTAGAGGTATCATGATGAACTATTAGACTGTAAACTCCTTGAGGGCAAGAGCTATTTTTGTCTTTCTATCTCTAGCACTTAATACAGTGACTGGCACATAGTAGCCACTTAAATAAATACTTGTTAGCACACTTTTTTGGCTTGACTAAGCCTTGTTCCACATCTAGCCAGGACATAGCAGAGTCTATCAACCCCAGACCACTGTATGGTCAAATCTGGCTGCTATAGAAACCTTATTCTGTTCCTCTCACATGTCCCTAGCTTGTTTTATGCTGTAACCAGGTAGGATATCAAATTTTTCTTTAAGTATTTCCTAATATCTAACAAAGAGAGAAAGAGTCAGTGAGTAGAGGTAGTTTGTTTGGAAGATGACAGAGAATGTGTGTTGGTAAGATAACGGGTGGGGGACTGAAAATGGAAATTGAGGGGTTCTTTGCTGACATAATGATACCTGGGCATTTGAATATATTTCATATTTTTAAAAAAAATGTGTTTGCATCAACTGACTCAAAATCACAGTGTGAAATAGGGTTGGCATTCTGGTTTTTGTTTTTGTTTTTTGCAGGGCAATGAGGGTTAAGTGACTTGCCCAGGGTCACACAGCTAGTAAGTATCAAGTGTCTGAGGCTGGATTTGAACTCAGGTCCTCCTGAATCCACTGTGCCATCTAGCTGCCCCCGGCATTCTGTTTTACAGAAGAAAAAGATTTATCAAGATTCTGTGCCTTGTTCTAGGTCACTCAGCTCCAATAAAATAATTCTTTGCTTTCTTAATAAAAATTCGTGAGTATGGACAGGTGGATGATGTAGAGGATTAAGAACTAGAATTGGAGTAAGAAGGACCTGGGTTTCAAGTCTCCCCTCTAACAAATATTTCAGTGCCCTGGACTGCTCTCTAAGGCTAAGTTACAAAGAAATAACTGATCTGCTTAAGTAGAAGGGGGTTCCTTACCAGGGGTAAAATAAAAACAATACAATTTATTTTTAAATTAGTAATTATATTTTCTCAGTTCTAAAGCATCCTTGGCAAGCAGAATTTCCCCAAACCTATTTCATTAGAAAGCAAATTGACTGTACTTCGTTTTATCCTAAAAGCACAATTGCTATTAAAGGATTTGTATTTGTTGATCAAAAACAAATTGATTTTTCAAATGCCAATTTTTTCTTTATCTGCCTAACTAGAGTCTGGCAAAACATATTTTCAAGTAGAGGGTAGTGTGGGCTTATAAAATAGGAGAAAATGTTTCTTGGGCAAAGATGAAAAGAAGTTTTGGTGAAATCCTTTTTCTGGGAAATCTTTCTGAGAAATGGCCACTCATTTCCCCTTTCTGCTCCTCCCCACAAATAGGTTTGTCATTGTCGTTCTGTTGTGCCTAACTCTTTATGACCCCATTTTGAGTTTACTTGTTGGAGATACTGAAGTGGTTTGCCATTTCCTTCTCTAGCTCATTTTACAGATGAGGAAACTGAGACAAACAAGGTTTAAGTGACTTACTCAGGGTCACATGGGTAATAAGGCTGGATTTGAACTCAGGAAGATGAGTCTTTCTGATTCCAGGCCCAGTGTTCTATCCACTGCACCACCTAGCTGTTCCTCACAAATAGATAGAAATGAAGAAAAATAAAAAACAAAAAACAAAACCTGGACACTGAAAGGTCACAATTTTTATATTTGGCTTCATATCTCCAGGTATTTAGGGTAGTTTCTTAGGAATGATGGAATAATGGGAATGAAGGAATTTGGGATACAAACATGATATGAGTAGGCCCATGTAGTCCCATTGAATCATTCATTTATAGTCATTTGGTAAACAGATACTCCATGAGCGGTAGTGTACCAGGTCCAGGAGTGAGCTATGGAAAGGAGAGTTCTCCCTCCAAGTTTATCATCTAGTTAGGGGGGCGAGATACATATACATGAAAAAGACAGAATAATCATAATGTAAATTATAAGGTAGGGCAAAATAATATATTAACTTATATTCTTAAGTGTTGTAGGAATTTGAAATAAAGATGATGACCATTGTAGTTTGTGATCAGGGAATGAATGCTTCATAGGGCAATTAGTATGAGAACCAAAAAGAAAGCATGATCAGTTCTCCTAATTAGAGCTTGGGGCAGCTAGGTGGTGAAGTGGATAGAGCACTGGCCCTGGAGTCAGAAGGTGCTGAGTTCAAATCTGGTCGCAGACACTGCCTAGCTGTGTGACCCTGGGCAAGTCACTTAACCCTGTTTGCCTCAGTTTTCTCATCTAGAAAATGAGCTGGAGAAGGAAATGGCAAGCCTCTCTAGTATCTTGGCCAAGAAAACCTCAAATGGGGTCACAAAGAGTCAGACACAACTAAATTGATACAACGACAATAATCAGATCATGGCTGTGGAAATATTTACAAGAAGCAGATAGCCAAGAAAGAAAAGCAATAATGTCCCTCAAATCTTTCAGTTGCTCATCTCTACTATCCTGGGGGTGAGGTAATTGATATTTCTGGACCTTAGTAAAACTGCATTGCATATATTTTGAAGACACCTGACTCTCACAACTGAGGCATGGGAGCCAGGCCAAGAGGTTGGAATGCCCTGGAGAGGGTAAGAATAACTTACGATGGCTTAGATAACCGCTGTCATCTTTTTGTCTCTTTGCAGTTGTCAGGAGATGGACAGCCTTGGAAGCAATAAGCTCCCTGAAGCTTAAACCCGAGGAACAAGAACTTGGGCTCCTGTCAATGGACTTGTCACCAATTCTTTCTTCACATTTCCAGGCTTAATTGTTTGGTTTGGCCTCTTTCTAGCTAAGAAATAAACATATAATCCTGTGGGATTTCCCCCATATTCTTTTGGCCTGGAAAGCACTGCATTCCAACGTCTCTTGCAACGTAGAGTGTGGGCAGTTGCTGAAAGATGGAACGTTGGGACTTCCTGGGGTTTTTGACCATCACGTTAAACTGCAATGTGACAATTGTGGGTAAGTTTTTAAATATTTCTCTCCTTTTTCCCTTTACTAAAAATGACATACTTTAATCACTCTCCCAGAACCTGAGTTAGTTTTTAAATTTTGGTTTTGCTGGTTGTGCTTTAAAAAACAAGCTTCTGTGTGTATGTTTTTTTTTTTTAAATAAAGGACCTAGGAATAGGTTTTTCCCCCCAGTAGATTCTGGCTTTGCTTCCTTTTTTCTTTTACATTTTACTCTTATTCCACTGTGATTCCTTAAGAAGGTCTTAAGTGAATTGGTGTTTGACATCTAACCAACTCTCCTTTCATTGACACAAGTGTTGTGTTTGAAGACTGGAACAGGTGGGAAAGGGTATTTTTATACTGTTATTTCCTTACTCAAATTACCAGGAATGGAGACAACTTTGCAAAAATAAATCAGAGTTATTCTCTAAATACATTATTTTTCTTTCAGTATACTTCCTCTTTGTTTTTTTAGGTGTTTTAAATACTTAGTTGATACTCTGCTTTCTTATTCTTTTGAACAGTGGCAATTAGATCAACTTGTATTTTAAAAGGTTTTTAAAAACAATGCTACCATGTGTTTCTTTCACCCCCACCTTTCACTGCTTTAATTGGCATTAGACTCCACATTATTTCCTCCATGTACTCTCCTCTATTATAGGTGACATTCATAGGATCATTGATCTATAGCTGGGAGATCATAATTGGGTCCTTAGAAATCACCTCCTCCAACTTCCTCATTTACATATTGGGAAACTGAGGCTGGGCAGCTAGATGGTGAAGTGGATAGAACACCAGGCCTAGGGTCAGGAAGATCTGAGTTCAAATTCAGTCTCAGACACTTACTAGCAATGTGACTCTGGGCAAGTAACCTAACCCTGTTTGCCTCAGTTTCTCATTTGGAAAATGAGCTGGAGAAGGAAATGGCAAACCACTCCTGTATCTTTACAAAGAAAGCCCCAAATGGGGTCATGAAGAATCAGATATGACTGAACAAAACTGAAACTCAGAGACTTAGAGTAACTTGTCCAAGTTTACACAGGTAATAAGTGGCAGAGATGTGATTTGAACTTGAGACCACTGATTCCTAGTATAGTGTTCTTTCCATTGCCCCAGTGTTTTCACTCTCTAGACATGAGGCAGCCTCATCTAATTGATGAGAATTGATTCTTTGAAGTTAGTTAGTCTCTTGGGTAGGTTTTGAAAAGTTTTTGATTCACTGATGATGGCAACTTTCACAGACTTGGATCTCATTAAATAGAGGCTAATTTGAATCACTGAGCAGTCAGGATTATCAGTTACATTCAAACAAGTTCAATTTGATTATTTTCAAGCACAAACAGCAATGTTAGGTGCTAACAGTGTTCTTCAGCAGAGGTTCTGTGGATTGCTCCTATGAACAGATATTAGCCACATCCATCTGTGTACAGGCAATTACTGTGTGCAGTGGAAACCTTTAAAAAAATAATTTGTTCCTTCAAGTGGGTTAAACATGTCCTCTATAGATATAGTTTTGTTTATACCATTAGCTGGCTTAGGAAGCAGGGTTTTTTTTTCAGAGACAATATAAAAATAGATTTCAGCTCTACCCAGAGATAATTGGACTTTTTAAAAGTCCAAATTAGTAGAGACTGAATTAATGAATGAAGTCTTTATATCTATCCTTCTACCTTTCTATCCATCCATCCATCCATCTATACACACACACACACACACACACACACATATATGTATATATATATTTATATATATATATACTAATAAATCTTTAAGCACTTTAAGAACACAGTATTAGTTTACAAATGGGAAAATGATCCTAAGGGGTTTAAATGCCCTATTCAGAATATCATCCTTATTCGATTTTTTATAAAATTTGTTTATTAAATTATAAAATATTTTATCCATTCCATACTTTATAAATCCCCAGTTGGGATTTATAAAAAAAGCAAACCAAAAAAGTATTCTAGATAGAGTTACAGCAATAGATAGCTATAGATATAGACATACAGATACTCTGTCCCCTGTTCTCACTGTGAGATTTGTTCCTCCTGTTCAAACAGTGTTTCTAGAATTGTCTTTACACTTATTTGACCGTAATACTTCTCACCCCCATTTGCTCTTTTCTAGGGAAGATCTGGCTCATCTTCACACTGATGCTGAGGATGGTAGTAATCATTTTGGCTGGCTACCCAATCTACCAAGATGAACAAGAGAGATTTGTTTGTAATACTCTGCAGCCAGGATGCTCCAATGTATGTTATGATATGTTTTCTCCTGTGTCCCACTTCCGGTTTTGGCTGATCCACAATGTGTCTGTTCTCCTACCATACACCATGTTCAGTATTTATGTCCTTCACAAAGGAACCCTGCACGCTGCAAGAGGAGCCCTCCAACCAGACTGTTGTACAGGAAGTCATTCCCTCTCTGGCCAGAAAGCAGTTAAGGGACTCTACCCAAGGCCCAGCAGTTCTCATCTAAATGTACCTGACTTTTCCACTGCATACATAATCCAACTTCTCCTGCGGATCCTGACTGAAGCAGCTTTTGCTGGTGCCCAGTACTATCTCTTTGGGTTTTGGGTTCCAAAGCAATTCTCCTGCTATCACTCCCCTTGTACAAGCATGGTGGATTGCTATATCTCCCGGCCCACAGAGAAATCAATCATGATGCTTTTCATTTGGGGAGTCAATGCTCTATCCTTCCTCCTAAGTTTTGTTGACCTGCTTTTTTGCATGCAGAGATGGCTGAGACAGAAGCATCTGGCCAAACAGGTGATAAAAAATGCTTGTGTCAGTGAGGAGCATGACTCTCCAAACATGTCTCTTGGTGAAGCCAAGAACTGTTTGGCCTCGGAGGTAGGACCAGAATCTCCACGCCTGGTGAAGAGGTCTAGTCAGACCAGTGAGAATGGTGGGTGGCCTGAGTCTAGAGGGGAAGAAGATGTATCTCTTCATTCTGTGGTGTGGCCTAAAGATGTAGCTTCCAGGTCAAACCTTAACAGCCCAGGCAATAAGTCCTGCTCATCGGGAAGAATACCTTTTCTAGATGAAGATGGCAGTGAAGTGATGTCCACTGGCAGTGAACAGCAAGGGATAGCTCCTAAACAGCTTCAGGGTAGGCCTATCGAAGAGATGGCCCAGGCTACCAGGCCCAAAGACAGCCCCCATCTTGGGGAACTTGTCTCTGCCCCACGAAGCCGACTTGGGGGTCATTATTCATCCAGAGAGCTGAAACTTTCTACCTCTCAGGTAAGCTGTGGCAGCCCTAGCCACCGGAGGGCCAAAAAGTCTGAATGGGTATGAAAGGATGAAACCCAGATGAGTATGAAGGTCTGAGAAAGATGGCCCAGTATTGGCAGCCACAATCACGGCAGATGGAAACCACAAGAAGACTCAATCTCCTATTCGTTTGCTACATACAGATATCCATGGAGGAATGATGAGCAGAAAGCAAATCTGGACATGGAGAAAGACAGACTGAACAGGAAACTCAGACAGGTGCTCTTCACAGATTTAATTTTGATAAGGACAGCTGCTGGAAAATAAGATTGATTTTATGCTTTCTAAAGTTTGGATACTGTTCCAAGGACTATTGCTCTAAGCCCACAGTATTATCTATCTTGATGGTATTTTTGTTCCTATTTCCTCAGGAAAGCCTAACCATGGACAAAAAAGATTCAGGTTGGGTATGAAATTGAATTGAAAAACTCCTTTTAGTCTATTCTTCAGTAATACACTTGGCTAGTTTCCCTGAATACTTGAAAGGGATTTCACACAGGACCACTTTGTTTAAAAAGTATATCATATCTGTGTGACCCTGGGCAAGTCACTTAACCCTCATTGCCCCACAACAACAACAACAACAAAGTACAACATATACCTCAAGACTTTGTAAGTACAAAAGCTGAAAAGGTGAGACTGTGTCAGTGCCTACAAAAAGATCACGGAGTGCCTTGACCCCCTTGGTGACATTCAAAGTTTATAATGAAAAACCCCAAAGTTCTAGGTCACTGCTAATCTTTTTATGTAGTTGAAGTCTGGCTAATTCTTTTCTAACATATTTAATGTTAAGTCATCTCCCTTGTACTAATGGCTCAGTTGTTGCTTTGCTGGGTTACAGTTCGTTGCTTTCTTGGTGAGAAAAGAATTATGTTGTTTAGTGGGCATCAGAATCATAGGATATAAGACTTAGAAGGAACCTTAGCTACCATCTACTCTGACAGCCTCATTTTCTTTTTTTTTTCTTTGTGAGGCAATTGGGGTTAAGTGACTTGCCCAGGGTCACACAGCTAGTAAGTGTGTAAAGTGTCTGAGGCCGGATTTGAACTCAGGTCCTCCTGAATCTAGGGCTGGTGCTCTATCCTCTGCACCACCTAGCTGCCCCTGACTGCCTCATTTTCAATAGTTTTAACAATTGTGGATGTTGCTGCATAAGGTGCTCAACTCTTATGTGATACTCTTCCTTCTCCTATCTGGAAGGGGAAAAGATGAATCTCACATACCCTTTGCCTTCTTCTACCCTCTGAACCTTTCCCTTCTTACTGGGAAGGCTAGAGATTCAATCAGCTGTTATAACAACTAGCTGACTTTTCGGGCAATATGGGGACCCTCAGGACCATTGGTCCTTTCCTCTGCTGTCTCACAGAGTTTATAGCCCATGAAAAATTACTAATACAATCATAATAGCTCAGAGCTCCCAGTTAGGAAAGTTACTAAGATTCAGACAAAAGTCTGGGTTTCTTTATTAAAGATTTCTGCCTCTTTATGTTTGAGTCAATAATCAAGATACAGAAAACGTTTAGGTAAAAGAAGTGAGTAGGGTATATTACAGTGTCTATTACTGGGCAGGCATAGGAAGGGGAAGTTCAGGAATGAATATCTTTCTTTTGTGAGGGGAAGATTTGAAGAGGTGAGTTCTATAGTTTTAGTCTGATCCCGCTGTTCTGAGGTGCTTGTAGGGTATGGTGGCCCCCCTCAATTTCTCCTTTTTTCTGTAGGAGCTCAGCCATCTTTTTAGTTCACTTTTTCAGTTTCTCCATTCTATTGTTGCCCCTGTATTGACACTTATCTCCAGTCTGGCTCATTAAATCCCAGTTAAGGGGGACTGGGCATGTTATCTCCTCCCTGCTGCTCAATTCTTGCAGTCACTACTTCTATGCTAAGTCTTTCAAAGGCTATGTATGTCCCCTTTCAAAAACTCCCTGATGTGGATATGACTCGTGTGCCTTCCAGATTAAAAACTAAAATAGCCCCAAATGTCTCACAGGGATGAGAATGAATGGTTGTTACTGAAATATAAACCCAAGGATGCCAGTCAGTTGTCAACCCCCTGTTATAAAGTATATAGGAAAAGTTGAGTGACTTACCTAACGTCACACAGATAGTCAAAGGCAGACCTTGGATTTACATTTGACTCTTCTATGAGATTCAGACCCAAGAGCTCTTTCTGTCAAATCAGGATGTCTTCAGAAGACATTGACTACCTTGTGAAGAAAGCCCTTTGGAAATCTTAAAAAGCTATATAAATATGACCTCCACCTATTGTTGTTATTATCACTTAACCTCCATTTGTTTATCTGTAAAGTGGTAATAATAATAGCACCTACCCCTCAGGATTGCTGTGAGGATCAAGTGAGAGTGATTGTAAAGCACTTACCACAGCTACTGGCATATAGTAAATGCTATATGTATGTGTGTGTGTGTTTGTGTGTGTGTGTGTGTGTGTGTCTAGGTGAATGGCATATTTGATCATGAGTACTTTGGGATCATAGTTGGTAATTTTAAAGAGCAAAATTATTAAGTCTTTCGAAGTTGATAATCTTTACATTGTTGTTGTTAATGTATATTGTTTTCTCCTGGTTCTGCTCACTTCACTTTGTATCAGTTCATGCAAGTCTTCTCACATTGTCCTGGAACCATCCTCATCATCATTTCATATAGCACAGTAGTATTCTATCACAATCATATACTACAACTTGTTTAGCCATCCCCCAATTTATGGCCACCCCCTAAGTTTCCAATTCTTTGCCATCACAAAAGGAGTTGCTATAACTATTTTTGCACATATGGGTCATTTTTCTCTTTCTTCGATTCTTTTGGGGGGCGGATTGTAGACCCAGTTTGGGTTATCACTGGGTCAAAGGTATGCACAGTTTAATGGTTTTGGGGGCATAATTTCAAATTGTTTTCCAGAAATGTTAGACTAGTTCACAGGTATACCAACAGGACATTTGTGTACTTTCCCACATACCCGCTAGCATTTGTCATTTACTTTTTTTTGGGGGGGGTCATTTTAGCCAATCTGATGGGTTATGAGGTAGTTCTTCAGAGTTGTTTTAATTTGCATTAGATGGTATAGTGGATAAAGCACCAGGCCTGGAGTCAGGAAGACCTGAGTTCAAATCAGGCCTCAGATACTTACTAGCTGTATGGCCCTGGGAAAGTCACTTAACCCTACTTGCCTCAATTCCTCATGTAAATGTAAAAATGAGCTGTAAAATGCTCTGGAGGAGGAAATGGCAAACCACTCTAGTCTCTTTGACAAGAAAACCTCAAATAGGATTATGAAGAGTGGGACATGACTGAACAACAACCCAACACACACACACAAACACACACACACACACACACACACACACACCTGCAGTTATTAGAGATTTAGAGCATTTTTTCATATGGCTATTGATAGCTTTGATGTCTTCCTCTGAAAACTGCTTATTCATATCCTTTGACTACTTATCATTTGGTGAATAGGAGAACTTTATTTTTTTAATAAAAAAATTATTTTCAGGGGCAGCTAGTTGGCACAGTAGATAAAGCACCGGCCCTGAATTCAGGAGGACCTGAGTTCCTCTTGATACTTACTAGCTGTGTGACCCTGGGCAAGTCACTTAACCCCCATTGCCCTGCAAAAAAAATTATTTTGAGGTCCATAAGTTCCTCAAAGCAGCTGGGATATAGATACGGGGACAATGGGAACTCCCTGGATGTTGGTACTCTGGGGCAAAGTCCCATTGGTCACATGTTATTACAGTGCTCGGCAAAAGATATTCCATGGGCATTGAACTTTCTATAGGAGAGAGCTGCTAAGTCACCCAAAGGGTGTTTTTACAGTCCTTACAATTTCACTTTTGTTCATATACAGCAGTATGCGTATTCCATTGTTTCATACAAATATATCTTGACTAAACTAGATTTAGAGCTTCTTGAGAGCAAAAACTTCCACTTGGCCTTCCTTAGAACTTCTGTCACCCCTTAAATAGGGCTGAGCATATTGTAGTATTTAAGAAATATTTGTTAACTCATTGACTACTCACAAAGAAAGAGAATGTCAAGCATCTTTACCCTCTCTCATTTGGATGAACTTAGATACACTTGCTTTTGTAGCCTTTAGAAACCTTTCTGCTCAGGAGCCAAACTGAGAGATCTTATAGCCGAAATGCCAACATTCTCTCCTCCTTACTCTACCCTGAGGGGATAAGGAGATGAGGGAATGTTTAGATTGGGTAAACTGAGGTCAATGTCCAATCTTTCCTTCCTTCTATCTCTTGGAACCCCTACTTCTCTTCAAAGCCCAAGTAAAATACTAGCTCATACAAAGAGGCCTTTCCCAAGTCCCCTAGTTGGCAATGCCCCCTTCTCTGGGTATTTATATTGTATATAGCAGTTTAGTTATGAACATGTTGTACATCTGCCAGTTAAAATGTAAGTTCACTGAGAGCAGGGGTGGCCTTACTATACGCAGTGTCTAGTACCTATTAGGACCTTAATAAATATTTTCTGATTGAATTGATTACTTTTGAGTCTATGTAAGGTTTTTTTTGATGATTTTTATAGATTTAAAAAAATTCTATATAAAGTCTGGAGCTTTCCAAAGATGATTATGAAACTTTCTCTCTTGAGAAAAAAGTGCTTTTTAATTCCATTCAGCATATATTTTTGAGGACCAAAGAGAATGCAAAGGTGAACATAGTATGATGATTGTTAGCAATGGGCAATAATCCATGTACACAATAAGGCTAACACAATGAAGATTGTTTAGTATTATTATGTCATAATAAAAGTGGGTGCATGGGGCGGCTAGGTGGCGCAGTGGATAGAGCACCGGCCCTGGAGTCAGGAGTACCTGAGTTCAAATCCGGCCTCAGACACTTAACACTTACTAGCTGTGTGACCCTGGGCAAGTCACTTAACCCCAATTGCCTCACTAAAAAAAAAAGTGGGTGCAGGTAGGACATGCTATGAGAGTTCTCAGAAGTGAGGTATCACTTCCATGGTAGGGGAATCATGAAAGGGATGATATTTGAGTCAAGTCTGCATATATAGGCAGGATTTCAATTGGTAGAGAGATGGAAGTAGATTATTCCAATAATAGGGAACAAGAACATGAGCAAGGATGGGAAGAATGGAAAGAAAAGGAAAAGAACAGAAAGTATTCTCAAACTTTCTCTACAGCACACCAGCAACTCTTAATCTTGGAAACTCACTTCACCCTTGGACTACACACACTGGAAGTATCCATTGTCTCTGTGACCCCTCCCTCTGATTGGCTTGTTTCTCCCAGAATCTTCATGTAAAGGAAGAAGCCCAGGACAACCATGCCCTCATTCATCTCCAGTCTGTGCTCCATACTCTACTGGACTTTCTCTACAATGTCCCACCCCTCTTTTCCCTTGAGAGATACCTTCTTCTACACCCCCCCTTCAGTTACCTTTTATTTCTTGTCTTCCACCTTTAAACTGTAAGCTCTTTGAGGGCAGGGACTGTATTTCTTTCTGCTTGTATTATATTCTCAGCCCTTAGAACAGTTCTTAGAGCATAGTAAGAACTTAATAAATGCTTATTGAATTTCTGCTGGCATGTAGGCTGGTTTGGTTAGAGCATAGGTTTTAGAAAGGAAATAATTGAAAAAATACTATAAAGAAAGGTTGACTCTAGATTGTAGATAACCTTTAGGGCAGGTATTATTTTGTTTTTATTTTTGTATCCCAAGCAATTAGCATAGATACCATCACCTTCATCATGCCCCCCACCCCAAGAGAATGTTACTTTAGAGTAGGGATTATTTCACTTTGGTTTTGTATCCCTAGTCATTAGCATAGTGCCTGGCATAGAATAAAAGCTTAATAATTGCTTGTTGAATGAATGACAAGACATATGCATCAGGACAATCAATATGGCAGCGATATATAGGATAAACTGGGAGGTAGAAAGAGTAGAAAACAATGAAATGGTAACCAAGTAAACAATTAGAAGACTATTGTCAATAGTCCAATCAATGGTCACCTAAACTAGGGTGATGACAGGACATGACATGGGGGCAATGGATGTGAGAAACATTATGGATACAGAATCCACAACACTTGGCATTTGTTTGGTTATGAAGGACAAGGGAATAGTAAAAAGAACTCCAAAGTTTTCCACCTGGTTTACTGGAAGAATAGTGAAAAACATAAGAAAGACAGTAAGGAAAACAAGTTTTACAGGAAAGAATTGTAAGTTCAGGTTGAAACAAACTGAGCTTAAGGAGTTATTCAGTAGGTTATTAGAAATATAAGTATTTAGAAATGATTTCCAGAGAGAGGTAAGGGCTACAAAATTGACTGCCACTTGCACAACAGGTGTTTTAATGCATCAGAGAGGATGGAAGGAAGGGTGCAATTGAACTAGCAGTTAAAATATTATGGTTTTGAAAATGTTTGTGGGTATTAGAGCAATCAATAAAGGCTCAAGTGATGCACTGAGATCCTTTAAATATTAAGAGACCTGAGCAAGGTTAGATACATCCAGAGTGCTAGGTGGATTCCCTAAAAGAGGTACTTCCCCTGGTGTGCATGAACTTGTTTCTTAAAAAAATATCTTTAAAACTGTCACCATAATTGGTTTCTCTTTATAATCATATGTACTTTAGTTTATACATTTATAAAACAATCCTCTGAGAAGGGGTGGATCCATAGGCTTCATCAGACTGCCAAGAGTTTCCATGACACACAAAAGGTTAAGAACCTCTGCTATGTGAAGGATTTATGGAAGGACATGGGAATAAAGGATAGGTCACTTTTGGGGGAGCAGTTCATACATACATACATACATATATATACACATGTATACATATATATATGACATTGTGGGACTGCTGAAATACTGACGCACAGTCATTCCATCACATATATGCAGATTTTATGGTATCTGTAAAAGGACAAATAACAATTGTGTTAAACATCTATTAATTTTACTACATGCCTCTGGGAGATAAGTAGGACATACGTAGCCAAAAATAGATATTGCTTTTTCAGGTCTGGGAAAGATACTTAAATGAATGACTTAAATTTATAAAAGAAAAAGACTAACATCTCATCCTCCCATCTCTTTGCTTAAAAATATCCAATGGCTAATAGCCAACTCTTAGCAATATATCTCTGGGATATGTTATTGGAAACTATTGCAACTGCTGCCCTTTTTGTGTTGTGGTATTAATGCAGAGATTATCTTTGTATTCAAGATGAGTGAAGAGGAAATGAGCTGTGAAGTATATTTTAATGCCAGGATTAGCATGAAGTATAGGCTATTTATTATCAGTAGAAGTCAGGTTTTTTGAGAATTCATGAGTAAAATGCTAATGAATATTTTTCTTAAGGAGGAAAGATTCCCTATCTTCTGTTTCCTCCCATTTGTCCCATCTTACTTCCCATTCCCTCTCCTTTTCTTTCTTTCTTTTTTTAAATTTTGTTTTGTTTTGTTTTGTTTTGGTGAGGCAATTTGGGTTAAGTGACTTGCCCAGGGTCACACAGCTAGTAAGTGTTAAGTGTCTGAGGTTGGCTTTGAACTCAGGTCCTCCTGACTCCAGGGCCAGTGCTGTATCCACTGCACCAGCTAGCTGCCCCTCCCTCTCCTCTTCTAACATAGAGCTGCTTGCTTTTCTTTCTTTTCCCCCCTCAAAATTTAGTATAATTTGGTACAAACTTTTGAAGTGATTCTGAGATGAAAGGGGGGCAAAAGGAGTCTATTAGATAAAGGATTGGATTAATAATTATCTTTCTAGATCTTTCTGTGGTTTCTTCTGTGGTCTTGATGTGTCACAAATTAAAACAAAATCTACAATTCAGTTTCCTTATTTGCAGAATGCAAATAAGGCATTGCCTCTCCCTAAATGAGCTAGCATGACACATTGGATAGAAAACCAGTCTCAGTGCTAGGAAAACCTAGCTTCAAATCCAACTTCTGACACGTATTAACACATACCAACTTCTGACACATGTGTTACCATGGACAGGTTGTTTAACCCCTAGCTTCTTTTTTTTTCAGGGTAATGCGGGGTTAAGTGACTTGCCTAAGGGCACACAAACCCCTAGCTTCTTAAACTGTAGGTTGCAACCCCATATGGGTTATGAAAAATTTGGCAACAGTAAAAGGTTAAGAAGCTTTGTTATATCCAAGATCGAGTAAAAATTTATTGGATGAAAAGGAATTGTGAATGGAAACAGTTTAAGAAACTGTTTTAAACCCTGATTTAACCTCTCTGTGCTCTAGTCTGGGCAACTCCAAGATGAAGTTGTAGCAAATGCATCCACTTGAGTTGGTAGTGGGAGTTTCTTCATTGGAGAATTCCCTATATTAGTGATGTCATACATCTAGCCCCTGTCCTATCTGCTCTCTAAACATGTAGTATTTTATAAAGAAAAGAGAAAAACAAATAGGAGTCACTTTGGGTTCCTTGGACATAAGTGCTAGATCAGATTCAAAGAAGAACAATTAATGAATAATGAAATCATTTTGAACAAATTCCAATAACTACTTCTGAATTTTCCAATAGCAATTGGACTCAGCCAGGATGATTGCACATGCCCTTAATTCCTACTCACTGGAGATCAAAGGTACTGAACTATAGTAGGGTATTAAGTCTGGGACCAAAAGGGTGAACTCCTAGAGTGAAAAGATACCAAGCTGCTTAAAGAGGGTGAACTGGCTCAGATCAGAATTGGAACAGGTCATAGCTCTTTTGCCAATCAGCAATGAAATTTGGCCCCTAGTAGCTCCTGGGTAAGATAATGAAGACATTATATAGGTTTATGTACACATATGTGTATACACATGTATATGTATATACATATACACACAATATATGTATACGTAAGTATATACACACAAAAAAATACATTTATATGTGCTTGTGTATATGTCTACATAAACAAATGCACACATAAATACATACAAATATACACATACATAAAATATTACTGTAATGAACTGACATTACTTCTGTATATATATATACACACATAAAAAAAATTCACTATTCAGACTTTGCACAGAGAGGAAGGATTATACTCATTAATGTATTGCTCTTCTCTTATAGTTCCAAGGTAAAATTCCAGTGGTTTCTTCTATGGATCAGTCCAACAGCATATAGCAGTGTCTAAAGAGATCTGAGTTCTAGACAGAGGCTTTTAAACCCACCAGCAGAAATTTCCACCTGCTGAGACAAAAATGAGAGAGAGATTATAAGGACTCAGGAAATTGTCTGTAAAGCAGTTTGGGATCAGCCAAGAAAAGTGGCATTTATAGAACTATTGCAAGCAACTTGGAAGGGCTGATCTTGCTGCTGTTTGAACATGTCTTGAATGCTATTTCTGCATTTAGTGTCAGGCAGATGATAAAAAGAAGGGCAGTGTGTTCCAACTGAGGAGATGGAATACATGAGCTCCTCAGGAGTAGACTTGTAGGAGATATTGAAAATAATGTAAATACTCCCTACTCATCATATGAGGAAGACAAATTGTAGAAGTGAGATGAGCAAGATATCTTGGTCAAATATTGTTGTTTTGTTTTTGTATTGTTACTGAATAACTTTCCTGGAGAGAAATTGGAGCATATATTAAATTTCTCCTTAATTTGAAATAATTTTTTGCCTTTCCTATCTATCATAATTCAAGTTTCTTCCTTGAGGAAACCTATTAAATTTAGTTATTATATTTATATAGAACCTTGAAATTGGATTTGAGATGAACCTGATTCAAGTTCCATCTCAAGTGATTACTTACTAGCTCTGTGACCCTGGGCAAGGTATCACCTCTCAGAGCCTCAGTTTATCTTTCTTTAAAATGGGGATAAAATTAATCACCCAACCCATAGGATCATTGTGAAAATGAAATGAGAGTAGGTATGTAAAGCATATTGTAAACCTTCAAGCACCCATATAAATGTAAATTTATTATCAATGGAGAAAAATATAGAAATGTCTCAAAGCATACATTGCTCTTAGTTGTTATACTTACAATCAGAACTTGGTACAAGTACTAAATTTCTCACCAACTAAGCAGAGATGGGGTGAGTTTTATAGAGAATTTAGGGAATTAAAAGTAAAATAAAAAAAAAACACCTTGGTTTTAATTAAAGGGTTTTTTTTTCCCCTAAATGAGTGGGCCCATAGAGGTGTGAGATAAAATTTTTTTACACCCACTTAGCTTTCAGGAATGCCTTTGTTATCAGGATATTGACTTTTTCATATGATTAATTTATTTGGCCATCTAAGACTGGATAGATTCACAATCAATCAAATAAATGTTTAGCTAATCTAATTCAGGCATTGACTGTTTAAAACTCTGGAATTATTTTTTTAAACCCAAACTAGCACTATCTAATAATTAAGATTGATATTAGAGTCACATTGGAGGAGTGGGCAGAGAACCCATCTTGGGATCAGAAAAACTTGGGTCCAGGCCTGTGTCTGACATATATTTGCTGTATGACCTCAAACAACGTACTTAACCTCCCTTTGTCCATAAACAATTCCCAAAGACTATAATAATGTTGATGTTGTTCAGTTGTGTCCAATTCTTCATGACCCCATTTGGGATTTTCTTAGCAAAGATGTAGTGGTTTGCTGTTTCCTCCTCCAGTTCATTTGACAGATGAGGAAACTGAGGCAAACAGGGTTAAGTGACTTGCCCAAGGTCACACAGCTAGTAAGTATTAGGGGCCACATTTGAACTCATGAAGATGAACCTTCCTGATTCCAAGCCCAGTGCTCTACCTATTGTGCCACCTACTCATCAATTGATGAGTATTTATTGGAACACTAAATTCAGTTTTGGGTGCCACATTTTAGGAGAGACATTGGAAAACCAGTGTGTTTACTGAGGAGCATGACTGGAATGGTGAGGAGATTCAAAATGATATCCTATGAGGATCAATTGAAAGAATTTCTGATGTTAGAAGAAAAAACTTATGGGAGATATGGTCACTGTCTTTCACGGATTCAAAGGCTTGTAAAGTGAAAGATCAGATTCTTTTTTTCATGGCCCCAGAGGGCAAAATATATTTCACTTTGGCATAATGAAAAACTTGCTAACTGTCAGAGCTGTTCCAAATTGGAATAAGCAGAGTTGAAAGCTACTGGGCTCTTAATTACTGGAGGTGTTTGAACAAAGGTGAATGACAACTTTTCAGGGATGTTATAGAGGAGGATGCATGCTTCAGGTAGGCAGACAGAGTAGATAATTTTTTTCTTTTCTTTCTTTTTTTTTCTGCGGGGCAATGAGGGTTAAGTGACTTGCTGAGGGTCACAAATCTAGTTAAGTGTCAAGTGTCTGAGACCGGATTCGAACTCAGGTCCTCCTGAATCCAGGGCCAGTGCTTTATCCACTGCACCACCTAGCTGCCCCCCAGAGTAGATAATTTCTGAAACCCCTTCTAACTTCCAGGAGTCTAATAAGTGCCTACTTGTGACCAACATTCATTTGGTTATTAGGAGCCTAGAAGTATAAGAAAAAGTTGACTCTTTCCTTGAAGGTCTTATCAACATGTTCACAAGTCAAAACATCCATGTGGAATATGTATGAAGAATAAAACAAGACAATATATAATCAAGAACTAAATTATATGGTTCAAATGCTAAATGTCTGCATAATATTCCATTTTCTAGGAATAATCCACCATTGTGGGAGAATCCAAAATTTTTATTAACAAATTATAGATCGAGATACTATAGCCTGGGGGCAGCTAGGTGGCGCTGTGGATAAAGCATTGGCCCTGGATTCAGGAGGACCTGAGTTCAAATATGACCTCAGACACTTGACACTTACTAGTTGTGTGACCTTGGGCAAGTTACTTAACCCTCATTTCCTCCCCCCCCCCCAAAAGATGGAAAACGAGATACTATAGCCAGAGAGCCAACCCTATTGCAAAATTTGAAAGAGTTCTACCACCTTTAAATTTTTTTTTTGTATTCTGTATTCTCTTGTTATTCTTTCATTCACTCCCAATCCTAACCTCACATTATTGACACTCATGAGGTTGCAGAGCCATAGTTAAAATTGAGTATTTTCGGGGGGGGCACCAAATTCAGGGAAACCATTGTGAATTCATTGACAGTGAATTAGCTACAAGAAGTTGCATTAAAGTTGCGGCTAGGTGGCGCAGTGGATAAAGCACCGGCCCTGGATTCAGGAGTACCTGAGTTCAAATCCGACCTCAGACACTTGACACTTACCAGCTGTGTGACCCTGGGCAAGTCACTTAACCCCCATTGCCCGCCAAAAAAAAACAAAAACAAAAACAAGTAAACTGACATTCTCACCTCCTTGTCTGTGATCAGGAGGTTAACATAGTTTGAGGGGCAGCTAGGTGGCTCAGTGGATAAAGCACAGGCCCTGGATTCAGGAGGACCTGAGTTCAAATCCAGCCTCAGACACTTAACACTTACTAGCTGTGTGACCCTGGGCAAGTCACTTAACCCCAATTGCCTTCCCAAAAAACAAAAAACATAGTTTGAAGCTGATTTTCAAATATATGTATCTATTTACATATAGATAGATACATATATTCTGAAAATATGAAAATATTTTTGAAAAATATTCTTGTAACTCATATACAAAAATTTTGGGGTGGAGAGCTTGTGCATGTATACTACTCTCTTCTCTGATTTTTAGGCCTATTCTTCCACCATCATTTCTATTTAAGTTCCACTTTTGTCCTTATCCTTTATGTACTTTTAGGGAAAAAAATCTGATTCCTCTATTGTTACTTTTCTGTTATTCTCTCTCTCTTTTTTAAGCCATAGATGTCTTTCTCTTTCTAATGTGTTTCCCTTTTATGTTGAGGTACTTTATTTTATCACTTGTATTTTCTTTAATAGTTGCATTTATTTTTTTATTCATCTATCTATTCATTCATTCATTTATCTTTCTATTCATTCATTTATATATGTATGTATTTTTGTTAGTGATTGGGAAGCACTACTTTAAGCTTCTCTGATACCCAGAAACTAGAAAGCGATAAAGGTTGCTAAAGGAGATTAGCAAAGATAGTAGCTAAATAAAAGTTTCCCTGGTGTTATTTAGCTATTCTTCCTGAAGACTAATCAAGTAGAGATGGAATAAATAGCTGCTTACATGATCTGATTTCTGGAGAATTCAAAAGTCCCCAGAACATGAATATATTTCCCTAAAGAGTGATAGCAGGGGACAGCTAGGTGGCACAGTGGATAAAGCACTGGCCCTGGATTCAGGAGGACCCGAGTTTTAATCTGGCCTTTAGACACTTGACACTAGCTGTGTGATCAAGGGTAAGTCACTTAACTCTCATTGCCCTGGGCAGGAGGCGGGGGAGTGATACCTAGAATTCCCACAGTAGTCAGTACATTGGATTAAAGCATGAATGCCTTTATTAAAATACAACTTTTGCCAGGGAAGAGGAAGACATTATATGGTATTGCCAATTAGTAATATTTCTCTTTCTGCACTGGCATTCTCCACTGGACATCTAGGTGGCACAGTGGATAGAGCACAAGGCTTGGAATCAGAAAGATTTATATTTATGAGTTCAAATTTGGCCCCTGACATTTAGTAGCTGTGGGCAAGTCACTTAACCCAGTTTGCCTCAGTTTCTTCATCTATAAAATAATCTGGGGGCAGCTAGGTGGCGCAGTGGATAGAGCATCAGCCCTGGAGTCAGGAGTAGCTGAGTTCAAATCCGGCTTCAGACACTTAACACTTACTAACTGTGTGACCCTGGGCAAGTCACTTAACCCCAATTGTCTCACTAAAAAAGAAAAATAATAATAATCTGGAGAAGGAGATGACAAACCATTCTATTATCTTTGCTGAGAAAATCCTAAATGGCATCGTGAAGAGTCCAATACAACTGAACAATAGCAACCAGAGTTCTCTACTGGAACTTTAAGTAATAGTTCTCCAATATTCATGTTTTTCTTTTGTATATGTTCTAAGAGCCTCATGAATTTAAAATATTTTTACCTCTAGCAAGAATGGGTCCTAGTAGATTGTGCCCCAAAATTTGTATTCTCAATGGTCTTTTGAAAACAGAAACTTAAACTTATTAAATATATGGAACTAGACTATACATTGGTCTCATCAGGAACATTTTAGCTCAAAGACAAGTCATTGTTCATCAAAATAGAACATGATCAGTCAAATAACTATTTTATATAGGGAATTTCACTTTAACATCTTCTAATGGACAATTTACAACATATTCAGGCAGAGATAATAAGGGAACAACAAAAATAAATAGGATTAAGTTCTATGAGTAGGCAAGCTGCATATAGAGGTTGAATGAATGGAGGCTACAACTTTCTTTTTTTTTTTTTTTTTACCGAGGCAATTGGGGTTAAGTGACTTGCCCAGGGTCACACAGCTAGTAAGTGTTAAGTGTCTGACTCCGGATTTGAACTCTGGTACTCCTGACTCCAGGGCTGGTGCTCTAATCCACTGCGCCACCTAGCTGCCCCCGGGCTACAACTTTCAAGGAAAATATCTCCAGGTAGAGTAGTCAGAGCAGTCAGGGTCTGCTTGGACAGACAGATCTCAGAAATAGTACTTTCTGAATGTCGAAAGCATAAAAGAAAGAGAAGTGAATATGACCTACAGCCTTCAATGTCAATTCACATACTGAGTCTGTCTCTTTGAAGACAATTCCCGTCTTCAAGATGAGAGATGCAACCTGCACCCCTCCCTTGACCATGACTTAAAAATAAAAACAAACAAAATCCCCTAAAATCTATCTCTGGGCTTAGGGGTTTCCCCTTTAAATTGTGGAACTGGATCAGATGGTCACCAATTTAGAGCTGGAAGGGAGCTAAGATGTCAAACAATTCAATAGAGACCCGTTAGAAGGACGTGGGTTGAGGGTGGTTCTAGCATATCTCTTTTGGTTTCATCTTAGTCTTGCTAATGTTTATTTCTTCTCTACTTAAGCAAGTCAGCTTGCTGTTCAAAAATAATCTCAGGGAGATAGAAGCAGGGAGATGGAGACTCTGAGGAGACTCTTGTGCACTGTGTTCTGTCTAGAAATTGTAGGCTGTCTTTGTAGTTTCTTTTGATCATATTTTGACCCTGGGTACATATTGGTCCCAGGACTGTTAATTCATAAAATATGGTTTTTTAGGCCAAATAAGGATTTAGTAGGTCTCTGATCAGGTTGGAGGTGTTCCTCTCAAAGGAGGAAAACAATGGGGTCTTAAGAGAATTCCCATCCCTCCCTTTCTAAGGTCTTTTCTCTCATCCTTTGTTCTGTTATAGCTATACAAGACAGCTATCTGGAATTAATTTAAACATCAGATTAAACCCCTCAAAACCGTCACTTAGATTTCATGATGTCTTAGGAACCCTTCGGTAAACCATATATGCCAAAGGCCTTAACACCTTATTACATGAACTAGCCACTCCTCTGCAAAAGCCCCCCAGAGCATGGGGCAAAAAAAGAGTAGATTTTGGGGGTGGCAAGGTGGCACAGTGGATTCAGGAGTACCTGAGTTCAAATTTGGCCTCGGACACTTGACACTTACTGGCTGTGTGACCCTGGGTAAGTCACTTAAGCCCCATTGCCATGCTAAAACAAAACAAAACAAAACAAAAAAAGAGTAGATTTTGATGAATACAAAGGAAGTCAGGAAAAATCTAGGGCTTAGAAGTGTTGTGATCTGGTCAGTCATGAGCCAGCATCCTGAAAGGAGACTATGGAAAGCTCTAAGAGGAAAGAAAGGCAGAAAAGGGGGAAGTGATGAACCTTGGAGATGATTTGGCTACTGTACCATTTTGCCTCATATACAGTTCATTAGAGACCTTAGGAGAGATTATGATCCTGTACTTAATTTATATGAGAAGCTTTGAAGGCCTAGCACAGGCCCTGGGTTTTGCATAAACTAGGTGTGGAATTAGATTCTGGGTATTTCTTTAGGCATAATGTATACTAGGAAACTGCCCTTTCGATAATGCAAGGAGAATTGACACTTTTTTGTTCTTACCCTGACACTTTCTCCAAATGTTAATGGACAATTGACAACAAAGCCAGATCAGTATCTTCAGCAGCTCACAGGGGTGGACTGGATTATCTCTTGGATACTTTTTCTTTCCTGAACTTGGAAACATCTGCTAGTCTTTTATTCACCCTCTCTAAATTTGGCAAAACAAGGTACTGTTTGAAGGCTTCAAGGAATTTGCTATATTCATCCTTTAATTTGATTAAGCTTGGACTTAAAAGGGTCTGTATGATTTGCAAAAACCCAAACTTTGTTAAGCCTTTAAAGAATTTTGAAATGCAAATATAAAAAAAAAATCACAATACGGTATAAAGTTCTGTTTATCCAAGAGATTTTTTAGTCATTTCCTTTATTCCAGATCTGGCTTTCTAGTATAGAAACTGGAAAGTGAAATTTTCTGTATATGTATATGTAGGTATATACATATATGTATGTGTATGAAAAATACATACACACATGCAAAAACTATATATATTTTAAAATATATTTATATATTTATATTTAATATATTTAATAATATATATATTCTTGCCAATGTAGTTGTAGCATTTCTCTAAAGAGATTCTGCTTTCCTTAAATTCCCTGTTTTCTCGAAGCATTCCTCCTCATCCCCATAGTAGTAGTAGTAGTAGTAGTAGTGGTGGTGGTGGTGCCAGTGGTAGTAGTGGTTGTGGTGGTGGTATTGGTAGTAGTGGTAGTAGTAAAATAGCTAACAGTTCTGTAGTGCTTACTGTGTTCTAGGCACTATACTAAGCACTTTGTAATTATTATCTCATTTATTCCTCACAGCAATCCTGGGAGGTAGGTGCTATTGTTATTCCCATTTTGCATATAAGAAAACAGAGGCAAATGGGTTAAGTGACTTTCTGAATGAAGGTCACTTAGCTATTAAGTGTTGGTGGCCACATTTAAACTCAGGTCTTCCTAACTCCATGCCAGGTGCTCTATCCAGGGTGCTATAAATATTTTTGTACATGTGGGTCCTTTTCCCTTTTTTATCACTTTTTGGGGGGATAAAGACATAATATAGTGGTATTTCTGAGTCGAAGGGTATGGGCAGTTTTATAGCCCTTTGGGCATAGTTCCAAATTGCTCTCTAGAATGGTTGGATCAGTTCACAACTCTACCAACAATGCATTAGTGTTCCAATTTTTTCACAGCTTCTCCAACATTCATTATTTTCCTTTTTTGTCATATTAGCCAATTGGCTAAGTGTGAAGTATGATATGAGGTGACACTTGAAAAAAAGCTTGGGAAGTCATGAGTTGGAAATGAGGAGAGAGAACATTCAAAGCATGGAGACCAGCCAGTGAAAACTCCAAGATAATCAAATGAGATAGCATTTGTAAAAATCACTTAGCACAGTTCCTAGAACATAGTACTGGAACTTCTTGCCCCACTTCAACCTGCCTCACCTTTCCCTTCCTTTCTCCTTCAGAGTCAGCAGTTGCAGTGCTGTGCTTTGAGTATGAAAAAGGAGGTCAGCATCACTGGACCACAAGAATCTGTGAAAGGGCATTAAGCTGTAAAATTGGAAAGGTTGGAAGGGGCCAGGTTATAAAGGACTTTAAAAGCCAAAAAGAGGATTTTATATTTGATCCTGGACTTTATTGAATAGCAAGATCCTATGGTCAGACTTGTGCTTTATTTAGGAAGATAAATTAGACAGTTGACTGGAGGACAGATTGGGGTAGTGAGAGCCTTGAGGAAGGGAGACCAACCAGCAGGCTATTGCAGTAGTCCAGGTATGATACAATAGGTTATATACCTTGTACCAGGGTCAGATGAGAGAAAGATGCTTTGAGATGCAGTACAATGGGGTACAAGAGATAGAATCAGGAAAAACTGGGTTCAAGTCCTGCCTCATAAGCTCATTAGCTTGTGCCCACGAGTAGGTCACTTGGCTGCCCTCTGCCTCAGTTTCCCCATATGTAAAGTGGGATTATATCTGTCATACTTATAGGGTTTTATGAGACTTCAATGACATAAAATATATAAAGTACTTTGCACACTTTAAAGATTCGTGCACTTGTTCATCAAGTGCATATTAAGCACAAATTTTGTGTCTGACACTGAGGAAATTAAAATACACAAATAAAACAATACTTGTTCTCAAGGAGTTTGCATTTTATTGGGAGCAAATGTTAATTATATTAAAAAATCAGTCGCACATATATTATTTCATTTGATTCTCATAAACCTCCTCCTCCTCCTCCCATCACCACCACCACCACCACCACCACCACCACTACTACTACTACTACTACTAGCATTATATGCCAAACTGTGTGCTGAGTGTCATATAAATATTATTTCATTTGATCCTCATAACATCCTTGGAAGGTAGGTGCTATTGTATCCCTCCTTTACAGTTGAGGAAACCTATGCAAACAAACAGTGGCTCAGAGACTTGCTCCAAACCACACAGCTAGTAAGTGTCTAAGGCTGGATTTGAACTCATGCCTTTCTGACTTCACATCCAGCACTCCCCCTACTATACCACCAAGTCACCTCTGTGAAGTACCTCCTTATGAGGTCAGAAGTATTTCCAAGGAGAAATAAAGTTATCCCAATAACCTAACTTCTTCAAGTCAGATGTGAGCCATCACAGTATCTATTAATGTTACATGGAACTTAGGCAGCTTGATGGCTCAGTGGATAGAGCTCTGGGCCTCGAGTCAGGAAGACCTGAGTTCAAATCCAGCCTCAGACACTTACTGGGAGCCTCAGCAAGTCATAAAACTTTGTCTGCCTCAGGCTCACACGGTTGTTGTGATAACATATATAAGCACTTTATATACCTAAAGAGCCATATAGAGCAGCTAGGTGGCACAGTGGATAAAGCACCAGCCCTGGGTTCAGGAGGACCTGAGTTCAAAGCTGGCCTCAGACACTTGACACTCATGAGCTGTGTGACCCTGGGCAAGTCACTTAACCCTCATTGCCCCGAGAAAACAAAACAAAAAAATCTTACATGGAACATTTTGTGGATGCTCCAGGGACCTCAGGTGGCAACCTGGGGTCATAGTATTAAATAGGAAATGC
The DNA here is from genome assembly GCF_019393635.1 of Dromiciops gliroides. Lineage (NCBI taxonomy): Eukaryota > Metazoa > Chordata > Mammalia > Microbiotheria > Microbiotheriidae > Dromiciops > Dromiciops gliroides. Next base: position 73,229,316 of record NC_057865.1, read on the forward strand.
CAGAATTTGGCGGCATAAAGAAAGTCTTTTCAATGGGAGATGTATATGTATGTGTGTATGTATGTACATACATAACTGAAAGCATTTAATGAAATATGATTGAGAAGTAGCAATGACTTCCATTGGGAATAAATATTTTCTCCACCTATCCTCACTCAATTTCTACTCCTAGTATGTCTCCTGGGAACCTTAGGCTCAGATTCCAATCGATCTCTGTTTCTCCAACCCAGCCAGAGAAAGAATTCACTCCTCATTCACAGGAAGCTTTAAGGGAAATTCTCCACAATTCATGGCACTGGTATTCTTGGTGAGACCTAAGCATGATCACATAAACCTTGGCCAAACTTGCACCTAGCTTCCTGTGTCTGGCTGGCTCACTGCTTGGAGTTCCATTCTTTTTTTGAAGATTTCTAGTCATAGGAAACTCCCTCATTCACAAGTTGGCCCATCCCATAATTGTTAGGAAGTTTGTCCTTGTATTGAATCAAAATAGGTCTCCTAGTAATGTCTACCCACTAATTGGTGATAATTTTGCCCTATTCTCATTCTTATTTCACATGTCAACCTGCAAATATTTGAAAATAGCAACAATATCTCCTGTCTCTTATATTCCCCCTATATTGCACGAGTTCTTTCACTATTCTGATTATCCTTAGTGCCACTCCCTACTTTGCAATGTCCCTTCTGAAATGTAGAAGAAGCAGAACCGAAACCAAATAGATAACAACACCACCAAAAAAATTCTTTGACATTGAAAAGGTAGCAAGAATCTAAGATGGTCCTTTTATACCAATGGGTGAAATTTACTTCTCAGGCCAGATGAGGGCACTCCTGACTTCTCAAAAAAAACTGAATACCAAAATTAAGTAGTTAAAATGGTAAGGAAAAGAAATTCCTACAATAACTGCTGGTTATAAGTCTCAAATTTGTAATTTGTCTGCTTGATTAGTTTCTATCTGTGGGGTTTTTTTTTCCTTTTGATTTTCCTTTTGGATAATAGCTTGGGTAGAACCTGTTAAGCACACAGGACAAAGTCATCTATTTAACCCACCTCATTTAACAATCAGGTGAAATGTAGACTAATTTAAATTAAATTTAATTTGCCTTAGTATGTCTTAATTAGAAGCAGGGTTATTGGGGAAGGAAATGCAAGTAACTTTATTTTCTAATTTAAATTACTCTATGGTTCACCTGAGTGTTAAATGAGGTGTTGTAAATGACTGCTTTTGTCTTACATGATTAAGAAGTTATCCCAAAGACTCAGTAAACTCTTAAAAGCTTCGTTGTTTAGTCAGAGTTTATCTTAACCTTTGGCCATCTTCTTTCCTCTGGACAATTCTCCTTTCAACTCCATCCTATTCTGATCTCCATTTGCCCTTTTCAGGTACAATCTATCCTTTGAGGTCATCTCATCATCCTTGGTCCTGGACTGGAGTCTAAATCACATTTATCTAATCCCCTATAATTCCTTTCCTGTTTTGTTCTCCTTGATGAGCGATTTTGCTGAGTCCAAGAATTCTCTCCCAGAACTCTCTCTGAGACGATTCCTTCTTGTGATTCTTGTATTAACTTTCACTGAGTGCAGAATCCCTCCCCTCCCCACTCTTTCCTCACCCCTACCCCAAACTTCTGAGGTTCATAACTTGTTCTCCCTAAACTGATCCTGGACTTCCTTAGACCATGGCAGGAGAGTGTCTTTTGACTCATCTCCCTCCCAGTAACACCTTTCCACAGCTCACTACAATTACACGTCGAGTGAGCAGGTGGTTATTTTTTTTTCTTTCCTTTAGCACAGGTTTCTTGCAGCTTAATTAAGAACATATTAAATGTGCAAAATACTCTAGTAATGTGAATCTTGAAGAGCGATGAATATGAGATCACTGATGCAAAAGTGAATTGATCAACCAAGCCAGTAGTCATCACTGTAATCAATTTACTCATCCATAAAATGAGAGAATTGGAGGAAAGAATCTCTAAGGTCCTTTCCAGTTTGAGATCTATGATGCTATGAAGCATTGCTGCCTCAGCTGACTGGTTATTTGAAGCTGTGCTGATTGGCACCAAAACAATGATGGGAGCTGTATGATTCCCTTTGATTTGGGGACCACACAGACCCACTTTTAGTAAGGTGAAACTTGCTGTGCTTGAGTGTGCAGAATTATATCCTAGTGTCTTAAAGGAATTAAACCAATTTCTATGGATGACTATGGAAGGAGGGAGCATAATATAGAAAGGACACTACACAGGAGTCCGGAGACCTGATTTCTAGTCCCAGCTCTAACACTCTATGGTCTTGGGGAAATCACTTAAACTTTTGAGCTCTGATTTTTTTATTAAAAAAAAAAGAGTGGGTATCTGCATGGGGGATAGGAGGTTACAATAAAATTTAGTTCTTAATCCTCTTTTGGGGGGGGGTTGTAATGGGTCCCTTTGGAAATCTGGCAAAGTCTATGAACCCTTTCTCAGAGTAATGTTTTAAATGTGTAAGAGAAAACATATAGCATTACAAAGGAAGCCAATTAGAATGAAATAAAGATGTATTTCTCCCCCTTATCTAAGTTCATAGACCCCATGATGTCCTCAGACCCCAGATTAAGAACCTCTTAGATGAATGATATTAAGGACCTTACCATCTACATCTTATGGTTCTATAATGGTAGGTAAGTCACAACTTCTCTAGGCCCCAATTCCTGTATCCTTAAAAAGAGGGGTAGACCTAGGCATAACATTTCTCCTAGCTCTACACTTTTAGGATTCTCAAAATCTGAGTCTTACTTTGATCCACATTCCCTTTGATAAATAGTTGCTGGATTCTTCCTCCCCTCCCACCATTTCAATCCCCTATGGTCAGGACAATTCTTCTTAGCAATCAGCATGCCACCTTAATCTTGATTGGGTTTCCCTTTCTCCCTTGGATTTCCTTACTGTAATGGCGCAGCCTTGCCCTGCATTTAGTTACTATATAGATCTCAGCATCCCCTAGGTCACCAATGTCCAGAGCCTTTTTTCTCCTGTCTCTTTTCTTTGACTGACCTTGTGCCCAATCCTAGTCTTAGTTCCCTAGCCTCTGTTTCCATGAACATCTAGTTGAATAGCCTAGGATGAATTATTTCCCACCTAATTCAATGGGAGTTATACTGTGAATGAAATTTCCACTAGACTCAGGAAAAACAGAACAGTGCCCACAATAGGTGCTACAGAAAAGGACACTAAAAAAGAATGGAGTAAAGAAAACAAAATTCACTTCATGTAACCTATCTCACATTAACCCTTATTCCACAATGTTGGAGCAGTATGGTGCAGTAGAAAACACCTGGGTTTTGAGTGAAGCAGGATGCAACTTTCATCGCTATCTGTATTATCTAGGGCAAATCACTTAAGCTCTCTGGGTTTCAGTTCCTTCATTGGTAAAATGAATGAACTGAAGTAGATCCCCTCTACTTATAAGATATTAATCCCATGCCTCTCTCTTATCAAAAGTTTTAGTGTGTCTTGGGTTTTGGTAGACACCCTCTTAGGTAGCAGTATTTGTTGGAAAGTATCCTGATATCTGATCAAGAACAAACACCACCTAAAGCAGTACTTAGATCTCAGTGATGCCCTGTAACTTAATTATATTTATAAGATAACAATTTGGATTATTGCTTAATTCTTTTGAGGTTTTTTTTTTTTTAAATGCTTCTAATATATATTTGTATGATTGATAAGCAAAGTGCCTTATACATGATGTTAGGCAATGAAATACATAGTGGAAGGCATCTATCTGTCAACTAGATGAATGTACACAGTAGGTATCTAATAAATATTTGTTAGATTGGATAGGAATGAAGGGGAATCTAATTTCAATTGCTTCTTTATTAAGGTTCTGAGACATTGCAGGTTCTTCTTGCCACAAGGTGGCAGTACAACATAAATTTCAATTTCTAATGTCTAGATCCCATATATATATATATATATATGCAAACTATCTCTTATCACATTTCCAACCTCAGTCATCTGATTATGGAGATTATTTTTATCTGAGTCATAGTTAAATGCATATTGTATCTTGTTAGCTGTTTATATTTAAGCTAATTTCCTAGCACATTTTACCCTTTAAGTTACTTGTGGTTTTGAGTAAGAGTCATACCCCCCCCCCATAAAACTTTTGAGGTGTTACAGGCACTTGGAATGTTCAGCTGTTATTTCATGTGGCTTGCCTATTCTATTTGCGTGTAAACTTATTGCTTCCCTTTTAGGCCATTTTCAAACTGGATTTGTGGGAAAGAGAAAAATGTTTCATTGAACTATTCCCACAACATATTTTAATGAACTTTGGTTTTACTTATAGTTCTCGACCCCATAAATTTTATTTACATTGATATTGTAACCATGCTGTAACCACAACCCCAGATTTGACAGTATTTCCAAGAACTGATACAGAGTTCATATGAAATCAGTGTTATCTATATACAGCGCAAAGTATTTTACAGCTAATTAATTGCATTCTTTTTTGGAATCAATGTAAGCAGCCAAATTAAGAAATGGTAATTTAGTTCTCTCCTTCCTAACTTTCCCTCTCCCCAAAATCCATTTTGGAGATTACATTCCAGAAATCAATACTGAATAGATCCTGGCAACTTTGTTATCCAAGTGTCCTAATTTAAAAAGCAAATGAGCAATATTTGCATTTAACATCAGTTCCCGCCTCCCCCTTCCCTCCCCCTTTCCTTCTAGGTTGGGGTAAGGATCATTACAGGTGCAGGTATTTACTTACTAGTAGTATTCATTATGTTACAAGTTTTTTTTTTTAACTGGTTATATTTATAACACTTGATAGCTATATAATCAAACAAGCTGTTTTATAGGCCATAATTTGTGCCCTAAATAGTAAATGAAGAAAGTTTGGTTGCAGTGCTTTGTTGAAAATTTGTTGATGCATTTCTTGTCGTTGAAAGAAAAGTCTTGTCATAATGAAAAACCAACATGCTAACCAGTATTTTTCTGGCATCCCTCTCCCCTTCCCCTGAACAGAAGGTAAAAGCCCCCTTTGAACTGTATGGATTTTACTCTAGTCCACCACTGACAATGCTTCATAGTTCAGAACTTACTTGTGTACATACAATAGATGATAATCACCCCCATTGAATACATGCTGACCACTTATTGGTACCTAAGTTACAAATGGCAATTGTTTAATAAATTGCTGGGGAGGTATTTTACAACTTCCCTCAACTTGAAGATAGGTGTGGGAGTAATCTAACCTAGCTTTTCAGCTTGTGTTCTAAACAGAAATCCAAGGCTAACTCTGGGAGGATGTTTCAAAAATATTACTGCCAGCTCTTATGTGTGATAGTCCTGATACAAAACTAACTTAAGGGTCATTTGCTAACCCAAAGACCTGTGGAAAAAAGCTCTGATGTCGTTCATATTTTAAAAGATTTAAGACAACTGGAAATTCCTATTATGGGAAGTAAAGGGAAAAATATCTTTAGGGGATGCAAGAAACAAGTCTTAGCTCAATGGAGGTTTTCCCACAAATGATGATTGATGCCTATGTCATTAGCAGGGTAGCTGCCCATCTCTTATCTTGATTGACAGGTTAATAAGGGACCTGGGGCTATCTTTTCAGTGCTAACACACAAGCTTACCAATTACTTTTACATTATTGCTAATCTGACAGAAAAATAACAAGCATGAGGCATAAAAATATCTGAAAAGAAGAAATGTCTGATGAAGAAGCTTTTACTTCCGGTGCCTTAAAAGACTGCAGTTCAGAAAATTTGCTAGAATTTAGTCAATAGATTTTAGACACAGGATTTTTTTTTTAAGAAAAAACTTGTAGTTTATAATAGTTCACTGGTTCAATTAGGAGTGAAAAAGAAGGGAGTTTTGTAATGCAATTGTCCAGCAAAGGAAAACGCTTTAAATTGGGGGATTATGTGAACAGACCACCTGTAGGGCATTCATAGCTCTTTTCTATAATGCTTCAACCCATGCCTTGCTGCCTGTAGTCTGGCTAACAATGCAGGGAAAATCTGTTTAAAAGGCTGCTCTCCCTTTTCCCTCTGGTGTTCACTAACTGTTACAAGTCTTCCTCTCTCTCTCTCTCTCTCTCTCTCTCCCCCTCTCCCTCTTTTTTTTTTTTTTTAAGCAAAAGTCCCACATGCCCTTAATTGAAGAACTTTAAGGCTCCATGGTGGCCAATTGGTCTGCAACAAGAGGAACACGACAGCAGGGAAAGAAACTTCAGACTATACATCACATTTGGAGAGGAGAAAAGATCAAAGTTTTTCAAACTCAAAAGACCAAGTTCCCTACAGATTAACCCTATTCATTTAGCTCCTCTTAAAGGAATGATGTGCTGAGCCACTGGGCAGACAGGTAAAAAGTTCAACAATTGCCAAAGCATTCTTCTGCTAATTCAACAGCCTTCTGCTCAAATAAATTAGCTTAGTCTTGACAGAGGAACAATACCTTTTCTCTTAGAAAAGAACCACATTTGATATACACAAGTATGATAGGTTATTAAGATGTTAACCCGTTAGTTTAATCTATTAAAGAGAGCCCGATCCATCTACCACCCCATTTCAAGTGACATACTGTAAAGTGGATCATTGGGTTTTGAAACATTAACCTTCACACTTCAGTAGTCTGTAGCCCTTGGAATACCAGGGGTTTAGAAAATCATAGACAACAGAAATAAAATTGTGGGGATTTTAAGCTTTAGTCATATTTTACAGTATAAATAGCAAAGCCTAAGGGAAATGACTGCCCTGCATGAACTCAGTCTACACACATGTAACTACTGTCACGATTGTCATTCACCAAACAACAGTCTATAGCTATTACAATAAACACTGTCATTTGGAGGGTGCAAAGATTCAGCTTCGATCCCGGCTAAACACCAATAGTTACTTTGCAAACAATTTAGGAATTCAAGTTTCTTAACCAAGGTAATGTTTCTCCAGGCCTCAGAATGGTACACAATATTTTACCATGTGGAAAATTATTTTGTTGCATGATGCTCTTCTTTACCCTTCAGCAAGTAGTTTAAAGAGTAACAGTTTAGAACAGGCAGGGGGAGAGGGCAAGGCTGAAATCATTTATCAAAAGTCATTTTATTGACAAAATAGAATAGCCATATTTGTTCTTACAGGGGTAGCCTCTAAACTTTTTACAAAAAAATGTACAGACAGTATATCTTTTGATATGTACATATTTTACATATTTTTACAAGTTAACAAATAATTATATAAATACATCCTTTAATGTAAGAAACCCGTATTTACTTGGGGTGTATAATTAAGACATGGTTTTGTTTGCTTGTTTGTTTAAGGCATTTGCCTGGTCATTAAGAAAACCCAAACCTTGCAGTCCCATCAGGGATAATCATCCCTCCTTTAGGATGTGTTGATCATAAGTTTATGTAAGAGAGTGAGTGTATGTGTCAGGGGGAAGGAAGACACAGCCCTCAAACAACATGTGCTGCTCTTTGGGTTTCCAGGCTGAGCATATGACCAGGGGTGAAAGCTTCTTGCCTTCCGTTCTAGAGATTGGGCTGAGTCCACCCTTCTTTGCCAACAACAACAACAACAAAAATTAACATTGCCTTGCAGTAAGAGTTCCTTGCATATAAATGGAGGAAAGGGGGGGATGGGGTTTGGGTCTGCGAGTCTTCAATGCCAGGTACATTGTTCTAACCAAATCATTTAAGTCCCGGCTAATGGATACCATTAAGACTTCATTATCATGCTAATAGCAATCAACACGGGGAAGGGGGGTGGGGGTGGGAACTTCAGACAGTCAAAGGTCCCTTCTCCTCGCTTCTTCTCACCCCCGCCTAGTCCTTTTCCGCGAAGTCCTCTCCTTTTGCCCACTGCCGCCCCCCCCCTTCTAGACCTGGGATAATGGCATTTGTTTGGGATAGGACACTGAACTGGCGGTGCCAGATCTCCACGTCAAGCCCGTGCTGACATCGCTGTACATAGAGCCCCCTCCTCCCATTCCTCCGCCTCCCACTCCTCCTCCCCCGCCGCCGCCGCCGCCGCCTCCCCCTCCGCCTCCTCCGCCTCCTCCTCCTCCCCCCCCCTCCTCCGCCCGCGCCCACGGCTGCAGCGGCGGCTCCTCCACCCGGGCCAGCTCCCTTGCTGGCCCAGCAGCAGCGGGTGCACAGGGCCCGCCACGACTCGAGCGTCTTTCCAGACCAGACCCACACGCCCGAGGTGATGCCCACCACGAGGCACATAAAGTACTTGAGCATGAAGACTGCGTAGTCCGGCCGGCGGGCCTGGTCGGGCTGCAGGTCCCGCAGGCAGGGGCAGTTGTGGGTGGCCTCCCAGCGAGGGCGGTTGTGCTGCTCGTAGAAGAGACAAGCTACCACGACAGCGGCGGGCACGGTGTAGAGAACGGTAAAGAGGCCCAGGCGGATCATGAGCTTTTCCAGCTTGTGCGTCTTGGTGGGGCCTCCTTGCTGCTTGATGACTGAACGGATGCGGAAGAGCGACACGAAGCCAGCGAGCAGGAACATGGTGCCGATGAAGAGGTAGATGACCAGCGGCGCCAGCACGAAGCCCCGCAGGTTGTCCAGGCTTTGGTTGCCCACGTAGCAGATGCCGGCCACGGGGTCGCCGTCCACGGAGCTGAGCGCCAGCACCGCGATGGACTTGACGCTGGGCACCAGCCAGGCGGCCAAGTGGAAATACTGCGAGTAGCCGGCGATAGCCTCGTTGCCCCACTTCATGCCCGCCGCCAGGAACCAGGTGAGAGACAGGATCACCCACCAGATGGAGCTGGCCATGCCAAAGAAGTAGACGAGCAGGAAGACCACAGTGCACAGCGCCGGGCCCGTCGTCTCGTAGCGCACGTGCTGCTCCACTGCGCCCAGCTCCTCGTACTCGCCCCGCCCGCCGGGGCCCCCTGCAGCTCCGGCCGCTGCCCCCGCGGCCCCCGCCCCGCCGGCAGCCCCGCCCGCGCCGCCAGCTCCAGTCGCCCCGCCGCTGCACGCCACCTTCTCGTGCCCGGCCACCAGGCGCACCAGGTAGCCCACCGAGACGAAGAGGTAGCAGGCGGAGAGGAAGATGATGGGTCGCTCGGGGTACTTGAAGCGCTCCATGTCGATGAGGAAGGTGGAGACAGTGGCGAAGGTGGAGACGAAGCAGAGCACCGACCAGAGGCCGATCCAAAAAACTGTGAAGGCGCGCTCGTCCTGGCTGAAGAAGGGGTTGTGGCAGGGCAGGGCGCAGTTGGCGATCTGCCCCGTCTTGACTCTGTTATATAGCGGGTGCCGCTCGCTGGACACCGACACCATGGGCGCACGGCACTGGCAGCCAGGCTCGCAGGGGGAGGAGCCGCCGCCAGGGGCCCGGGATTTCCCGCCCCCGCCCCGGGCCGGGGGAACGGCAGCATCCGAGCTCTTGCCGCTGCCGGTGCCCCGGTGCGGGGGCCGGCCCCCCGGGGGCCGGTGGTGTCCGGAGCCCGGGGGCGGCTGCTCGCCGGGCAGAGGCGGCGGCGGCGGCGGCGGGTGGTGGTGGTGCGGCTGGCTGGGCGAGGCGGTGGTGAGGTCGGTGCGGTTGTAGTCCATGCACAGGGTGTCTGGGTTGCCCTGCTCGGGCAGCCGGTCACAGCGCATCCGGTCCGGCCAGGCGAAGCCGTACTGGCGCATGAGCGGGGCGCAGCCGGCCTTGGCTCGCTCGCACACAGAGCGGCAGGGCGGCAGCGGCTTCTTGTAGTCCTCCAGGCAGATCGGCGTGTACATGCTGCACAGGAAGAACTTGAGATCGGGCGAACACTGGATCTCCACCAGGGGCCAGAACTGGTGTACCTCCAGGCCCGCCTCGTCCTGCGTGTCGTGGTTGAACTGGTTGGGCATGTAGGTGTAGTTGTAGCCGATGCCCTTGCACAGGGGCACGGTGATCTCTTGGCACGACAGCTCCTTGGCCGAGGCGGCGGCCGCCCCGCTGGAGCGCTGCAGCAGGGAGAAAGCAGCGATCAGGGAGGTGACTTCCAACAGGTAACTCCACTCCATACTTGGCTCCTCGCACACGGCCCAGTCGGCAGACTCGCACACCTCCGAGTCCTCCAAGTGTCCCTCTCGCCACGCTTACTAGTCCTCCCCAAATCTCTCCCTGCTGCACCGCGGGAGCTGCTGGAGGGGTGGAGAATGGAGAGAAAGAGGGAGGGAGAGGGGAAAAGAGTAGCCTGGCGAGCAAGCCCTGTAGCGAGCGCCTGCCGAGCTTCCCCCGGTACCAGCGGGGGCTGCGCTCCTCTTGCTGGTCCCTCCCCCTGCCCCTCTTCGAAGGTCTCTGGCTTCTCCAGGGAGAAGTGGGCTGTAAATGGAGCTGCCGTTCGCGTCCCCCCTCTTACCTCCCCCGCCAGCGGCTAGTCCCAAGTCTCACAGTCCGGGAAGCTGGATGAGGAAATCAATCCAAACCTCCCTCCCTCCCCCCAGCCCCCCACCCGCCTCAAGTCTCAGTAGCGGCTTCTTTCCCCGGGAGCCAGGGGCGGGGGGGAGAGAAAGCGCCACCCCCGCACTCCCCCCCTCCAAGTCCCACAGCAGTTCCTTTGCGGCTTGGAAAGGAGTAAATCGAGAGGGAGCAAGAAAAGCACTGCAATCCTTCCCGGGGGGGGGGGGGTTCTCTCCCCTCTTACCCCCCCTTAAAAAAATTTCAGGTCCAGTTTCAGTCCGCCCGAAGGAGCGTTTCCAGTCGCAGTCTCATCGTCGTCCTGTTATTGCACTTGCTTTTTTTTTTCTCTTCTTTCGGGCCGCAGCCACTTTTTCTCCGGCTGCTTCTGGGCTGCCCCCGACTTTGCTGAGCACAGAAGGTGCTGTGGCCGCAAGTTTCGCCTCTGCTCCCCGTGATGCAAAGTCAAGATGGCTGAGCAAATATATAGTAAACTCCCCGGGTCCCGATAGTAGCCGTTCCAGCTCTCGCTGCCCCTTAAGAACACCTCAAGATCCGCAAACAAATCTCCTCTCCTAAAAGCTGAGCCTCCAAGTAGGGTTTCTCCGGACTGTGCAGCGGCTAGTCAGTCTCTTCTGCAGTAGCTGTAGCTCAGCTCTCCGCCGCCGGGTGCGGGGCAAATGAATCTCCTCCTCCAGGTAAAAGTCGTGGCGGTGCAGCTAGGGGACGCGCCGAGTTGTACGCAGTCAGGCCCCTTGTTAAAAACAAGAAGAAGAAGAAACAAACAAAAACACCTGAGCTTCAGCTTTTTCTTGTGCTGCTGCTATTGCTGCTACTGCTCCTCCTGCTGCTGTCTCCTCCGCGGGAGCAGCGCCCTTTGCACAACTTCCCAGTCTCCAGCCCCCGCTTGCTTCTAGCAGCGGCCTCATGAATATTTATACGAGCTGACTTAGTCTCCGCCTCCTGGGTTAAGTCAGCCTATCTTTCGGAAGAAGGGGCGGAGACCAGGGACTCCCAAGTCTCAACCCCACTTAAGGGGGTTCTCCATGATATCGAGCCTATATGCTTGTAAGACGTACATGCAGACACTTTTGTGATAGGGATCTGGGGAGCTTGGGGGTTGGGTGAGGGTAAGGGGTGGGGAACGGGGGGGGGGGGGTCGGTGTGTGTGCGTCTTTTGCTTGCTGAAGCTGCGGTTTTCCGGAGGAAGCCGAGAATCCGCCTCCTAAACTGCCCTGGAAAAAAAAAAACAAAAAAAATCCGTGCAAACCAAAGTATCCCTCCTTTCTCTTTCGTAGGTAAATCACTGGTTAGCATCTTTCTCTTACTTGGCATACCTGAGGCGTACTGTCTGTCTGCACCTCGATTCCTAGGCTCTGTAGTTTCTGGAAGAGTGTGACCTTGTCCACCCATCTAACAAGTACCAGGTCATTAAACGTTTCATTACCCAGACGTGAATGAAGCTGTGTCAGTGGTCCTGACCCAGCTTCTGCTGTTGCTCTGATATTTTTTGGATAAGGCTGCGGAGTTCTCTGTGCGCTTCCCGCACTCAGAGAGTGAAACAGCCTCAAATGGTAAGTTTTTAGGAAGTTTCAACGGAGTAGAAGGGCCTGGCCAAGTGAGTACAAAGAAGGACTTTGGGGTGGAAAGGGGCTTGACCTGTACCCCTTTACTTTGTGAGAAAGCAGACTTAAAAAAACCCCAAAACTCATGGTCCCAACGGAGTTGCCCTTAGGGATCTTAGAAGTAGATGTAGCATGGGTCACCGCAGGAGTGACCCACGGGTCACAATGATCTGGGAGATTTCACTGGATAGGGCTTCTAGCTGTGGTCCCTGCCATTAAACTGAACTTGGGCAAGTCACAACCTCTTTGGACCTCGGTTTCTTCTTCACTAAAAAATGAGGGAGTTAAACTAGGTAACTGATAGACTGCTTTTCAAAGCAAACATTTCTTTGGGTCATAGGCTACTGAAAATTGGAAGGAATTTAACGAGTGCAGTTTGTATTAGGTGCTGGCTATCCTTGGGGAGGGGAGAAGGGCTTGTAGGGGCAAGTGGGAGCATGTGATTTAGTAGACACTCATTTCTAGAAGGCAGGGTTCAGATTTAGCGCACACCCACCTCTATACCATACATACATACACACACACACACACATAGATACATGCACTTTTAGGTACACACATATTCATGTATGATATTTAGCAACATATATATGTATGTATATGCAAAACTTGAATTACTGTAAAATATTCTATCCCCACCCCCCAGTTCCCAAAACACTTTGTTCCATAAACAAATGGAAACCCTTTGCCTGGTCCTCGATTCCCTATGAATCTCCCACACTGATCCATATTGTGAAACTCCAGTTGCTGAAAGAAACTTTTGGAAGCACATATACATTATACACATACACATCATACCTATATAAGCACACACATCACATGTATAAAGATGCACAGCCTCCTCCTCCTCCGCTTGTCCTCACCCCATCATTTACTGGGATCCTCCAGATTATGGGAGAGGTGAGACTTAACCTCCAGGATGAGCAGGTTGGGATTTAATTTGTGATCTTGGGACATGGGGTAATGGGGACCAGGGTTTCTTTTACCTACCACTTACTATGCTCCAATTAACCCCTCCCCTTGCTAACTCCTCCAACCCACCTTAAGATAAGAGAGCAGGGAGTGGGGTGGAGGGGCAGGCTGCCTGGCAGGTTCATTTACGCTTGTTAGGACGTCCCAGGGGGTTGTCTTACTCCTAGAATGGAGTGTTTATTTTTTAATTGATGTGCTGTTTCATTTAGCGCTTGTATGGAGCTCATGCTGGGGCTGTAATTACTGTAATCTCAGGAACAAGCATTTCAGTTAGCCAGGAGGGTGGCAAAATACTTTTTTCTTTTTCTTTCCTTTTTTTTGGGGGGGTTGCTAAATTTTTGCTATTTGTCAGGTTTCAAATCAGGAATAAGTAGTGTTAGAAAACAAAAGTTGTGTCAGGGGGATATGAGGGGGTGGAAAGGAAGAATTAAAGGTACATCTGAAGCCAGTGCAGACTCCCCCCTTCCATTTTTTGGAAAAAAAAAACAACACCCAGCACATCTCATAAAACAAACAAAAATAATAATCAGCAGCATTTCTATAATGCTTGAATTTATGAAATCTTTGCCTTGCATATTCTGCTTTCAGTTGCTTAGCTCAGCTACCTCCTCATGCAGGGCATTCCAATAGGTAAGATGCTTTTGTTTTGGTAAAAGTTCTGTGTTTTCACCAAGAATTATAGTCACACCCTTTTACCTCACCACCTTTCATTGCTCTTTATTTTTGGTGAAGGCTAATTAGAACATTACTAAACTTCTCACTTGGGTGGGTGGGGGGGAGGAATGAAATTCCTTAGGAATCAAAAATTCCAGGTTTTCAGAAATATCAATCAATCCAGTAGAAGCAGATGGACTCAGTCTGCAGAGACTACCCTTACTTGCAGTAAGTAGCCTTAGATTTTTTTCTTTTCTTTTTTTATTCAGTCTTTATTTACATTTTTGGAAGGTATTAATTCATAAAATCACATGCTTGCAACTTATTCAAAAAATCGTTATTCTTAGGAAGATGGAGCCACAGGGTGACAGGTACGATTCTGATATCATCTGCAGTGGCAATTATAAAATAACCTTTTATACCCAGCTTGGACACTGCATTGCAGAGACAGCAGATGTGAGGTGCTGGTTTCCAAAAGCAACACAGATGCCAAAAAGTTTCCACTGTTCTATTTCAGCATGGAAATGTCAAATACTAAAGGTTAGAGTTACAGTATATGAATCTACCAGAATTTTGGAAGAAAAGTCTTAATGTTTTTTCAACCGGGTTGCATGTGGTTTCTTTTAGCTTTAACCATCAGATTAAAACTTAAAAAAAAATTTGGAAAGTAAATTCACCCACCCAGTTTTGGAAAATAAATTCACCCACCCAGACCATTAGTGATATTAAGTTGTTAATATAAGTTATCTAAAATATGTTGAAACTATAGAAGCTGCAGTATTCCAAAGTGAGTTTTTAAAGTTTTCTCTTAGATTCCTTATCTATTTGTCGAGTAAATGTTCCAAGAAAAGATGTGTTTCAATTCAGATTTTAAAATACCCCTCTTTCTTACTGTTAATTGGTTTTTGAAATTCTCATATTTGGAAACTGAAATGAAACAAGGTTATGTAAGAAGCCATTTGTGTATGAGAAAGTGAAGGGTCAAGTAAAGGAAACCAGAGTAACTTATGAATGATACAAATTAAATATCCTTTTCAGTGCAGCCAGCTCTATTTGGGTGAGAAGGGAAGAGAAACAAAATAAAACAATTCCTATAGAGATGTCTATTGACCAAACCTCATACAAGTCTAAAACCAGCATATGAAGGCAAGGGTTTGTTTCAGGTAGGATCATTTTTGCAGGAGTATTGATTGTCAAGTTAGATAGGATCCCATTCCACATTTCCAGCTGTCACAAGTGTAAGAAACTTTTGAAAAAGTATTTTTTCTTAGTAGGTAGCAAGATCATAAGAAATCACTACTTAAAAATGAATCCCAACATTTAAATTCCTTTTCAAGTGATTTCCTATGATATGGCTTTTTGTGAAAGAAGGTAAAATGATATAGCCCAAGTATTAAACAGAAATCTCCTGAGTGCCATTTCTGGGTGATCTCATGTTAAAGATCATTTATTTCTTCTAAAGGTAATTTTCTGAGAGAATGAATAAGTACTGTATTTTGGAAGAATATAAATTGTCATCAATTTTCTAGTGTAAGCATTTTAAAATCTGCGTTTGGGGAGGTAGAATTTGTTTTACTATTTGATTCAAATTATGAAATGAACATAATCAACTTGACTTTATTTTTTGCTCTTTTCTACACTGATCTTAAAACCTGTTTCCTTTTTTTTTTTAAAGCAATCTCAATGCAGGAAGAAAAAAATATCATCACAAGAAGGTACTCTGTTGCTGTGGCTGCTGGTGCCAGGTGAAGTTGAGAATTGAGGAAATGTATAGCTAATTGAGGAACAAAAAAGGTCGTGAGAATTGAATTGGCAGGATAATTGGTGCAATTATCCTTCCATTCACATTTAGGCAAAAGTGAGGTTTGGGGATTTGATTATTTGGATAGTAATTTCAATTCTCCACATTACATAGATACATAGATATTTCACTTCAAAATATATACACATATAGTTTACCCAAAAGAATACATTTTAGAGACTTTTAGAGACTTGTTAAATTATATACTGGGATTGTCAGTGCATTGATGATTCTTACTTATATGACATTATTTTGCATAAATTAGTGACTGCCATGAGTGACTCCTTTTGTTTTATATTAGGTCTTAGAGTTGTTTTAACACATTTCTAGAAAAAAATCAGTCTGTTTTCCACACTTAACTATACTGTGAAAAGGGCCAAAGACAAAATCTTGTAGTGGACAATAATATACAGTTGTTTGCTAGAAACTGACCTTCAAATGATGTAACACTGTCAGTCCTATTTATTTGTCCAGGTTTATGAAAGGTGTGAAACCCACACATGTCAAAAGCTGTCTAATTGGGATATTTGTATTTTCCTTTCTAACTTCCTTCTAATAATCTTAATATAGTGAATATTCAGTAAATACAGATTGATTTATTATTGATGGTAATGGAATAACAAATTCAGTCTAGTTTCTTACTGCTACACATCTTATTTCTTTTATTTTTAGGCTTCTTTTAAGGGTAGTTAAGCTACTGTTAGAAAAAATGTGTTCTGCTTTTTATGGGGAAAATTTGGGGTGGGAGGGAAGAAAAAAGTTATTACTGATCCTTTCTCAGTATCCTATTCTACTTATAGTTTGCAGAAGGAATTTTCAAACTTTTTGAAGTCACAGAACTTTAATATTAAAGGAGTTGGGGCAGCTAGGTGGCACAGTGGATAAAGCACTGGCCTTGGAATCAGGAGGACCCGAGTTCAAATCCAGCCTCAGACACTTGACACTAGCTGTGTGACCCTAGGCAAGTCACTTAACCCTCATAGCCCCACAAAACAAAAGAAAACAAAAAAAATATTAAAGGAGTTAATGCATCATAAGATCAGGCAATTGATTTTGAATTACTTATGTCTGTATACACATACATATCACAAGAAAGTCAATAAAAATGTACACAGACATATCAGCAATCCACATTAAAGGCAAGATGTAAAAGAATAATAACAAAACAATGGTGTAAATACTAGTTGGGAAGAGAAATTGTGAGGTTGTAGTAAAAAGACTATTTTTCCCATGGCCCCACTCACAATCCTGGTAACCTTCCTAATCTTTAAAGTATTCCTTCCTGGCTAGCATTCACCTACATGAGTTGATTCCCCCATTAGGATATAAACTCCTTGAAGGCAAGACTGTTTTTGATTTTGTCTTTGTTTTCTCAGTGCTTAAAACAACGCTTGGCACATGCTGAGCCTTAATAATTTTTTTTAAATCATTAATTCATTGTTCCTTATCCAGGTCATTGTAAAATAAATATAACATTTCCAGCACACAAGTGTCAGTCTTGTATTGTTTGCTTTTTGGTGTGTAGTCCTTGCTTGCATTGGGAACTAATATACTACTCGAGGCTGAGGATGAGACTAATTTAGAGGCAAAGGGAAATGCAGGATAGTGAGATTCCATTGATGACATAAGGTTCTTTTATCTCATCATAATACTATACCTGACCCTTTGCTTACATCTCTCCTATGTGCAGATGTATTGTTTTATGTTCCTAACGTTCCATGCTTTCTTTTGATGTCAGCAAGGCATGAGTTTGACCCTAGATTATCCAAGGCTTTGCCAGAGAAGCATGAGCTGTAGCAGGTTCTACTTCGTGTGAAATGGACTATATGTCTGCCTTGCAGGGGCTAACTCAGGCAGGTTCAGATCGTCCCTAGAAGGTTGATACGGAATTTTTTTTTCCAGCCCAGTAACTCATGAAACCATCTGCTTGGGTGTGGAGGGCTTCTACTCTGCATTAGTTGAGGAAATGTTCATATTAATGACCTGCTAATCAATCCCTGGAGTCTTTGAGATCTAAGTTATTTGTATATGGGTCACATTCCCTGGCTAGGCTGCTGTGCTTTGTGAAGTTCACATGCATAACGCATTATTCTGCAGACAAGAGACATACAGTGTACATTTGTTGAGTCAATGAATGGAGGACGGGAGCCCATAAGGTGACAAAGCAAAGAGTGAAGAACAGTCTGCTTCTAGTATCTGCATTAGGAAGATATCAGATCATAGATTTTGAGCCAGAAGGGACTTTAGAAACCACCTTATTGGGGGCAGCTAGGTGGCACAGTGGATAAAGCACTGGCCCTGGATTCAGGAGGACCTGAGTTCAAAGCCAGCCTCAGACACTTGACACTTACTAGCTGTGTGACCCTGGGCAAGTCACTTAACCCTCATTGCCCTGCCAAAAAAAAAAAAAAAGAAACTACTTTATTTAACCACCTCATTTTGGGGATGAGGAAACTGAGACCTTGAGGGGTTGTGAGTTTTCCAAATTTAACCTGGTAAAATAAATAGCAGAGTCAGATCTTAAACCAAATCTTTCTACTCCAAAACAAACACTTATACCATAATACTTTCAATAGTGCACCCTCCCCCCAGTTTTCCTGAATATATTTGTGTACATATTAGCTCCCCAAGTAGAATGTAAGCTTGAAGGCAGGAACTCTTTTTGTTTTTGGCTTTGTATCCATAGTGCCTAGCATTGTGCCCAGGAAGCACTTAACAAGTGTTTGGTGATCCATTGTACAACCATATTTTACTTTCTTCCATTTTACTGGATGATCAAAGCCCATCGACCCAAGGATCATTATGGTATGGTAGAAAGATTTAGCTTGATTTCACTGGTACTCCATTCCTCTGCTTGGGCAAATGGCAACCCCTCTACCCTTAGTGGAGTTTCTGTGTCCTCTCTGTCCCCCTAGGTCATCACCTGGTGGCTTCCCCTCTGGTCATGAGCCTGTCTCAACTCAGAATGGTAGGACAATCCATAAAGGCACATGTGAGGGGAAACACACCAATGATCTCTAGCCCTTTCAGCATTAAGCATCTCTGCTGCTGGGATGCTCTTGTTTCTCATTAGTTCACCAAATGGCAACTGTAAATGGCTAAGAAGATACACTGCCAAGGAACTTGATGACATTGAAGGCATAACCATAGGAGGCTCAGGGAAATTGTAATCACTGATTAACCCGAGGCCCCAGATCTCCTTTTTGCTCTTCATGGGGATTCATTAGGTTGGCTAAATCCTGTTGATGTTGTTGCTAGAATGCTATGACTAGAAGAAGTTCACTGCTTACTGCTTGCTGATGGGTGGACTCCACCTGCTGAGTCCCACCTATTGGTTGAGAGTATAAATGAAGTGGGAGAACAAGGGCCTCATGCCCCAAACAGTATTAGATAAGTCAGTACCCACGCACACACTTGAAATATAAAGAAGATGAACAAATTCACACACACGCACACACACCATTGGCAAGATAGCCCAACTCATGTTTTTTACCCCAGCTTCTGTGGGACTCTAGGCTTCTTCAGAGGCACATTAGTCTAAGACTTTGCCCTGTTGTGAAAACAGCCCTGCATTTAGTCAGAAAACTGGGATTCACAGAAAGGACCCTGGAGATAATCCGGTCCAACACACTCAGTACACAGATGAGAAAACCAGCCTTGAAAGGTTAAATGACTTCCCTGAGGTCATACAAGTATGACAAGGATCTAGTAGGTAGATGTCAAAGTAGATAGAGTGCTGGGCTTGAATCAGGAAGACTAATCTTCCTGAT
This sequence comes from Dromiciops gliroides, assembly GCF_019393635.1. Classification (NCBI taxonomy): domain Eukaryota; kingdom Metazoa; phylum Chordata; class Mammalia; order Microbiotheria; family Microbiotheriidae; genus Dromiciops; species Dromiciops gliroides. Next base: position 73,248,520 of record NC_057865.1, read on the forward strand.
TTCCAATCTGGCCTCAGATACTTACTAGCTGTGTGACCCTGGGTAAGTCATTTAACTGTTTGCCTCAGTTTCCTCATTTGTAAAATGAACTGAAGAAGGAAGTGCCAAAACATTCTGGTGACTTTGCCAAGAAAATCCCCAATAGGGTCAGGAAGAATTGGGTGTGATTGAAACAATTGAACAGCAAAATATTCTACGTACAGTAAGTACTGTATTCAGAATTCAAACCCAGATCTCCTGACTCCAAATTGAGTGCTCTTTCCACCACACAGTGGTTCCTTGATGATTTTGGAGAATTAACTTTCTTAGGCCACTCATCTCACCTGTAAAGATGAGGAAGTTGGACCTCTAAGGTCTTTTCTAGCTTTTAAGTTCTGTGATCTACCCTAGTCTAGACCACAGCATTAGTACTTGGTTAGAAGCCAGTACTAGATTACTTGTAGTAACATGTCTATGGGCTCCTGAGATTGGATGAAGTGAAATAATGAGCAGAAGGCTCAGTGCATAGCTCAGGTTTCTAATATTTATATATGTTCTGGGCATACTATTGTGCCTTCTAATTACCTGTTGAACATAGACTTACAGCCTAGACTCTATATTATCCTCTATACTTGAGCCCCTTTTGCCCATGTCCTGTTGCCAATTATACCTCACCAAGCCCCCAACCTTGAATTACTCCCCCCATCTGCTGCCTTTGCTCCTATTCATGTGTTGCTGAATAGAGGTGGAGAATATAAAGAAACTATGCTGACTGGACTTAACTACAAATGTGTAGTAAGAATTAGATGGGCTCCATCAATGGGGGAATGGCTAAACAAGTTGTGGCATGTGAATGTAATGGAATACTATTGTGCTGTAAGAAATGATGTGCAGGCAGATTTCAGAGAAACCTGGAAGGATTTACATGAACTGATGCTGAGTGAGATGAGCAGAACCAGGAGAACATTGTACACAGTATCAACAACATTATGTGTTGATCAACTGTGATGACTTGATTCTTCTCACCAGTGCAATGGTACAAGATAGTTCCAAAGGACTCATGATGAAAAAGGCTCTCCAAATCCAGAAAAAAAAAGAACTGTGGAATCTAGATGCAGATTGAACCATACTATTTCTATTGTTTTTGTTGTTGTTTTTCTTTTTTTGAGGTCTTTCCCTTTTGTTCTGATTCTTCTTTCACAACATGACTAATGCAGAAATGTGATTAATGTGATTGTACATATATAACTTATATCAGATTACTTGCTGTCTTGGGGAAGGGGGAGGGAGGGAGAAAATTTGAAACTAGAAATCCTATAAAAACACATGTTGAAAACTATCTCTACATGTAACTGGAAAATAATAAAATACTTTTATAGGAAAAAAAGAATTAGATGGGCTCAACTGGGCTCTCAATGCGGAAGGACAATCTCTTTACTCTTCCCTAAACCATTAACTATCTGCTCCTTATAGTAGTTATTTCAAGACTTTTCATCCCTCCCTGCACCTTCATGTCACCCACTGTCCCCATCTCAAATGAGAGCCTTGGTTCACATTTCACTGAAGAAAATTGAGGCCTTTCACCAGAAGTCCTCCCTTCTTCCTTTGGCTTCATCTCATTGTATACAGATATTTCCTCCCACTACCTCATTCAAAGAGAAGTGTCCCTTCTCCATATCAAGACAAACCCTTCAACATGCACCCTTACTCCCATTCCATCTTATCTTTTCCTGAGGATTACCCAATCACCCCTAGTCATTCACTAATCTTCAATTTCTCCCTATCGACCACTGCTCTGTTTCTAACTAACATGCTCATGTCTTCCTCATTCCTTTTTTTTTTTGGGGGGGGGGACAGGGTAATGAGGGCTAAATGACTTGCCCAGGGTCACACAGCTAGTGTCAAGTATTTGAGGCCGATTTGAACTCAGGTTCTTCCTGAATCCAGGGCCAGTGCTTCATCCACTTTGCCACCTAGCTGCCCTCCTTCATTCTTAAAAAACCCTTACTTAATCTAACTATGCTTTCTAGCTCTTACCTTTTATCTCTTCTTCCTTTCATGACTACACTCTTTGAGAAAGCCATCTATATTTGGTGCCTCCATTCCATCTCTTCTCACTCTCTTTTAGAAGCTCTGTTTTCTAGTGGCCAAGCTCATCATTCAACTGAAACTGCTCTCCCCAAATTACCACTGATCTTTTAACTGCCAGATCTTATGTCCTTTTCTCAGAACTCATCCGACAAGACCTCTCTGCCATCTTTTACACTGTTGATCACTTTCTTTTTCTGGCTACTCTCTCCTCTCTAGGTTTTTGTGACACTGCACTCTCCTGGTTCTCTGATTTCTCTAACCCCTTTCTTAGTCTCTTTGGCTGCATATTCATCCAGGTCATGGCTGCTAAGAGTGGGTATGCTCCAAAGCTCTATCCCTGGCCCTCTTCTCTTCTCTGCTGCTACTCTCACTTGTTGACATTCTCAGTTCCCAATGGATTCAATATCATTTCCATGCACCTGATTTTCAGATCCATTTATCCCTGCCTAACCTTTTTCTGAACTTTTTTAACCCCCTAACTGCCTATTAGACATCTCAAATGGGATATCTCTTAGATTTTTTAAATTCAATCTGTTAGGGGAGCTTATTATCTCCTCCCAAGCCCTCCCCTCTTTTTGAACTTCTCTGGTACTTTTCAGGGCACTCCCATCCTTCAGTCATCCAGGCTTGCAACCTTGGTGTCATCCTCCAGTCTCCTCATCCCACATATTCAATCTATTGCCAAAACTAATTCTTTCTACATTTACATTTCCTTTTATGTTCTCTTCTTTCCATTCTAATAGTGCCACCATGGTTCATCTTCTTATTATATCAATCCCTGGAATATTGCAATAAACTGCTGATTTATGTCCCAATTCAAGTCTCTCCTTACTATATTCTAGGCTCCACTCAGTTGTCAAAATGATCTTTGTAAAACACAGGTCTGACCAGGTCACACCCCACCCCCAAACCCTACTGAATAAATTTCAGTAGTTCCCCATTACCTCCAGAATAAAATATGAAGTCCTCTGTTTGGATTTTAGCATTCTTCATAACCTGGCCCATTCCAAGCGTTTCAGTTTTCTTTTTCTTTCTTTTTTTCCCTGTCTTCATATTTCATAGTGCTCTTTTAACATTTCAATTTATTATTTATTTTAAACATTCTTTTCTCTTCAAATTTTGAGTTCCAAATTCTTTCCCTCCTTCCTTTCCCCTCCCATGCCCACTGAAAAGGCAAGCAATATGATATCAATTATATAGTACATGTGAAATCATGCAAAACATTTTTCCATATTAACCTTATTCCAAAAAAGCAAGAAAAATAAAGAAAGTGGGAAAATTATACTTCAATTTGTACTCAGAGTTTATCAGTTCTCTTTGGAGGTGGATAGCATTTTTTTTGGTCATGATTCCTTTGGAATTGTCTTGGATCATTATATTGATCAGAGTAGCCAAGTCTTTCATAGTTGATTATCATTACAACATTGCTGTTACGGTGTACAATGATCCCTCACTTATTCTCACTACACTTTGCATCAGTTCATATAGTTCTTGCCATGTTTGTTTCTGAAAGTCTCTTCTCATAATTTCTTATGGCACAATAGTACTCCATCACAATTATATGCCTCAACTTGTTCAGCCATTCCCTGATCCATGAATATCCCCTTGATTTCCAATTCTTTTCCACCACAAAACAGCTGTTATCAATATTTTTGTGCATATAAGTGCTTTTCCTTTTTATTTGATCTCTAAATGATACAGACTTAGTAGTGGTATACCTGGGTCAAAAGGTATGCACATTCTTTGTAACCCTTTGGGCATAGTTCCACAATTGTTCTCCAGAACAGTTGGATCATTACTCTACCAACAATTCATTAGTATACCTCTTTTCCCTTATTTCCTCCAGCATTTGTCATTTCTGATAGGTATGAAGTGGTACTTCAAAGTTGTTTTAATTTGCAATTCTATAATCAATAATGACTTAGAGCATTTTTTTCCATATGACTATAGATAGCTTTGATTTATTTTTCTGAAAACTGACTGTTTATATCCTTTGAGCATTTAGCCACTTGAGAATGGCTCTTGTTTTTTAAATGAAATTTAAAATTTTAACATTTATTTTATTTATTTTAATATTTTAGCATAACATAATTTCCTTGAATATTTCTTTTGCTTAGGTCTCTTTTTGTTATTATTTTGTCTGAGATCATGATTGCTATTCCTGCTCTGTTTTTACTTCAGTTGAAGCATATTAGTCTGTTCCAGTCCTTTATTTACCTTTGTATATATCTTTCTGTTTCAAGTGTATCTCTTGTAAACAACATATTGTTGGACTCTGATTGCTAATCCATTCTTCTATCTGCTTCCCTTTTATGGTGAGCTCATCCCATTCACATTCAGTTATGATTACTGTGTATTTCTATCCATTCCATTTATTTCTGTTCCTCTCTCTTTTTTTACCCTGTTCCTCCTTAAGTCTATTTTGCTTAATTGACCCCCCCAACCCCCTCCCCCCAGCTTTTATCATTCACCCTTTCTCTTCTTCCCTTTCCCTTCAATTTCCTATTGGGTAAATTACATTTCTATACACAATTGGGCAGGTATATATATATATATATATATATATATATATATATATATATATATATATATATATATATATATATTCTTCCTTAAAAGTGAGGTTAAAGCATTGTGGACCACCCTCCCCCCCATTTCCCCTTCCATTGAAAAAGATCTTCCTTGTGCATCTGAGTAAAATTTCCCCATTCTAACTCCCCCTTCCTCCTCCCAGTGCATGCCTCTTCCTCACCCTTTAATTTTTGTTTTGGAGATCAATTCAACATAATTCACTCATTCCCATGCCCTCTAGCTATGTAAACTCCCTTTAACTGCCCTAATAATGATAAAGTTCTTAGGAATTACGTATATTATCTTCCTATATAGGGATGTAAACAGTTTAGCTTTATTGAGTACCTTATGATTATTCTTTCATATTTCTTTTGATGATTCTTTTGAGACTTGTATTTGAATATCAAATTTTCTATTCAATTCTGGTTTTTTTCATCTGTAATATTTGAAAGTCCCTTATTTCATTAAATGTCCATCTCTGCCCCACCCCCATTATACTTATTTCTTCTGGGTAGATTTTTCTTAATTGCAATCCCAGTTCTTTTTTGGCCTTCTGGAATATCATATTACAAGCCCTTCACTCCTTTAATGTGAAAGCCACTAAATCTTGTGTGATACTGACTGTGGCTCCATCAGATTTGAATTGTTTCTTTCTAATTGTTTCAAATATTTTCTCCTTGACCTGGGAGCTCTGGAATGTCACTATAATATTCCTGAGAGTTTCCATTTTGGGATCTCTTTCAGGAGGTGATCAGTAGATTCTTTCAACTTCTCTTTTACTTTTTGGATCTAAGATATCAGGGCTATTTTCCTTGATAATTTCTTGAAATATAACATCTAGACTCTTTCTTTGATCATAGTTTTCAGGTAGTTTAATAATTCTAAAATTATTTCTCCTGGACCTATTTTCCAAGTCAGTTATTTTTCCAACGAGATGGTTTGCATTTTCTCCTTTTAAATTTTTTTTCTTGGTTTCTTGTTGTCTCATGGAGTCATTAGTTTTTACTTGCCCAATTCTAATTTTAAAGGAATTATTTTCTTTAGTGAGATTTTTGTACCTCCTTCCATTTGGCTAATTCTGCTTTTAAGGAATTCTTCTCTTCAGTGAATTATTTTGTTTTTGTCACTGGATTTGGACTCAGAAGACCTGGATTCAAATCCTGACTTAGCCACTCTTTGTGATGTTGGTAAAGTGAATTAATTGCTGGACATCACTTCTCTCCCTTTTGAAGTAAAATAAGAAGACTAAGGGGCAGCTAGGTAGCACAGTGGATAGAGCACCAGCCCTGGAATCAGAAGGACCTGAGTTCACATGCAGCCTCAGACACTTAACACTTGCTAGCTGTGTGACCCTAGGCAAGTCACTTAACCCCAATTGCCTCACCTCCCCCCCCAAAAATAGGAAGACTAGATGATTCCCATGCCCCCTTTGAGCTCAAAATCTATGGTCCTATGCTTTGCTTTATATTTTCAGAATTTTTATCCAGTTATAACTTTACATAGCTTTATCCCATTTTAGAAATAAAGGCAGTGGCTTATTTTTATGTTTCAATCTTAAAATATAAAGTGGTGGAAAAACTTGTAAAAGTAATAAAGTAAGTCTGTTTTCTATTTTATGGGTCATATTTAAAACAAGTTTTCCAGCATTCTTTCCCACATTCTTTTCTTTTAAAAATATTATAAATTTAAAAGAAAGTGCTTCTAAAGTCTTGATTCCTAAGGATTACATAATCTACCAATGTAAGAGGCATCTTGCTTCATAGCAAAGAAAGCTTTAGATTTAAATTCTGAAGCTCTGAGTTCAAGAGCAGAGTCTTAGTTTTATGTCTTACTACTATACATTTTTTATTGGGGGCAACCCATTTAACCTCTGTATGCCTTAGTGTAACCTCCCCAACCCATGGAAGTCTTGGCTGGTTGAGTCCCCAGAAGGGTTAGCCTACTACTTTCTGGGTCTGAGGGATAATCCAGTGGGTGGGTAGCAATCCACCTACTACCAGTTTATGAGGCCCTACTCATCTTCTCAATAGTAGGCTTGGTTCTTCAACTAAAACATTTGCTCAAATGCAATGGTAAGAACAGCTGTTACAAAACATTCTCACCCAAACCCAGGATGCACTTTCTCACAAATATACATCCTTCATGGGGGGGAAGAGTGAGCATGAACTTAAGGGGCCCTTGCCCATGAATGGGGTGTATGTAACCAAGGCAACTCATAGCTCCAAAAGTTCAGGTTCTCAATGTTCTTTTTTCCTCCAGAGGATCCTTACCAAGTTCATTTCAGGGCATGGCATTGGTGATAGATGAATTGTTCCACTGCTTATCTGGGCATAGAATTTCTGCTCGATGGACAGCTCTGTCGATATTCTTTTTGTAGGGTGCACTGTTTTGGCTGCATGGGTCAGTCTGCTCCTGAAATGAGTCAAACAGATCATTCAGCTGCTGTGCTGACTTCTCATTGAGCTTGGATACTGCTGGGCTTGATCAGGCAGGTTACTTGGCATTGGGCTGGGCTGTCTGAGGTAGGCCAAACAGGTCACTCAGATGCTAGACTGCTGCCAGACGAGACTGAACAGGTCACTCACCTGCTGGGCATCTGCTGCTGAACTGGCTGAGCAGGCTACTCTGTTGCTAAGGTCTTCTCTGGGATTGCCATCTTTTCTTGTCAGGTAAATCTTCTGGGTTCACTCTTCATTGTGTAACTGCAGGTTTTTTCTTCACCATCTTCATCCACTGGCTTAGCTGGGTGTTACTCTGCTCTTGAAGAGGGTTACAGTATTCTTTTCACTTGGATTACAGCCATCCATTTTTCTAAGCAATTTTTTTTAACAAATGGGGAGTCCAGTGACTTTGAACAAGCTACCCATAAAGGAGGGAAGTTTTTAAAGAAAGAAGGTATTATTCAAAACTTATAGAGTTAGGGGCAGCTAGGTGGTGCAGTGGATGGAGCATTGTCCTTGGATTCAGGAGGACCTGAGTTCAAATCCAATCTCAGACACTTGACATTTACTAGCTGTGTTACCCTGGGAAAGTCACTTAACCCCCATTGCCCTAAAAAACAAACAGACAAACAAACAAAGCTAGACCTGCGCCTGGTGGTCATTTTCATACAAGGCTGGCCATGTTCATTGTCCATGACCTTAGTGCTCCTAGTAGAATATGCTCCTTGGAAAAATGGAGAAAAGTAAATCTTTTTTTAAAGTAAATCTTTTAGACAGTCTTTTACCAGAACAATTGAGGTGATCAAGTGGAATGTATCTTGGTCTTCAGTGAAAGCATTATTAGACAACTCCTTTTATATCTCCTTAAACAAAAATATATTTTTTATTTGTATATTTTCAGTTAGCTGACTGTGGCCCTTGGGTAGGACTCATTTTGGAGTCAATGTTCTAATGCCAGTTATACTCACTCTTAAGCAGGCATGTTAAGACTTTGGTTTTTCCCAGGGAAGCAACCTGCAGGTCTACCTCCCTTGTATCAGATTTCTTTGCTCTTCTCTTTTACCCTCCTCTGTTTTATCACCCTCTTCCCCCATTCAGTCCCAACACAGACTATAGATGGGCTCTGTTAGTAAAGTTACTGTCAGTTTCACCAGAGCAACCTGCTTTGCCTGCTGTCAGCTATAACTGATCTATTCCCTACATAAGAACGCCATTTGCCTTTGGGCCCATTGAGCAAGAGCAGGTTAAATAGCTGGGCCAACACTGGAAGGATTCTGCTCCGTCTAGGCAAAAACAAGCTGGGTGGTTTGTGGGATTTTTGTGCATGTCATTGTCTCACCACAAATTACCCCAGGGCTAATCAGTTGGAAACAAGAATTTGCTCTACAGCTAAGTAGCAAAACTATTAAGTAAGCCAGAGATCAGAATTTATTCCTTACCTACGTGGTTTCTAAAACAGTGTAGAAAAAGTCAGAAAGAACATTCAATTAAAAAACACGCCATATACTTGGGGTGAATTTTCCTGATTCCATGAGATTTATTCCAATCAAGTTGATATCTATCAGCACTGGGGTTTTGTAATACTCTATCCCATATTATTCAATTTCTCACCCAACTCTGATTATTTTTCCTATATCTTCACTATTCATATTTGTGAATAAATGTTGACCATTTCCTCCCACCCCCAATATTTATTAAGATTCAACACATATATTCTATAGTCTTTCCTGTACCCATACTTGTTCTCTAATTTTTACTGTATTTTGTCTTAACGATTCCTTTTAGTAGACTAGTGCTATTGAGATATTTTAGCATCCAAATAAAATGTTGTTATGCAACACTTTCTTAGGCTCTAAAAAGTACCATGTATTTATCTATTTATTTAGCACCTGGTATATTCCAGGGCTCCTTGGATAGATTTCAGGGGAATGACCCATGAACTTGGATGGAAAAAATGCATACTTACTTACTTATAATTGCACTGCCTCTAACTAGAATTCAGCATTTCCTTCAATTGTGAACACAGGCAACAAGTCACAGTAATATTAGACTTCACTAGACTGCTGAAAGGGGTCTCTGCCAAAAAAAAAAGAAAGAAAGAAAGAAAAGAAAAGAAGAAAGGAAGGAAGGAAGAAGAGAAAAGAAGAAAAAAGAAAAGGAAAAAAAAGGTTAAGAACCTCTGCTCTAGGTAATTGTCTAGTAAAATTTCTCCAATGGTGGTCATTCAGTCATTCCTTATTTTCTACAGCTAAAAAAAATGGTGATGTTAATGAAGGTATACATGGCATGCTTATCAGATTTGTGGATGACACAAAACTGGGAGGGACAGAGAATAAATTGGATGACAGAATGAGGATCCCTGCAGATTTTAACAGATTAGAACAATGGGCTGACTCTGATAAGATGAAATTTAATAGGGATAAACGAACCCGAGTTTTAAAAAAAAATCTACACAAAGACAGGATGTAGAGGATATGGCTTGACAACAGTTGCTGTAAAAAATACCTGGGGGTTTTAATGGAATGGAAGCTTGACATACGTAAACACTGCAACGTAGCATCCCCCGAAAGTTAATGTGATCTTAAGCTGCTTTAATAGAAGCTTAATATCCAGTAGGAGGCTGTTCTTTCCCTAGTCAGACCACATCTAGAGAATGGTGTTTAGCTCAGATTCTGCCAGACTGCTACTGGATTCTGTACACTTACTGCCATCATCTGCAGTTATTGGAAGTCTTTGGTCTGGTTCTACAGCCTTGGCAGTGCCAATCTAGAGTGAAGAGGGCCTCATGATTTCATTTTAAGCTTTTTCCTCTATTCGACCGAAAAGAAAGTCATTCTGCCTTAAGATTCTAGTAGACTTCTGGATGCCTTGTGGAAAGAAAATCCACAGGTTGGGATAGGTGAAGCAGTAAAATTGCACATGCTTATTCTTTTTGATAAGATTCTAAAAACATGTAGATATACCTAAATGTAGTGTATAGGACTTACAGACAATAATCATATATTGCAGAGTCTTAGGCGAATCCCTGAATCCTTAAAGCAGGCAATAAAAAAGCAATATGGAAAAACTGTTTTGTTTCTGAGCTAATAGTTACTATAGGGAATGGCTATTCTGCTGTTATTAAGAGTTTAGAGTGAAGGTAGAAACTGTTGTAAAGGCAGCTAGGTATTGTAGTGTAGAGAGCACTGGGCTTCTAGTCAAGAAGACCTGAGTTCAAATGTGGCCTCAGGCAATTACTAGCTGTGTGATCCTGGGCAAATTACGTAACCCTGTTTGCCTCAGTTTCCTCATCTGTAAAATAAACCAGAGAAGGAAATGGTAAACCACTCCAGCATCTTTGCCAAGAAAATTTCAAATAGGGTCATGAAAAGTCAGACAGGACTAAGATGACCGAATAATAACAACAACAGGAAAGTATTGTAGCAGGTGCTGGGATCATCATTTACCCTTCACTCCTCCAGTCAGAGCTGGTTAAGGAGAATAGTAACAGCTTGAGGGCATGCATGCCATAGGAACCCAGACAGCTATACTACTAGGGGCAGACTGCTTACTAGCAGAGATTGTTGACAGTCCTGGGTGGTTTGAGTGCCAAAGGAGAAGAAGAGGTGTGGGGTGGTTTGACAGCTCTGTATCAAATTGGAAATATTTTTTTGGCTAGAAGACATCTATCCTTCGTGTCAAGGGTGGGAAAGACATGAGGGTTTTTATTTACTCACATGGCACCTGGACTGGTTTTGATGAATTCTCATGAAACCAGATTATAATAGGATCTCCTACTCCTGGGTGTCTCTATGTCTGTAGAGAATAGTGGCAGGAATAGGAAAGGAAGGGCCTGGGTTAGATGGAATCCCAGGCCTGGAAGTGCATCATTAGAGCTTGGATGCACTTCAGGGGAGGTTGTAACTTCCCCAGACAAAGAAAACTTTTGACTGTGGAGATTGAGCCAAGAGACAAAGAACCCTCCAGGCTTTTTCCTTACCTTGCCCACACAAACTGTGCCAAAAGACAACCAAGACAGTTGTGCTACACAGCTATAGAGCAATGCCAAGAGAGCATTATGTCTGATCCAATAGGTGAGAGGGAAGAAGAGTCCAGAAGCCAGTTTTCCACAAAAAACAAACAACCAACCAAGCAAAACCAACCAAACAAACAAAAACCCTTGCATGCAGCTCCCAAGGAGAGCTACTGTTTTGCAGATCAAATACTCTTAAACAATTTTCCTCAAATATTGATAGAAAAAAGTGGGGAAAGAACTAAATAAAGTGGAAAAGCCTCTTATGTAGACAACTTTGCCTACAAGAGCAGTTTAAGGACAGAAGACACAGAGTCCAGACACCAAGTAAATGTTTAACCGGTTGTAAGAGGAGAGAGGATGGAAGGGGTGGGAAGCTGAAATATAGATTTCTATGGAAGATCACCTGGATAACATATATACCCATTAGGACATTGGTAGGAATCTGCTAACTATGAGACAATGGCACCCGAAAAAAATCACATCAGATAATTTAAGGAATGGGAAATCCCAGAAGAAGCCAGCAGCTCCATAAATGGAGTGTCAACCATTAGACCTTCCCTCTCTTCTCCCCTCACATGCAGAAGCAATACTTAACTGGTCAAATTAGGAGCTAGAACAAGAGAAAGGGCTTTCGCAAGGATAGAGGGCTAAGAGAAGATTCTAGTGACCAGCAGAGATTACATAGTTCATCTTTCTGTTTGTGCACAAAATGCAGGTTTTACTTCCTACTAGAGAAGGTGAGAGAGTTCAGAGAGTGTCTCTCTAATCTTTGCTTTATCAGGGAAAATGAAGTATCCATTGGAAGATGCACTGTGCACTTTAAGGGACAAGGGAAAACAAAGCTATGTCAGTAGGCTTGAGGGTAAAAAATGTGACAGAGAAGGAAGGGAAGAAAAAAGTCCATTGAACCCTTTGAATTATGTAAAAAAGAGTTCTTCCCATAGTAGTAGAAGAGAAAGCTCCATCTTATGCTCTGAGTAATGGTGAAAATCCAGAGTTGCCATCAGGAGAAGAGAACATTCAATGCTGGTCAAAGGAAGAAGAGTGATAGTGGATGAGAAGTGTCTTGTGAACCTCAAGTTAGTGATTGGAAGGTGTGTGAAGGAGAGCTTCCCAAGGGTTGTGAAACATGATGGTCTATGGCTATCTATCCATTTCATGTAATGACAAATTATAGTGCCAGAAGGAGCCTGGTAAACTGTTGCTAGTGATTATGAAGTCTTGGAAAAGAAACTGGAGACTTTTGAGGCATAAGGAGTAACTAAATGTAAAGGGTTCAGTAGAGAAGGAAAGACTGATTAAGAAAACTGTGTCTGGGGCAGCTAGGTGGCGCAGTGGATAGAGCACCAGCCCTGGATTCAGGAGTACCTGAGTTCAAATCCTGCCTCAGACACTTAACATTTACTAGCTGTGTGACCCTGGGCAAGTCACTTAACCCCAATTGCCTCACAAAAAAAAGGGAAAAAAAAAAAAGAAAACTGTGGCTGGCAAGACATGTCAGTACCTTGGCTTAAGATATAGGAATGATGCACTCTTGACCAGGGAGGGACTATACTTAATGAGAACCAATATAAAAATATATTTGTCTGGAGACATGCAGATAAGATTCTTTCCTTAAAAGAATTGTCTGCGTTTGTTGTCCCTACTGCCTCATCACCTGTTTCCTTTTTAGTACCTTGTAATCTGTTTTTCCACCATATTTCTCTCTCCAAGGTTATTAACAACCTATTAAATGTAACATCCTCTAGCAGTATTCTTTTTCTTGTGACTTTTTTTACATTTTTGGTCATCCCCTCTTCCTGGACACTGTTCTCATGGCTTCTGTGACAGGTTTCTCCTGGTTTTCTTTCTGCCTTTGATCACTTCTTCTTAGTGCCCTTTGCTAAAGCCTTATCCTTCTCCTGCCCCAGACTGTCTGGGGTCCTTTGTCTCTAAACTCTCTTGGTGACTTCAGCATTTCCCATGGCTTCAAGTGTCATCTCTCTGCAGATTATGCTCAGTTCTGTAAACCAAGACTTAATCTATATTCTGAGCTCCAGCCACTCATCACCACCTGCTTACCAGGTATATCCTCCTAGATGTCCTATAGGCATCTCAACTTCAACATGTTCAACATACAACTCATTTATTGCCCCCTAAACCCAATATCCTTCCTCCAAACTTCCTCATTTCTGTTGAGAATAATAACATTCTCTATTGTCACTCAGGTTTGTAACCTTATAGTAATTTCTAACTCTTCTTTCTTCCTGAGTCCCCAGTAATCAGTTGTCATCTTGTTAATTCTCAATTCTCCTTCTTTAACATCTCTTGAATCTATCTCCTTCTCTTTATTCACCCAGCCACCATCTTAATTCAGGTCTTCATCACCTCTTCCCTTCACTGATATTTATTTTTGTTGTTCAGTTGTTTCTAGGGAGCAGTAATAGTAGTAAAGCCATGAATGTAGCAGAACACGAATGGCTAAGGCAGCAGCAGCTCAGTGGGGGGAGGAGGGGAGTTTTAAATCTTTGGTAGGCTCAGGTCAAGAGATTGGTTTTTTTTTTGGAAGGGATAGTTATTCTTTAGTTCTGATCCAATAAAGCTAATGAATAGTACAATTCAGAAAACTGAACAATTAGTCCTGTCCTTATGCTAGGATCCTGAAGAATGCTTGGCTGATGCAATCACCATGTGGACTTTTGATCAGGCTTATAAGGACCAGGTTTATGGTCAATCTCCCATTACAGTAGGACAACTCAGTTGTCCATGCTGTTGTATTCTTGCTGAGGTTCATTGCTTTAAAGAGATGAGTCAGAGAACCAAGGTGCCAATCCTGACTCTTGACACTTTTTGCCTGGGGAACCTTGGGGAAGTCACTCTGGACTCATCTGCAAAATGAGGGGATTAGGCCAAAATGACTTCTTGAGCTGTCTTCCAGTTCTAATTTATGATCTTATAAAAGCTGCCCCCAGTGGATGAGGATACTAGGGCCTTTATTGTTGTGTGGAAAGAGGAGAAGGGTCAATTTATCATACTTTGGGTGAGTTCTCATCTACCAATTGTAGCTGCTAAGTTGTGACCAGATGGAGTATTTCCTTTTCTCAGTTCCTCTCTTTTTCAGGTACTTATTTGCACTGTTTTGTTTGATTTGATCATTTTAGCCATGTCCAACTCTTCATGACTCCATTCAGGATTTTCTTGGCAAAGGTACTAGAGCGGTTTGCTTTTTCCTTCTCCAGCTCATTTTTTAGATGAGAAACTGAGGCAAATGGTTAAATGACTTTCCTAGGGTCATATAACTTGTAAGTATCTGAGGTCAGATTTGAACTCAGGAAGATGAGGCTTCCTGACTCCAGGCCCAGCACTATATGACTATGCCACTTAGGTGCCCTAGTTATTTGTACCACTTGGCTGAAAATACATCTAGCCAAGTTAACTAGCTCTAGGAAAAGATGAACTTACCTTTAGCATTTATGCTCTTGAAAATATGATGTGCAGTCTGGCATTTATAGTATCCTTGGGACTATTAGCTTTTAGTTCCTGTTTGCATAGCTGCAAGGGCCTATGTAGAAATACCATGCAAGATGTTGTGATTCCTTCCCCCCCCCAAATAAACTGAGTCCTGGATGAAGTTGGTAGGTAATTACCCCTCTATGAAACATCCAGAAACCACTAAATTATAATTTTAAGGTTACAGTAAGCATGGATTGAGTTAGTGCCATTTCCTGTGCTCTTCAGAGCACTCTGCTGTAGACTTTCTAGCGTCTGTGAAACAATGTGGGCTTTTTTCCCCCCACAGTCCACTGGAATTGGTTGGCCATTCCATTCCCCTCTCTCCTATGCTGCCATTTTTATAGCCTCAAGGGAAAGGCGGAAGGCCAGACAAAATACCAAGCACCATAGTTGACTTTGTGCTCCTTGTCCATAGAAAGCTGAGCATGGAATGCCCCATTTTTCTAACAGATTAAAATGAAAACAAAGAATAAAACAATCTCAAAATGTTATGTTTTTAGCTACTTATTCTAGGAGACTCTCCATAGGAGAAATAATAATGTTGTATTGCTCTATTTCCTTGATTGCTGCTTTGGATCTGTCCAATAAAATGTTTGCTTAAGTTAATGTGTTGTCTTTGGAGGGGGAAAAAAAGTACAGCCTATTCTCTATCATGATTGAGGGAACTATAAAAACATTTATAGGTTTTTTTGTTTCAAGTTAAACTAAAAAATGTCAAATGAATCTGGAAATTCTAAGTAAATTTCATTAAAAATCAAAGGCTACTTTGCCTTCAGGTTTCTAATAAAGGCCTTAATTTAAGAAAATCATCTAAGTAAAAAAATAAATAAAATAAAAACACAGAAGGAAAATTACAGCTTGTAGAGCAATCACAAAGAGTAATGAGTGGGCCCCAATTTTAGATATTGGGAGTACCATCTTCTTTAAGAGAAAAGGACATCCAGCATCTTCTGCGTGCGCGCGCATGTGCGCGCGCACGCGCGCGCGTGTGTGTGTGTGTGTGTGTGTGTGTGTGTGTGTGTGTGTGTTTGGCTATCTTACTGTCATTTGTGGTGATTTGATCCCTGTAGGATCTCATTAGGGGAAATTAGGTCAAGTCAAGTAATGTTTTTATTATGCACCTATGTGCTGGCCATCTTGCTGAAGCTGGGGATACAAAGGAAGGGGAAACAAATGGAAAAACAGTCCCTGGTCTCCAGTGAACCTTGGAGCTAGAATTGGGCTACACTGGAAAGGGACTAGCAGGTCAAAGTGAGCCTCTGGCTTTTTGTTGTTGTTGTTGTTTTGTTGTTTTTGTTCTTTCCTCCCCAGCTACTATTCTCTCAAGAGAGACAATGTTGTAAGAGGGAAGGCCATCGCCCATTTTCTTTGCCTCTTTGAAGTTCTTTTCTGTTTTAGGCAAAGGAGAAATGGAGACAGTTACTGACCTGGTGAGCTTGGAAAGGTCAGAATAGTAAGCCATCAGGAGTTATGGAGGGGAGAGGGAGCTAAAGGCCTTGCCAGGTTTTAAGAACCCAGTCTAGCAAGGAAGTCCTGGTGAATGACTAGAGGGATCTAGTCAGTGGTAGCTGACATGAAGTCTTATCCAGAAGCTATGAATTTGGAAGTGAACTTGGCAGGATCAAGGCTTTGTAGAAATACCTTTACTTCCCATCTACTCTCCCCAGGGAGTGAGGGGGTATAAGGAAATAAAAGTCTCTTTGTAAAAGCCAATCAATGTTAATTGGTTAAATTGAACTGGGTTGCAATTTCCTGAGAAGTTAAAAGCGAAGGGAGCACAACTGAATTGGGGAATCGTGGCTGGAATTTGTACCATTAGTGAAAAACTTACCTTATCCCAAGAAATCTGAAGGGAAAATAGAGCTGTCTTCTCAGGTGAGAGCCTTGGTACACTATACATTTAGGATACTTTCCACCATACCACACTGCTTTTTCATAGAAGATTTTTTTAGGAGAGTTTCTATGTATTCCCTTGAATTTATTTTTATTTTAATTTGTTCATTTTCATTTATATTTTTTGTTTCCACCATTCAGAAAGTCATTTTAGTTCATTATGTGGGCTTGGTGCAAGCCTCAAACTTCTGATTTCAAGATACATCTGACTGTGTGATCCTAGGCAAGTCACTTAACCTTTCAATGTCCCAGGCAACATATTACGTTTTGGAGCAGATGCTCATCTACTTTGGTGATGGAATTTTCTCACTGGGAGTTCCCCACAGAAGTAAGGTCACAGGTCTCCTCCACCAATCACTATCTGTGGTAGAAGAACTATCTCAACCCCTCTCCCCATTCAGGTCAGACTAGCTTTTCCTTAAAAGATATGGAGACATTCCTTGACACTCGGTTGATGGGGGAGGGGAGGGGTTCTAAGGGCTCCTGTTGTTGAAGTCACTTTCTTACCATCTAAATACAAAAGGAGGCAAGAGACATTCATGTAGCAATTAGAGTCATCCTTAGTGCCCATCCTTGTTGAATGTCTTTTTCCTTCCATAGGGAAGTAAATCTCTTATTCACAGCTGAATGAACCAAAAACGTCTCATTTTGTCCCAACCTGAAAACTACTAGGGGGCTGGCATGAGTCAGAACAAGTGCTTAAAACTTTTTCTGTTAAAATTTTTATTTCCTAAAACAAGAGAGTACAAAACACTGTGACTACAACTATATGAGCATTTAAAAGTAAGTAATCATTATTTTTTTTTTACAAATTAATTCTGGGAGAACTATTAATCATTGTCATCAGCTCTGAGGAAAGTAATTGATTTGAAAGGTAAGAACTTAGGAAGAAAAAATATATTGATGTAAAATCAATAGATGTAAATTTACAGAGAAGATTGGGGCACAATGGAAAGTATGCTTGATCTGGAATCAGAGATCCTGGGTTCATATTTCATCTGATGATGACATGATGATGACAATAGCTAGCATTTGTATAGTGTATACTATGTGCCAGGCATTGTGCTAAGTGCCTTACAAATATTATCTCATTTTATCCTCAGGAAAACCCTGTGCTGCTATTATTATTCCTACTTTATAGGTGAGGAAACTGAGGCAAACAGAGGTTCAATGACTTGTCTGGGGTCACATAGCTAGCAAGTGTCAGAAATTGGATTTGAAACCAGGTCTTCCTTCAGGTGCAGTATTATAGGCACTGTACCACCTGGTTGCCATCTCTGATGCTTGCTCCGTTGACCATGGGCAAATTAGTTAATTTTTTTTGTTCCTCACTTTTCTCATCTGTAAAATGAAAGGGCTGGATTATATTTCACTTACCAGTGCTCAATCTATGGTTCCATGAAGACCTTTTGCTATTAACTCTTTTAGGTTCCCAGTAGAATTGCCTTCAGTATTTAACTTTGAGCTCCCCCAATATTTAATAACTAAACAAGTCTAATTATCTATTTTTTTCTAAATCAATAAATGATTATATATTAAAGCTGAGTGATAGCTGCATCAAATATGCAATTACATATGGAATAATTTTCCAGATAGAATCTTTAAAAAAAAGATATTTTATTAAAATCAACACAGACAACCCTCAGTAAAGTAACTTAACAAATATTCACATTTCAAATAATTTCAAACCATAAAGTATCATAACACTTGTTTTTAGCACCTGCCTCTAAATTGCCAACATAATTCTTTGGACATCTATTCAGTAGAATATTAATCATTTGGGAAAGTAAATTGTTATGCAGGTAAGGCATGTCATTTGCTTGCTTTAAAAAAATCTCTATTGCAAAAGCAATTATTATATAATAACTAGAAGCCTACTTGACATAGCATGCTAAAAATGAATGAGTCAATTTTTTCCAGTGCTATTCCAGTATTCAAGTTCTTTTCTATGCTAGCTTCATTATCTTTTACATTGCCTTATTAATTCAACATTCTACCTGTCCACTGTCCTGCAGCACTCATGGATTTGCCTCTTTTCTAGTTATCTTCTCCTGCTTTTATTTACATGCAACATTTGTTAATTAGTTTTGGGTGTAGTAGAAAACTGTTATGGAAGTGGCCCCATGAAGACTGTCCATATGCCTAGGAAACTGTCCACCTTAGATTCATTACTTTCAGTAAATATAGCCTTGCTCTTCAATGAGCCTCTGTAGAATTCAGTGCTCCTACTTGGAAATCACCAATCTGCCAGATTCATTTTTTCCTTTAAGGTAGTTAACAGACATTAAAGATTTGACTTTGCCAGGGTTCCCCCCTCAAACTTTATTCCCTTTGGTGATTTAAAAGGATGATTTGCCCATATGAATTATTGCTCCAAATCCCTAAAAATAAGAGAAATGCAAATAAGAAAAGAACTCTGAGGTTTTGTCTCATACTTATTAAATTGGTAAGGATGATGAAAGATGGGAATAAGTAATACTAAAGGGGTTGTTAGAAGAAAGATGCACTAATACATTGTTGTAGAGCTGTGAATTAACTGCTCCAAATAGTCTTAAAAGCAATTTAAAACTGTTCTAAGAAAGTGAGAAAGTGACCCAGAAAACCCACTGCTGGTCACATCGCCCAAAGATGTCAATAATAAAAATACTAAAAAGAAATGTGGACACCAAAATATTTTATAGCAGTTATGAGTGGAGTAACAGAGAAGTGAAAGAAAAATAGATTCCCATTGATTAGAAAATGGGTGAAAAAATAAATAAAATTTTTAAAAAGAAAATGGGTGAAGATATATTTCCTTATTATGATGGATTATTACCATACTATAAGTAATAATGAATAGAAATAAGATTGGGAAGACATGTTAGCTGATGCAAAGAAAAGTGAGCAGAACCAAGAAAACATACACAATGCCTCCAGCAATGTAAATGAAAGGACAATAACAAGAAAAAAATAGAAATCAAATGCTGCAAAGACCAAGTTTATCACAGGAGAAGAGAAATGAGTAGATACCTTCCTTTCTTCTTTCTAGAGGTGGGGGCCTGATTATTGGTATGGAATACTTTATTTAATGTTAGATTTTTTCCCTTATGTTTCTTAGTTTTGCCAAAATTTCCCCCTACTTTTTTTTTTTTTTGCCAGGGGCGCGGGGGTGCTTCTTTAGTATAAAGGGTAGCTTGCAAAGAAGAGTGGAGGAAATGGATGCATTGGTGAATGTTTTTGAAGAATAAAAGACCTTATTATAGTATAAGGTGTAAGATGTTGGTCTGTGCCTAATTTCTGCCATACTATCTTCCTGTTTTCCCAGCAGTTTTTGTACAAACAGAAGCAATGCATCCAAAATTAGAATGGAGGCAGAAAGCTGGGAAACAATTTTTATGGCCAGTACTTCTGATAAAGGCCTCATCTCTAAAATATATAGGGAACTAAATCAAATTTATAAGAATCCAAGTCATTCCCCAATTGAGAAATGGTCAAAGGATATGAACAGGCAGTTTTCTGATGAAGAAACCAAAGCTATCTATTCCCATATGAAAAAATGCTCTAAATCTCTAATGATTAGAGAGAGGCAAATAAAAACAACTCTGAGGTACCACCTGACACCTATCAGATTGGCTAAAATGACAAAAAAGGAAAATAATAGATGTTGGAGAAGCTGTGGAAAAATTGGAACACTAATGCATTGTTGGTGGAGCTGTGAACTGATCCAACCATTCTGGAGAGCAATTTAGAATTATGCCCAAAGGGCGATAAAGCTGTTTATACCCTTTGACCCAGCAATACCACTTTTGGGTCTTTTTCCCAAAGAAATCATGGAAAGGGGAAAGGGACCCACATGTACAAAAATATTTATAGCTGCTCTTTATGTGGTGACAAGGAATTGGAAGTTGAGGAGATGCCCATCAATTGGGGAATGGCTGGACAAGTTGTGGTATATGAATACAATGGAATACTATTGTGCTGTAAGTAATGATGAGCAGGAGGAGTTCAGAGAAACCTGGAGGGTCTAGAGTGGGCTGATGATGAGTGAGATGAGCAGAACCAGAAGAACATTGTACACAGTATCATCAGCATTGAGTGTCGATCTACTGTGATGGACTATATTCTTCTCACCAATGCAATGGTACAGAAGAGTTCCAGGGAACACATGATAGAAGAGGATCTCCAAATCCAGGGAAAAAAAAAGAACTGTGGAGTATAGATGCTGAATGAACCATACTATTTCTTTTGGTTTTGGTGCTGTTGTTTTTTCCATTTTGAGGTTTTTCATCATTGCTCTGATTTTTCTCTTATAACATGACTAATGCAGAAATATGATTAATGTTATTATATATATATATATATATAACCTATATCAGATTACCTGCTGTCTAGGGGAGGGGGGAGGGAGGGAGGGAGGGAGAAAAATCTGAAACTGGAAAGCTTGTATAAACAAAAGTTGAGAACTATCTTTACAAGTAACGGGGAAAAAAATAAAATCCTTTATTAATTAAAAAAACAAAACAAATGGTATCAACATGATGTCAACTCCCCCCCCCCCAATATTAACTAAAGACCAACTTTTGTGATTCAGGTGGCTGCTTTTTATGAAATATTTAGAATAGTACCATATGATTGCAAACGATTACAGTGCACGGTATAGTGGGCAGAAAGACTTGGGCTCATATTCCACTTCTGATATACAGGGCTGTGTAACTGTGAGCAAATCATTTAACTCTTCTCAGCTCTGGCCACATTCTAAGATTACAAATTTCAGAACAGGTGCTGACCTGCTTTGGTAGATGGGATTTTCTTTCCCAGGAGTTCCTTACCCAAAATAAAATCCAAGGTTTTGGGAGACAGAGAGAGAGAGAGAGAGAGAGAGAGAGAGAGAGAGAGAGAGAGAGAGAGAGAGAGAGAGAGAGAGGGAGGGAGGGAGGCAGAGAAAGACAAAGACAGAGACAGAGACAGAGAAAGAGAGAGAGACACAGAGACAGAGAAAGAGACACACAGAGAGACAGAGACAGAGAAGAAATGTTCAACTCCCTTAGAGAAAAACAAATTGATTTAGATAACTTGATGTTATTTTGATAACTTCATGTCCTCTGACATGAAGGAGTGGCAAATGGTAGGTTCTAAAATCATGTATTTCTGCAGATTCCAAAGTGCTACAACCCCCTCTTTTTTTTCTTGTGAAATGGTTAAAAAATGGCAGGGTTGTGCCCCCCTCATAATGGCTCTAATTAGCCTCTTTTGAATACTATCCTGAACACAGAACTCTCTGAATTCCCCTCGAATTCATCCCCTCCACCTCCAGCAGAAGACATGGTGAGTTGGACTATGCGTCATCACTGAACAGGAGAAACAACTCTTTCTATATCTGAGTATTCTGGGAAAGGTTAATACACTCTTATTCATGAAATCTCTTCAAGGCAGACACAAGGCGTTGCTCCTCCGACTTCCTTTCACATAGAACATCAATAAATATGGAAATTATAGCTTCGAATCTCTTATTTTCGATGAAACAATATGCTGCCCAAATTCAGTTAATTATGAGTTATTTAAGTGTTGAAAGACAAAGATATGCAAATCTTCTTATTAAAAGTAGGCCTAGTTAAATTCAGCTAGAAATTCCATTCAGGGATTTTGGCTTTGTATATTGTTCCAAGGCAAAAAACCACCCACTGTGTAGTGTACATAGTTAGCAACTTGGAAAGGTGAAAAGTTTAATTATGAGTCTGTCTTCTGGGAGAAAAGTAAAATAAGGCAGAAGTCTTCTTTTTTTTTTTTTTTTTTTTGTAGATTAAACCTATTGAAAGCCTCTCCTTTGCACTGTTTACAATGGTATCATTCTAAATATAACAGAATTAAAAAAAATTCCCCCTCCTTCCTCATTTGAATTGTAGCTACTTTTAAGAAACATAAATGGGCCGGGGGGGGGGGGCAGCTAGGTGGCACAGTGGATAAAGTATAGGCTCTGGATTCAGCAGAACCTGAGTTCAAATTCAGCCTCAGACACTTGACACCCACTAGCTGTGTGACCCTAGGCAAGTCACTTAACCCTCATTGCCCTGCAAAAAAGTAAAATTATATATAATGTATATATATATGTATATATATTCTTCTCTATACACACACACACACATATATATATATATATGGGAATATATATATACATATATATATGGGAATATATAAATAAGGGAAAAGTCCTCTGCTAATTATCAATTATCTACCTTGTAGGTAGACTCTATTCATTTTTCATTAAAATAAATAATATATAGCACTTAATTTAGTAGCCTAAGAAATGGATGCTGGGGATTGAGTGACTGAGAGGTTTAATTCTGATGGAATGTGCTGGTGACCTTGTGCTAATGACTAAACATCCCTGTTCTTCCATTTCTTCACCTGAAACAATGTGCTTAGTCAGGTGGGAAATGAGGAGATGTCTGAGGAGACATTAGTCCTGTTCCCCATCTGAAATGGAAGAGTTTATGGGGCTGACCTCCAGCACCATCCAGAGATGTGCAGTGCAGCCTCACGTCAGGAGCACTTCAAAGGCACTGGCCATGGAGGGCCTTGTCCTCTCTCTGCTGTTTCATTTTATTTTCCCTTGTATATCTATAGATTAAATAAGATACAATGATGTAAGGGCCTTCCCCCTCTAAGGTCTTCATGTTGCCCAGAAATATAAGCCTCTCTGTTCTTTGACTCTTTTCTTGTTTTATCTGAGGGACATTAGAAATGGCTATGACTTGTGAGTTTCAAAAAGTCAGGAGGGGCAGCCATTGGAATAGACTAGAGTCTCTGATGGCATTTTTCTCGAAGTCAGATGGTAAAGAGTGAGTGGACCTTGAATGACCTGCCTGGCCCAGTCCAGCAGTAGCAGTGATTTAGAGTCAGATATCCATAGGCTATGATGTACTCAGACTTGAACTTGGTGTGTTAAGTCTGAGCCTACTCTCCATAGGAAATGAAGTGGTATAAGGAAGAATGTGCCCTTAGATGTTGGGGGGAAATGTTTGTACTTCTCTTCTTGCTATATTTGCATTGTGAATATCTTTTTATTAAAGCCAATTGATGTTAATTGGTTAAATGGATCTAGGGCATTAATCAATGCTGTCTATGGAGATGTGAGCTGATACCATTAGAGAAATACACCTCAAACCCCTTAGGTATACCCCTGAGGGAAAGATGTAATTGCCTTCACTCAGGGAGAGTGAGGCCTGGGTATCCCTACACATACATATATTATCTCATTTGAGACTTACAACAAGTACTAGAGGTATTATCATCTCCTTTTAAAAGATGAAACAAATGAGATTCAGAGAGACTTCAACAAAGTAATGAAATGTGTACATTTGTAACTTTGTTATGTTAGGGTAGCCTAATAAATAGCTGAACTCCCTGTTATAATATCAAGTAGTGGCAAATTCCTGGGGGATGGGAGATAGGTTGGTTGAAAATGCCTCTCTACCTCTAACAACCCAGGAGCCTCTGATTTGTGCCAGTATCCACTTATATGGGTCTCTCCCCCTAGGATATGAAAGCTGGGACTATCCCTGTTTTTCTCTTTGGATCTCCCCTCCTCTTCCCTGGCACATAGTAAGCACTTATATTCATGCATTCTTTTATTTATCTATTCATTTACATAGTTTTTTTTTAAATTAGCTAAAATTTCCAGAACTGTTTAAAATCAAAGTATTCAGAAAAATACCCATTCATTTAACAAACATTTATCAAGTTCTAAATTTGGGGTTTGGGGGGAGGTACAAAAATAAGGAAAGTCCCATATTTTATAAAATAGATTGCATTGTCACTTTATATATGAATGTGAAATATATTATATATTATTATAATATATGGTATGCAATAATATAATATAATTATATTTACATATATTTAATGTTAAATTGTTGGGATGGAAGTATAGGTCATTGAGTAGACTGAGTAATTGAAGGATCTTAGTGTCATAGTTTTAAAACTGAGTGATCCCTCAGAGGTCATCTAGGCCAGGGCTTCTTAAACTTTTCCCACTCATGACCCCTTTTTGCCTGAGAAATTTTTACATGACCTCCGGGATATAGCTATATAAAATAGGTTTACATAATCTTTTACTATTGCCAAATATTTTGTGACCCCCACATTCAGTTACATGACCCCATATTGGGTTTTGGTCCACAGTGTAAGAAGCTTTGATCTAGGTCATCCATCTTGATTTTACAGATGAGGAGAGTCAGAAAGTTTAAGTGACTTACCCAAGGTCACACAGGTAGTAAGTGGGATTTGAACTCAGATCTCTAATTCCAGATATGGCACTCTTTCAGTTAGAAGGTTGCCACTCTTGCTTTAATGTTCTATAAATTCCCTTTCAATTATAAATCTATGTGCCTATCTGCTGATATAGCTTAATAAGAATTGTTTAAAAACATTTATATAGAATTTTAAGGCTTACAAATCACTTGCATTACAATAGCCCTGTGAGATTGGTAGTTTAAATATTAACATTCCCATTTTACAGTTGTTCAAACTGAGAACCAGAGAGGTCAAGTGATTTGCTCATGATCATAGAACTAATTGGCAAGTCTGGAACCATAACCTGAATCTAGGTCTCTTGACCCCAGTGTTTGTGGTATTTTTACTTATTATATGATATCATTCTCATCTCATAGAACATACATTAGTTAATTTCACTTATGTAAACCACCACATAAACTCTAAGTCCATTTCTCAGCTCAAAATTTCCGAAGAGCTCTCTGGCTTAGTGGATATCAATTAACCAGTTCATTGTCAACTAATCACTTCACTTTGTGCTCATATAGACATAGCCATAGGGGATGATGAACTCTGAACCTCTGTGCTTCGCTGGGCTCTGATAGTAGAACTGTACACATGGGGCTAAGCTTTTGTCTGCACTCACAAAACTGCAGTGAAAATTGGGTAATTATCAGAATAATTCAGGCACCAAAAACATATTTGCCTGAAATATGGTGAAAGATGAAGCAAATGTGTTTGTTTTTGTGCAAGTAGCCAAGTAATTGCCCACTTTGCTTTGCAAGTATAGATGGTAGCCTGGACTTGAGAGGGGCATTCAGTGAGTCTAATTCACCTTTGTCCAAAACTGTCATAAATTGATCCCAGCCCTGTAAAGACCAAGGCCTGCCTGCTCCCAAGCTTCACACAAATTTCCTAAATTGCACTTCTTAAAAACAGCTGTGTTTTTAATAAGCAAATCCTTTTAAATCATTAATGTGCAAAATTAGCTTAATTCAAAACTCATTCCTCAAATCATTAAAAAGTTTACATGAACAATAACCCTAATAGGTCTCTCTGGTTTCTGGGGGTGGAAAATGTTTTACCTCAGTTTCAAAAAAAAGGTGACAATACCTAATTGAATTTCTCTTGTTGTCAGTGAATACTGCCATCTTTGACTTAATCTTTTCAAGGATCATAAACTCAGATTTGGAAAGGACCTCCAGGGCTACTTTGTTTGCCCCATTGTCTGCGTGCCAAAATGTTGAGGTTTTTTTTTTTCCTTCTTAACAAAATTTTCTCCTTCATGGTATTTCTGGGATCATAGAGGTGAAATGACTTCAGAAGGCCATCTTTTCCAATCTCTCATTTTAAAGATAAGGAAACAGGCTGAAAAGAGGTTACAAAACTTGTCCAAAGGCATACAGATTATGTCTCTCTCTCTCTCTCTCTCTCTCTCTCTCTCTCTCTCTCTCTCTCTATATATATATATATATATATATATATATATATATGTCTATATGTATATATATCCAAAGTTCCTCACGTAAAATTAAACTAGAATTTGTAGCAAAATTTTGATTATTTGTGGTCATATTACAATGATCTCATCATCAACAAATATTATTAAATTCACACAATAATTACAACAATGAACAAGGTATTTGGACAGTTTCCAGAGAGTAGAATAGACATGGTTTATTAATTTGCATTTGTGAGAAAAAGTAGATGAGAAAGTAGACTTATAACTTATATACATGTATGTATGTATATTTTAATATGGATTTCATATATAAAATATACATAACAAATAAATACATGGTAAAGGAAGTCAAGAGGGATTGATAGGAATTAATATAATATAAAGATATTTTTGGATAAGGGGCTTATTTTGATTTAGTTATTCTAGTAAATAAAAATGTTGTTCACTCCTTTTAGTTGTGTCTCACTCTCTGTGACCTCATTTGGGGTTTTCTTTGTAAAGATATTGAAAGATATTCCTTTTCCAGCTCATTTTACAAATGAGGAAACTAAGGCAAACAGGTGTACGTGACTTGTCCAGTGTTCCACAAGTAGTAAGCATCTGAGGCCAGATCTGAACTCAGGTCTTCCTGACTGCAGGCTTTGTGCTCTATCTACTGTGCCACTTACCCACCTCAAATAGCAATGTAGACTCATTTTATTTGATCACTTTGGGGAGTGAATACTATTTGGCTAGTTGAACTCATATATACACATTAAAATTCACATATCTTCAATTGAATATATATATATATATATTCAATTTTTAAAATAAATTAAAAAAGAAAAAATTATTTTTGCTCATATAACTGAACCACTGAGCTTGGACCTTATGAGAGATTGTCATTGTTGCAATTCCTAATGTGGAAGAGGATAGAGATCCAAGAGAATTGTGATGACATGCAACAAAATTGTTTTGGGAAGATGTGGATTATGTGTGGACATTCTGTAACTGGTTCAGGTCTGCTAACCATGTGGTGAAGAGCAGTCTCTTTGTCTGCAGCTGTAAAAGTCAGAACTCTGGGTACATTCAAAAGGAATTATTCAGTTTGGTTTCATCTCTTGGTTGGATTCTTTTTTCTTTGGGTGACTTCTTCCTGCTTGATGACATTCCAATGAGGAGAGAGAGAAAGTTATATAAGCGGAGAGACCCTAAGCTTTTCCTATTCAGGAACAACTTGACCACCATGATTGTGGATGTTGGTTCTTTGATTTAGTGTACCTTCTTTCATTTTTAGGTGAAAGACATCGGAGGCCATGGTCTTATGTTTTTCAAAAGGTCAGAAGATTTCCAGGAAATAAGTCCATACTGGTTTTTTTTTTCTTTTTTGTAGCCACCTGAACATTGATGCCCTGAGAGACACGGAATAACCTTTGGAAACCACTTTATTGGTAAGGAAGCTGAGGAATCATCTAGCAGTTATGTCATATTTGGACACAAATCTAGTGGGACTAAAGCTATGTAGAAAAGGTGTCTCCACAGACTAAGGTGGTAAGGTAAGGAGAATGTAATCTTTTTTTCGGTATTTTATTATTTTCCAATTCCATATAAGGATAGTTTTCAACATTTGTTTTCATAGGATTTTCATTTCCAAATTTTTCTCCCACCCTCCCTTCCCTCCCTCCTCCCCAGGACAGAAAGCAATCTAATATAGGTTATATATGTGCAGGAGAATGTACTTTTGAACACTTTGGAGGGGGTCAATGTTTAGACTTCTGTTTTTACTGTATCTTCAAAGTAAATATTCCTTTGCAAAAGTTAAAATTATATTGATTGGTTAAATGGAATTTGTGTGTGCTAGTCATAGATGGCTGATATTGTGGGGAGACACACCCTGATTGGGGGCATTAGGGAAAAAACCCAACACCTCAGGGGTACCCCTAGAACCTTGGAGGGGTTCTGGCTCTGAGATAATGAGACAATAGATATCTGTTGTCCTAGAATAGTTCTGATGGGAAAACAACTGCCATAGAGAAACATATGCATGAATAATAATAACTCACATTTATATAGGATTTTAAGGTTTTCAAAGAACTTTGTAAACAGCATGATCCTCAACAATTCTGATAGGTAAATGTTTTATCCCCATTTGACAGACGAAGAAAATGAGACTCAGAAAAGTTTAATTACTTTGCAAGAGTAACTGGATAAGTGTCTGTGAAAGATTTGAAACCAGGTTTTCCTGAATCCAAGTCTAACACTCTAGAAATTATACCCTATTGCCTCTCCACTGAGCATACTTCTTTTAAAAGAGGAGAGGCTCCAATATGAAATCAATTAATTTGTTTTCAATTGCTCAACAACTGATAATTACATTGCTAATGAGACTGCCTTGCAATTTCATTACAACTGTTTTTACAATCTTATTCTAATCGTGGGTCTTTATGCTTTCCA
This sequence comes from Dromiciops gliroides, assembly GCF_019393635.1. NCBI lineage: Eukaryota > Metazoa > Chordata > Mammalia > Microbiotheria > Microbiotheriidae > Dromiciops > Dromiciops gliroides. The sequence goes on from NC_057865.1 coordinate 73,277,147, forward strand.
GCTGAGCCATTCCATATTAGTTCTGACTATAAATTTCTGTTGCATCAGTCATAGACATTTATGTGTTGGTTAACTGGTTACAAAATGGAAAGCAGAACTGAGACGCAGCTACCCATATGGGTAGTTGGAACGGTGGTGCTATTGGTATTTTAATTGTGAAAATGCTGATGAAGTTGATTGATGAAGTTGCTTAGAGAAGCAGCCATATATATCTAGATATGGGATGAAACTGATGGTTTTCTCTGAAATATATGACTGGAACATTTCTGCTTTCTGCAAGGAGTCAACCAACTCAAATGCAAAAACCATTCTTAGCTCATGGGAAATTCTGAAGCAGAATATGGCGCTCCATATTTGGCCCTCATTCTGTGGTTTGTCGATCTCTGCTACAATGCATGTGTAGAAATTCAGCAGCTAGTGTTGGTTGGCTTAGTGCACAGTGAAGGAGAGGTGCTTTGATTGGCTTCAAAAGTATTTAAGAAGACCTGCTAGCTTCAGTTATTTCCTCTTTTGCCTCCTATTTTTTGCTTTACTTGGTGATGGCACCTGTTGAGAGACCTCACTGATCTCAGGAGTTTGGAAGGTTGGGAGAGAAAACCACAGAAATCTGGGAATTGTAATGATTGGAATGATGCCACCTACTGGAGACTTGCTGTGGGAAAGCTCCACCATGAGGAAAATGCCTCAGAGGCATTGCGGCTTTTCCTTGGCATCAGGAAATGACGTTTGCTCATGGGTGCTGTCTATCAAGGCTACCAGCCAATCAACTTGATGAGCCTCCTATTTTTTTGGGAGGAGACAGGAAGGAGGAGAGGGAGCCTGCGCGGAGAGCTCTTGTGCTTTTGGGTTCCTGACTTGGTGGTGGTGGTGGCAGAGGACTTCACAGGAAATTTGAGGAAAGATAGGAATGCCAGGCTGTTGGAATTCTGTTTCTCAATCTTTTTCTTTCTATTTTCCAATAAACCCTTAAAAACCTAAACTTGTTTTATCAGTGATTTTAGTCAGTTTCCCCAAAAAAACTGGGGGGAACAGATTAGAATCCACATTTAGAATCTTAAATTACACAGAATCAAGTCTAGGATGCATTTCACAGCTGGCAGAGCATCAATGCCCCAAGGTGTAAGCAGTGACCTTTGGGATCCTGCCCCAATAGCGGCTGAGATGGTGGCTTATCTAGCAGTAATGCCACATTTGCACATGAACTTAATGGGATCTGTGCTGGGTGAGAACTGAGCTAAGTTTTGAGCCTTTTCCCCCAGGGACCAAAGAAATTATATAAGTATAGAAATTCACGATGTGCATTTCTGTGTAAAAAAATAAGTTTCATTGTCTATATTTTGCTAAATTATCTCCCTTGATTGCCCTCCCTTTTATATATTCCCAGACCCCTGGATGAATATTTGTTGGTTCCATAAAAATTTCAAACCCCAAAGTGCTCCTTGAAAATATGTTTGGGAGACAAATCTTAATTTCAAATGTGATTTTTACCAGTGCAGGTATCCTTGAAACTCTGGAACCCACAAGTCTGTATAACTCTCGTTGTGTTTAAAAGAAGGCAAACATCTAGATGAAAAGTAAAAACAAAAAACAAACAAATAAACCAAACCAGAATACAGCACCTGCATTTGGGCACCATGTAGAAGATGTTTTTCCTTTTTTCATCTTCAGAAACTTTTATCCTCAACATCAGTACCTTCACTCTATTCTACTCACCTCTTTCCTGTTGTATCTTCCTCCTGTAATTTGCAAGGAAGAGGAGGGTTTCTCTCCTCTCCCTTCCTAGCCAGCTCCTTAAGCTTCAGGTTTATGTAAGATAGTTTATTCCCTGTCCAGACAGCATAACTCTTATATAAGACAATTCTGAGAGAACACTGCTGTAGGCTATCCCTCTAGCTAGTCTATTCTATAGTCTTAATATAGTTATATCACTAATAACTGTCACTGCTACCTTAGGTGGCAGCTGTTTGAAAACTAATTGAACCAGTTACAAATGCTAGTATACACAGGTTTCCCTCCCCATTGCCCCAAAGACCCACAGTAGCAAAGAATCTTGCTCAACTTTGACCTCCTCTTCTTCCCTTCCCTCCCTCAAGTTGCCATTCCTCTCTCCCAACATAGTATTCTTTTCTTCTTTGTACCCATAATAATAACCCTCATCCTGTTCTTTTTCTTGTGGCTGAAAATCTCTAATGACCTGACATACCTTCCCACCTTTAGCACTATACCTCTCTGACCAACTGTTCATCATGCTATCACCAAACTCTGTTGCCCCTTCAAACATCTCCTTCAAAACAAACCCTTGGCCCCCATCAGTGTCCAAATCAAAAACTAGACTTCTAATCATGGCTGTAAATTTCCCCACCACTTGACAAGTGAATATCTTGCCCTTCCTGTGTCTTCCTATTGCCCTTTTAGTCTGTTTTTTCCCAGTCCTAGTTTCTTCTCCTCCTCCTTCTCCTTCTCCTCTTCCTACTCCTTCTTTCTTTATTCTTCCTTCCTTCCTCCCTCCCTCTCTCCCTCCCTCCCTTCCTTCCTTCCTTCCTTTCTCTCACTCACTTTCTTTCTTCCTTCCTTCCTTCTTTTCTTCTTCTCCTCCTCCTCCTTTCCTTCCTCCTTCTCCTCTTTTTTCTCCCCTTCTCCTGTTCATAGTTCTCTCCTGATAATTGGATCCAAAAACAAGACCAGCTCTGCCTCTTACCTACTTGCATTATAAAGGCAAGGCTGCACTAAATACCCTCCAAAATATTATTTGTATTTATCAGATCACAAAGTGATTACTATGTCCCAGGTACTGTGCTAAGTACTGAGAATGCCCAGAGAATGCAAAAAGAGTTCCTGACCTTAAGGAGCTTACATGCTAATAGAGGGATATACAAGATAAACAAGGAAAATAACCCTAGGGCCCTGCTGTCTGGATGCATTTATTCCCTCTCCTAGACCACTCTTTCAGGAAAGCCTCAGCCTTCATGCTTCACTTCATTGCCTATTCTGTGGTCATTTCTTAGAGAGCCTTGCCAATTGTCTTAATGCCACCTTTGTACCCTTTCCTTCCCTTCTCCTCTCTCCAGTTCTGGAGCCATGAACCATGATCAAATCAAGTCTTCCATTGATATTGGATACTATATGTCACACTCCCCTGTAATTCTGTGTCTTTTTTCTTCTAGCAGAATTTAAGCTTCTTGAAGGTAGGGATTATCTTTGTTTTTATATTTGTATCACCAACACAGCTCAGGGGTTGGCACATAGCAAGCATTTAATAAATGCCCATTAAATCATTCATTCACGCATACGTTTATTGACATAGCTCAACTACTTTTATTGACAAGAAAATGGAGGTCCAAAGACATTTAATGATTTGCCTGAATTTACCAAAATAGTAAGTGACAGAAGCAGGATTTGAAACCCCATCTTTTGACTCCCTATCCAGTGTTCTTTCCCATGGTACCACACTGCCTCTATTATTTGGTTTAACTTCTGTAAAAATCAGACCATTTGGGGCACCAGTATGACTAAAATGGAACTCTTTTGCTGCTATTCAGTGTAATGCATGTTCACCTTAAACAGTTGGTTGGTTTCGTATACTATTCATAACATGCATTTTTCATATACTCCTTTCCCATATTTATCGCCTCTAGGAATTGCCCATCTCTCTTTTGCATCTACTGGGATTTCCCAGTTCCCAGTTCCTTTCAATATTTTTCCTTTTCCTCCTCCCCCTTACTAATTATGAAACATCTTCAAATAAATACAATTAAAAAACCCATAACAACATTCTGTTCCCTATGAACAATGGCCTGATTTTCCCCCACACCCCCTTTCATTCTTAGGGAGTTTTCATTCAGATGGAGTGTTTTGCAGTTGGCTAGTCTTGAGATTTCTGGGAGCTGTAATTGTGTCTCATTAATTCTTACAGTAATGTAGGGTAACTATAAGAAGCAGGCAATTAGTGGTCTGGTCAGTGAACAGAACAGTTAATCAGCAGACAAAGGATGGGGCTCAGGACCTATTAGTCTGAAAGGAAGTGTTACTATTGTCACAGGTCCTAGGAATGCATGCAGGCAGGCCTTAATGTTGAACCAGTGAAGAGAGCTATGTTTGTCTTTTTGCTAAACCAGTTTTTTTGGTTTTTGTGTTTTTGGCTTGGTATGTGTTTATTCAAATACTTCAGAGGGTTCCTTGAAGTAATGGTCTTTAAGAATCAGGAGATGAGTATTTTGCTAGGATACACCATGAGTTTTCTCATCCAGTGCTAACTGCCCTTGGGCTTTATTTGGGAAGGGAAAAAACACAACAAAACAAAACCTTCCTCCCCCCAAAAATAAATAAATAAAAATACTTCACACCCTAAATAGACTGTAGGACAAAATTTTAAAAAACAATCAAAACCCCACATATCTGTTTATTAGAATCATGCTAAAGATAAATCTTTAACAGATCCTCTGTTCTCTGAAAGTAGCAAAAGAATAGAAGAGACTAGGACAGTTAAAACCAGCCATCACATCATCACTCAGTCATGCTCTACATATTTCTTTTTAAGAAATCATGTATATTCAAAACCTATGAATGGGAGGCAAAACATATAACTTTTAAAAATTTTCATCCCTGATGGTAGGGTTTTTTGACCTTTTGAGAAAATACATCATGAACCCCTTTTGCAGACTTGGAATACCTACAATATGGCTTCTCAGAACCTTTTAAAAAATAATAAATCATATATTCATTTTTACTAATGACATTAAAATATAGTTATCAAAATTACATCAACCAATTATATTGAAGTGAAAACCAATTATATTGAAAGTTATTAAAATACATTTTAAAAATTAAGGTTAGGGATCCCAGGTTTAGAATCCTTGTATTATGGGTTGTTGGGTTTTTTTTTTTTTGAGAAACTCCTAGCTTAAATTCCGTTTCCAAACACCTATATTGGAAAGTTGGTTTTTCTTGGCCATAAAATGTGTACTCTGCCTCCGGAAAACCATGTAATGGTGATAATGAGAATCATATAAAATGTTGTAAATGTGAAGTGATGATTATAGAAGAAAATGATTTATCAATAATACATCACCCTGGGGGTAATTCATTGCTCAAGCAAACAATTCTTCAAATAGAATGACATTTCCACTCCTCAAGAAAGCATATATTTGGTAGAAAGAAGGACTGATTAAACTTTCTTTTTAAAAGTGAAGCCCACTTAATAATTAACTTAGTTCCCCAAGTCAGATGCAGGGCTCCAAATAAAGGTAATTTTTTTCTTCCTGTTGTCTAAGAACCTGTCTGTTGCTTTAGTTTCCTAGGATTCCTGTCAAAAATAAAGATTTGAAAAAAATTCTCCCAGGCTTTTTTTTTTATTAGCAATTCAGTTATTTATAAATAATTAGCTTCATTTGTTAAATATTTGAAAGATTTTTTTTTCCACTTTGAGGTAAAGAATAGTAGGAAGGAGTGATGAGCACCTGGCCTGTAGGAGCTTCCTTATCAAATAATCAGGAAGATTAGGCCCATGTGGGCCACCTCAGTCTTTTGTTTAGGCTGCATTCCCATAAGAAATAGCACTTTTTGCTCACTGTATTGTATATATTTCGTTTCTTTGAAGTGCTAACAGACTAAATATTGTTGTACTAGTTGGAAAGACAATTGGACTACCAGTCAGAGACCTGGGTTCTTGGTCACCTCTGACACTGAGGATTACTTGTGTGACCCTGGGTAATTATTTAACTTTTCTGAGCTTTAGATTTTTCATCTGTAAAATGAAGGTATTGGGATCAGATGATTTCTAACATCTTTATCAGGTCTCCTCTTTCTAGGACTAAATAAACAAGATAAGTGTTTAAAATATTACTTATGGCTTGAATTTAAAATGTGGACATTTAAGAGTAATATACACCACTGTAATCAATGTCAATTAAACAATGTCAACCAGTTTGATTCTTCCAACATTTTCTCTTTTGGCATTAATTATTAGAGGGTGTGGAAATTCTAGTTCTAACCTAATCATGATTAGAAAACTTTCCACCTGGGGTCATTTTCCCCTAAATTGCTCCACCTAGTACTACAGAATAGTGAAGTGCAGGAGTCCTCAACCTAGCATTCACATACGAACAACTAGGGAGTATAAGAAACTTGTCAAGAGAGAAACAGAATTTTTGGTAAGTAATATTATCTTATTGAAGTTAATCTCTATTTTATTCCTTACGTGCATATGTTTGGTAAACCTTAGAGTTTATTTCCTTTCAAAATGAGTAGGGGATATGAGAAGGCTTATTGGAAACAAGGGGCAGAGGGACCCCTGGTGTAGTGGAGAGCTAGACTTGGAGAAAGGAGGCTGGGTTTGAATCCCTCCTAGATCACTTACCAGGTGTGCAAGCATGAGAAAATCAATGAAACTTTCACAGCCTCAGTTTACCCATGTATGAAATAGTGATAATACTACTTGTGCTAACCACCATAGGGTTATTGTTAGGAATATGTTTTGCAAGTCTTAAAGTACTATGTTATAATTATTATTATAGTTCAAGACAATTAAGCATATCCACCTAGTCTGGTAGAGAATAAATTCTTTTCTGAATTCAGAGAATTTCAAACTAAATGAGTCAGTCCCCCAGTAGAGGATAAACCTATTGTGGGCATGAATTATTGGCCCCCCCCTTTTTTTGGTCCTTGTTTTCCCATTCTAGCAATGTGACCCTGTAATATATTTTTCAGTGACTTGGATAAATGTGTAGAAAGCATTCTTATGAAATTCATAAAAGACAAAAGGCAAGAAGGAACAGCTAACACACTGTATCCAAAACAATCTTGACAGATTAGAAAGTTGAGTTGAATCTAATAAATCAAAAATTATTAGGGATAAATGTAAAATCTTACACTTGAACAAGAAATCAGTTTCAACAGTCCAAGATGGGGGGGGGACAGAATTACTTGTGAGTCAGGGGTACTTATATGCTTTTTGCTCAGGAACAAAACTGTTCTCATAGGAGAGAAAGACACAAACCCACAGAATAAAGCAAGTTGCTTTCATTGGGCTAGATAGCAATTCATATGAAAAAACGTTTGGGGGTTTTAGTGGAATGTGAGCTCAATATGAGTCATCAGGGTGATATGGTAGCAAAACACAGTGATGTGATCTTGGACTGCTTTAAGAGAAGTACATTCCAAGAATAGGAAAGTGTCATATCCTCTGTACTCTGTCCTAGACAGAACACATCTGGAGTATGGTGTTCATTTCTGGCCACTGCAGTTTTAGGAGGGACTTTGATAAGCTAGGGTCTATCCTGAGGAGGGCAAACAGGAGAGTGAAGAATCCTGCGTCCATAACATGAGAATTGGTTGAAGGAACCGGTGATGTTTAGCTTGGAGCAAGGAAGGGTTTGGTAGGCCATGATAGCAGTTAGCTAGTATTTGAAAACGTGGAAGAGAAATTAGATTTATTTTGTTTGGACCTAGTGGGCAGAACAAGTAGCAATGGGTGGAAGTTACAAAGAGGCCAATTTAGGCTTGAGGTTAGGGACAACTTCCTAATGGTTGGAACTCTTAGAAGGTGGAATGGGCTGTTTTAGGAAGTGATGGGTTCCCCTCCCTGAAAGTCTTTGAGCAAAGGATGGCCAACCATTCTTTTTGGTATGTGGTAGTGGAGATTCTTTATGCGGTATAGGTTGTAATAAATGGCCTCTGAGATCTCTTCCATCTGAAATTCAGTGATTGAATGTTTTGCATACTATAGATACTTAATAATGTTTGTTGAATTTAGTTTTATTATGTTTTATTTAAGTTTTTAGTTTCAGTGTAAGTTTTATTTAAGTAATTGTCTATTTACCATGACCAAGGACTGATTTATGCTGCTCTAGAACATTAAAAAAAGTTGAAATCTCTATTTGAACAAGACACCCATTTTTATCAGCATGTATTTTGCCTCCAATTATACCAAATACTACACTTCCACAAGTTAGTAAATGGTCTTTATGATTTGATATAGTTAAAAAATGTTCACCTGGTGGCCCATTTTCTAATTCTGAAATCTAGTTTATTTCTGTATAAAGTAATCTGTCTTTGAAATAAGCTTATTTAATTGTCCTGAAACTAAGAAACAAATAATTTGCAAACCAGTCTGTCTTCTTGTCAAAAAACTGATTGCTTTCTTCCTATTCCCCCTCACTCTTTAATTCCCTTGCTTTACTTTGTGTATTCAGATCTTCCTCCACTGTGAGAACAGTTTTGTTCCTGGTCTAGAAGTATATAAGTAGGGGCCAGCTAGGTGGTGCAATGGATAAAGCACCAGCCCTGGATTCAGAAGGACCTCTGACACTTGATACTTACTAGCTATGTGACCCTGGACAAGTCACTTAACCCTTATTGCTCCACCAAAAAAAAGTATATAAGTAGTATTTGACTCACAAAGTCTTTGGCTCAGTATTAAATCCCATTCATATTTCTGGTGTTCCATGTCTCTAATTTATGCCAGTCTAGAAAACCACCTAGAGAAACTGCTTAAATTCTGTCCCTTTATTGGTTAAAACCTTTACCAAATTAAAGTTAACTCACTTCATCTTCTGGCCCCAGCTAACCTTTATAACCTTAATTATGTAATGATTGGAGTGATGCCACTTGCTGGAGAATTACTGTAGGAAAGCTCCGCCATGAGGAGAAGGTATCTGAGGGCAAGCCATGCAGTCAAGTCCTTGATGTCAGGAAGTGACGTTTGCTTGTGGGTGCTGTCTATCAAAGCTACCAGCCAATTAGCTTGGAGCTTTGTGTGCATGTGTGTGTGTGTGTGTGGGGGGTGTTCCCAGCTTCACAGGAGGTGTTGGGTCCTTTTTTGGTTCCTGACCTCTCCATGGCAGGTCGGATGCTAGGGTCTCTTAGAAATAGTTAGATTTTTACCTTTCTCTCTGATCATTAGATCCTGATGCTCTTTAATAAATACTTATATACTTAAACATTCTTGCTAAAGCTTATAATTTATTGGCGACCACTCATTAGATATTTTAGACAGACTACCTAGGATTTTAGCCCCTTACACTTATGACTATTCCACCAAACTATAGTCAATTGGGCTACCTATTGCCCTGAAACATTCCCTATTCTTGCTTGCTTCCATTGTTTTTTCCCTTGCTAGTCTCTTTCAAATATTTTTTCTATTGTCTCTACTTTTAGAAAACTTTTTTTTGTTCTCTAAAAGCCCAGCTCAATTTTTTTGTGTGTGTAGTCTTTCTGGATCCTATCAACAAGGAATATTCTTTTCCTCTTCTGACTCTCCATGATATCTTTTTTCCACTTATAATATTTATCATATTCTACCTATTTGAGTTTCTGCCTATATACTATCCCTTTACTAGATTATAAACTCCTTGAAGGGAGGTACTGCTTATTATTTATCAGTGCATGTCTTCTGTACCCCTACTAAGTGTTACATAGTAAATGAATAATACTGATTTTCTAAATAAATGAAATGGAATAGAAGAACATTATTTTTGATACAAATGTATGGTTGCTACAAACTTGATATACTTAGATATTCAAATAGTTATCAACATAATGAACAAAAAAGTAAGCCCATTAGAAAGTTCCTATAAGACATTTAGGTCTTCCAAACCTGTCTTTGATGGGATAAAATAGCATAACATATTAGTTCTTCTGTCTTTATATAGAGGAACCATTTTCATAATGTGTATACCCTTTAATCCCATTGACCAATCATTGGAACTATGCCCCAAGGTGGTTACTAATATGAGAAATAAAATCTAGCTATCAAAACATACTTCCTCAGCAAATTTTTTCTAATAGCAAAAATCATAAATAAATATTTTTATGTTTATGTATCTAGCCCTGAACTCTTTCCTTATCACTAATCTCACCCTTTTCCAATAGCTTATTGGACATTTTGAACTTGATGACCCGTATATAACTAACTCCAAATGTCCAAAACTGAAATCATCATATCTCCCCCCAAACCTTCCCTTTTCCCTAACTTTCCTATAATTGTTGAGGATACAACCATCTTCCTAGTTATCAAGGCTCATAACCTGGGTGTCACCCTTGATTTCCTCATTCTCTCATCCCCTGCCCCATCTGTTGCCAAGTTCTGTCAATTCTACCTTAGCAACGTTTCTCAGCTATGCCCCTCTTCTCTCCTCTGACAAAAACAACACTCAAATGCAGGCCTTTATCACCTCATGACTGAACGATTGAAATAGCACTCTGGCTGTTCTCCCAAACTCAAGGATCTCTCCATTTCAGTTCTCCCTAAAGTGTGCTTTGATTTCATGTTCATTAGTGATATATTCACCCTTTTCATTTTCGATAATGATTTGGTTTTCTTCTCTTTTAAAAAGTCATATTAGCTAATGATTTATGTATTTTCATCTATTTTATTGGTCTCTTCCCCCCACCAAAAAAAAAATCCCAAGTCCTAGTTTTATTTAACTCAATGGTTTTCTTATAAGTGATTTTATGAAACATACTTTAATTTTTAGGATTTCCAATTTGGTATTTAATTGGGTATTTTTTATTTGTTCTTTTTCTAGTTTTTTTTTTTAAATTCCATACCCAATTTATTGGTCTGTTTTTTCTCTATTTTACTGATGTAAGCATTCAGAGATACAAATTTTCCTCTCAGTATTGCTCTTTCTGCATCCCATAGGTTTTGGTATGTTGTATCATTATCATCATTTTCTTTTAAAAATTATTTATTGGGGCAGCTAGGTGGCACAGTGGATAGAGCATCGGCCCTGGAGTCAGGAGTACCTGAGTTCAAATCTGGCCTCCGACACTTAACACTTACTAGCTGTGTGACCCTAGGCAAGTCACTTAACCCCAATTGCCTCGCTAAAAAAAAAAAAATATTTAGTGTTTCTATGACTTGTTCTTTAACCCACTCATTCTTTAAGATTAGGTTATATAGTCTTCAATTAATTTTAATCTGTGTTTCTATGGTTCCTTATTAAATCTAATTTTATTATATTATAAACTAAAATGCATTTAATATTTCTGCTTTTTTGTATTTAATTATACAGTTTTTATGCCCCAATATACATTACATTTTTGTAAAGATACCATGTACCACTAAGAAAGAGGTGTATTCCTTTCTATTCCCATTCAGTTCTCTCCAGATATCTATCATAAATAGTTTGTTTAAGATTCTATTCATCACCTTGACTTCTTTCCTATTTATTTTTGGTAATATTTGTTTTAGTTCTGAGAGGGAGAAGTTGAAGTCCCTCACTATTATAGTTTTGTTATCTATTGACAGCTGTAATTCATTTAGCTTTTCCTTTAAACATTTGCTATAGCATTTGATACATATAGGTTCAGTATTAATATTACTTCATTATCTATGGTACCTTTTATCATAATATAGTTTCTCTGTTTTTTTTATTAAATATATTATAGCTTAAACTTTGAGATCATGATAGCTATCCCCTGCTTTTCTTTTGCATTAGGTGAAGCATAATAAATTCTATTCCTGCCCTTTATTTTTATTCCATGTGTACCTTTTGTTTTTAAATGTGTTTGTTGTAAATAACATCCTATCAGATTCTGGTTTTTAATCCATTCTGCTTTCCATTTCTATTTTATTATTGAATTCATACTATTTACATTCAAGGTTATAATTATTAGTTGTATATTTCCCTCCACCCTATTTTTAATCACTGTTTATCCTTTTCTCCCTCTCTTTTTACCTAGCCCCTCCTCAGACTTCTAATTTACTTTTGACCACTGCCTCCCTAATCCTTTATCCTCTCCCCTGGTCATCCTATTTCCTAACCTACCCATCTTTCTGAGTCCCTCCCTTATTCCATCCCCTTGCCCTCCTATTTCTCTGTGTCAAGAAGACTTTTTATACCCTTCTACATGTATATGATATTCCCCCTTTAACCCGGTTCTGATGAGAATAAGGTTCTATCACTTTAAGCCCTCTACCCTCTCTTGTTTTCCACTGTAACAATACTTAAAATTATTCCTCATTTCTATGACATAATTACTTCATTTTACCTCTCCCTACCCAATTTTATTTTGAGGACCATTATCATATTCAACTCAGTCCTAAACCTTCCATTATGTATTGCTCTAGTAATGATAATTCTTAAAAACTTACAGATAATGATTTCCCATATAAGAAGTAAATAGTTTAACCGAATAAAATTCCTTAAAATTGATCTTTTTACCTTATGTTTCTCCTGATTCTTGTAGGTCAAATTTTTCATGAAGGTCTGTTGTTTTCCTCATGAATACCCAAAAGTCTTTTAATTAATTAAATATCCATTTCCCCCCATGCAGGACTACACTCAGCTCTTTGGCATATCGTGTTTTGTGCCTTTTGGTCTTTTAATGCAGAAGCTGCTAAATTTTGTCTTATCCTGACTGTGGTTCCACAATATTTAAACTCCCTCCCCCCCCCACCCCAACCATTTACTTACAGTATTTTTTTCCTTTCCCTGGGAGCTTCAAAATTTAGCTATAGTGTTCCTGTGAATTTTGATCTTGGAATCTCTTTAAGTTGGTAGATCTTTTCAATTTCTGTTTTACCCTCTTGTTCTAAAATTTCTGGGTAATTTTCCTTAATACTTTCTTGAAGTATAGTGTCTAGGCTCTTTTTTTAATCATAACTTTCAGGTAGTATAACAATTCTTATTTTGTTGTTCCTTGATCTGTTTTTAGGTCAGTTGTTTTTTTAATGAGATTTTCACATTATCCTCTATTTTTTCATTCTTTTGATTTTGTTTTATTATTTCCTGGTGTCTTATGAACTCATTAGTTTTCCCTTGCCCAATTCTAATTTTTAAGGAGCTATTTTCCTTTTTTCATGTCATAGCATTTTACCTGCATTACATATAATGATATTTTTCAACCTTCATTTTTATAAGATTTTGACTTCCAAATTTTTCTCCCTCCCTTCCCTACTCTCAAAAACAGAAAGCAATCTGATATAATCATGTTAAATATATTTCTACATTAGTCATGTTGTGAAAGAAGAACAGGAATTATTTTCTTTTCTAAGTTTTTGGATCTCTTTTTTTCCAAGTGGTTGACTTTCTTTTCATAATTTCCTTGATTTTCTTGCATTAGTCTTATTTTTTCCCCTAATTTCCTCTCAATCTCTCTTATTTGATTTTAAAAGTCCTTTTAAAGCTCTTCTTAGGACTCTTTTTGGTCTTGTGACCATTTTACATTTTTCTCTGAAGTAGAAGTAGTTGTGTTGACTTCACTGTCTTTTTCTGGATTTGAACCCAGATCTTCTCTATTACCATAGTAACTATTTATGGTTAAGCTCTTTCTCTCTTGCTTACTCATTTTTAGCAGCTTATTTTTTGCCTTTATGTTAGAGCTGGGCTCTAGTTCGGATGTGTGGGGGAATAATGTCACAAGATTCAGCTTTTTTGTGCTGTTGTTTTCTGAGCTCTATGTGGGGGCCTGACCTCAGTCAGGTACTCTGCTCTGCCCCTGAAACACAACTAGGGCCCCCAACAACACTATCACCTCATATTCTTACTCCATGTGCTTCCTCTCATGGCTATAAACTTCAGCTCATCCCTCTGCCCTGGAAACAAAACCAGAGACACTGCTCTCCTGTGAGTGACCAAAGCCAGCAGGGCCCCCACCCCTCTACAACCTCACTCACTGGTGTAGATTCGCTCTTCCTTGCCCACAGCCACAGCTTGGGACCTTGTCTGGTCAGCACACCTGGGCCCTGAGTCTAGTGCCAGTAGAAAGCCCTGAAATTTTCCCTGATCAGCTGCCTGACCCCCACCCCGTCCATGAGATGAAAGTTTCTGAAGTTGAGGCTGCCTCAGACACAATTGCTGAAAGATCTTGGTCTTTTTGATTCAGAGGTATCTGCCAGGGGAGTGTTGTATTTCAAACAGGCCAGACCACCAACCTGGGATGCCAGGTCTTTCCTAATCTCCTCCCTAGTTGTTTTAGGCTGAACAACTGCTTTATCCCTGCATTTTAATTATTGCTGCTGCTCTAAAGTTCACTTTATCTAAAATTATTTGTTCTAAATTTACTTATTTAAAATTATTTGTGGGGGAATATGGGAGAGCTAGGTAATTTCCTGCCTTATTTCTCCATCTTCCCAGCATTCTGTCTCAAGCATGGTTTGTGTTTTCTTTCACAACATGACTAATATGGTAATATGTTTCGCATGATTGCACATGTATATAGCCTATATTGAATTGTTTGACTTCTCAATGAGAAGGGAAATGAGAATTTGGAACTCAAAATTTGAAAAAAAAGTCAAAAATTATTTTTATATATAGTGGAAAAAATGTTAAATAGAAAATTAAAAAGAAAACAAAATTGAAGGCTCTTAAGTCAACAAGCACTGTGCCAAGCAGTGTGGATACAAAAAGAGGAAAAAAATAATCCCTGTCTTCAAGTACTTCACAATCTGATGGAGGAGACAACATGCAAAGAAACATGTACCAAACAAGCTATATAGAGGATAAATAGGAAATAATCAAGAGAGTGAATGTTCTAGAATTAAGTGGGTTAGGGAGAACTTCCTGTAAATGATGGGATTTTAGTTGGGACTTAAAGAAAGCCAAAGAAGTCAGTAGGTAGAGTTGATCAGGGAGAACATTCCTGACATGGGAGTCAGTCAGAGAAAATGCCCAGAACTGGGAAATGGATTGTCTCATTCATGCAACAGCCAGGAGACCAGTCTCTGGATTGTAGAATCCATGTCAAGGAGGGAGGTGTAAGAAGACTGGAAATATTGGAGAGGGACTAAGTTATGAAGGACTTTGAGTTCCAAATAGAGCATTTTTTACTTGATCCTAGAAGTGAAAGGGAACCCCTAGAGCTTCTTGAGTGGGGAGGGTGGGGTGACCTTTCTGAATTTGTGGATCTATACTTTAGGAAAATCATTTTGGTGACTGAATGGAGGATGGATTGGAGTGGGGAGAGATGTGGCAGATAGACCCAGTAGTAGCCTGTTATAATAGTTCAGGTGTGAGGTGATGAAAACTTGCACCGTAGCGATGGCAGTGTCAGAGGAGAGATGGGGAAGTTGACGGGTCTTGACAACAGCTTGGATATGGGGAGTTAGAGATGTGTGGCGTTGGAAGATGGAGTGTCTTGTTCAAGAAATAGCAAGAAGGTCAAAGCAAGAAAATACAATGATTAAAATCTACAGTTAAATTCAAGTTTTGATTAGGTTTGGGTGGGTCAGGAGGGAAATTGGGGAACAGAGATAAGAGTTGTAATATTAGTTTTATATTAATGTTACTCACTTTGACTTTGTTATATTTCACTGTTACTCAGAAGACATGGTGAGAGTTGAAAATATCCAGAAAAAAGAAATTAGTTAGATCAAAGTAAAACTGCTTTCCCCCCCCACTGTAGAATGGATCAAATCAAGCTATTCTTTGGAGAGGAGACTAGTTAGAAGATCTGATGGGAGAACAATGTGTTTAATTTTTCCCATTAGTAATTTTCGCATGCTTAGTGTTTGCCACAAGACTAACATAACCTTTATCTTGTATAGGTATTGCCTCAATAAGATGCTGTTTGGATTACTAAGATCATAGTTGTGACCACTACCCCCACCCCCAACACATATACTCCCAATATGGTTTTGACAGGAAAGAGAAAGGAGAAAGGCTCGGCTCCAGCATCATTTCCCAATTCTGTTCCGAAATAGTTTCCCAGAAAATTACACAGTGGATTCGGGATTTCTACAGGTACAAAGTTAATTGACTCAAAACATTGTACTTGGGTTATGTTCCTAAATGCCTTCAAGGCTGAGATAATAGTAATGAACACTGTTGGTTCCCATGCTTTGGTGGACGGGCCGATTGCCAAATGGGGCTAGAAATAAACCATGTCAGAGGCGTCTGGAGAAGGAGAGTACTCCATTGGAATGTTTGTGCTGGCACAGAGGTTCATACCCATGGCCTACCAGACACTCCCACTACCACGACGGTGGATTTGAGTATTATCTTCAAGAACTGATAAAAAGGGAAGTGTTGTTGAAAGACATCATTGTGTATTTTTATTTTATTTCTAAATTTTTGTTGGACAGGGCTTTATGAAATCTGGAGCTTTGAAACGGACATAGGAAGCATGATTCCTGCTCCCCCCCACCCCTTAGGCTAAGGGGAGGAGGGAAGCTGATGATTTTGGGTACTATAGTGCTGTGAATTCCAGTGGTCTCACAAAGTTATGTGGCACACTCCTGCTTTTTACTGTGCAGCAACAACACTTGTGGCTTCAGGCTAAAATGTCGTTGGAGAGGATGGTTGTGTGAATGAGATGTTAGTTATGTGTGTTGAAAAAGCTGGTGTGTCAATTCTATTGTTCCTTGCCTCCGAATTGTTGGCTATATATAAAGAGCTGTCAGTGTCTGGTCTGGATTTTTGCCCCTACTTTGTTGGTCATGTATATAGCTGTCAACTTCTTGTTTGCATTTATGAAGCTTGTGATAGACATTCTTGGAAAAATTCTGGTGTTTGGGCTTTTTCCCCTGTCTCTCCTCCATCTTTTTTTTTCTTTCTCTCTCCTCTCTGTCCTTTTTTCTCTCCTCCCCCAACATCCCTAAGGATAAATCATTTGTAGTTCCTTTCCCCCTCAGACCTTAGACACCTAATTAATTGCAGACTCATGAATTATTTTTTGTAGTTGCTTTAAAAGGGAGTTAGGTTTTTTGATGGATTGATTAACTTGAGATACAAAGGCAGTAATGCCATAGTTTTTGTATTTGCCAAAAGAGTTTGTTCATTTGGGGTTGTGAATGAGGATTGTTAGTATCTGAAGTGTTAAAAACTGCATTTTCTATCTCCTTTTGAGGGTGTCCTGGGAAGCTCTGGCTGGTGTTTCCATGCAGCTAGCCTTTCATCTTCTAGACCCCATTTTCTGATGTCCAAGGTAAGGGAATATCAACATGCATTGTAGAGGGGGCCTATAGTAACTGGATTTTACCAGAAGGGATCGATTGATTGTATTTGTATGTCAGGTGCTTAGTACACTGCAGGCACTTGGTAAATGCTTGTTTACTGATGCATGGAATATGCTGTATACAGTTTGGTGTTCCAAAGGAAAAGAATCAGGGAAGGGATATTCAGACCATTGCATACTGCTACACAGACACTATTCCAGGACATCTTGGGTCATGGGATCCTTTGGCAGTCTGGTGAAGTTTGTGGGGCCCTTCTCAGAACAGTGTTTTTAAATGTATAAAATAAAGCACAATAGATAACAAAGGAAATATATATATATTTTTAACAAGTTCATGGACTCCCCCCACCCCAAGTTAAGCACTCTTGCCCTAATTATTTTTAGAATCACTAGTTGGGAGTGACAGATATGCCTAAAGGCAGGACTGAGTGACCATCTTAGCTAGCCCCTCTTGAATTCTATGTTATCATGATACACAACATTTTCATTCCCCTGCTTATACAGGATGTCCCCAAAGTCTTAGTGTGGTTTAAAGGTATTAAAGCTGTGACTTTCAAGACACCCTGTACTTTAGGCATCTGGGACAAAATGGCTTTGAAACACAAGGAGAGGATGTGTGATCCTTAAAAAAAAAAATTCTCCCTCCAATATAAAGAACATTCAAATTCTACATAACACAAAACACCCGGGGTTATTCAAACAGTGTTACATTTATGGGGATACTCAAGTGATAGGATTATTTAGCTTCTTGTATTTCCTGTTTCCAAGATACTGCCCTAAACTGGAACTTGTTGGAAGAATAAATTATGTGACAAAGAAAAAACTTCCTTCGGATTTTATTTATGGTAAAAAAACACACCCCCCCCCCTCCCCAAATGCATCTGTATTATTGGAATGACTGGAGTCACAAGACAAATATTGGAAAACAACCCTTAAGAGATTCAAAGCAAACAGAAAGGGATCAGTGGAAAGGCAGGACAGAAGTTACTATGGACTTTATCATTCTAAAAGGCTAACCCTAGCTTTACCACAGACTTTCTGTGTGAATTTAAGACACTATTTACATCTTCCATGTCTTGGTTTTCTTATATGCTAGAAATGGTATCGTCAATAAATACTTACAATATTAGAACTTTGGGGTTAGAGGGAATGATAGAGATTATTTGTCTAAGCCCTCCCCCCACCCCCATTTTACAGATGAGGCAACTGAGATGAAGTAGTTTTCCAGAGAACTAGTTAGTAGCAGAACTGACCCTAGAAGCCAGGTCTTGGAATTCCCAGTCGTCTGACTGATATACCAAGATGCCTTGCAATCTTGTTGATTGATTGACAGAGAGGAAGATAAATCCACCTGCCTGAGGATCCAGAAAGCAATTCAAATGTCTACTTGGGAACAGCTGGTTTGGGGTTGTGAATGAGGATTGTTAGTATCTGAAGTGTTAAAAACTGCATTTTCTATCTCCTTTTGAGGGTGTCCTGGGAATCTGTGGGTGGTGTTTCCATGCAGGTAGCCTTTCATCTTCTAGACCCCATTTTCCTATCCCCCATCCAGTTTAAAACTCAATTGCTGATAGGGAAGTCGACATAGGTGAAAGTAAGAGGAACTGTGTGAGTGCTAAAGTTAAATTATTGATAGAGAGACCAGTGGGAGAGAGTGGTTGAAAGCCAAATGCTTGAGGCTTATAGATATATTTGGTCATTCAACAAGTATTCATTAAGCTGTTGTGCCCAGCACTGTGCTGAGTATTTGAAGAGAGGGAAGAGAGGATGGTAAAGAAGGAAAGAGGGGGAAATAGAGGAGGGGGTGGGGAAGGGAAAGAGAAAAGGGGAAAGAAGCAAGGGAAGAAAAGAGAAAGGGAAAAGAGTCAAGAGAGGAGGTAAAGGGGTGGAGAAAGGGGAAAAGATATTAGAGAAGGGAGAGAAGAGTAAAGGAGAGGGGAAGGAAAGAGAAGATTGCATCCCTTGCTCTCTATAAGCTTGTTTACAGTCTACTTGGGTAGACAGACATAAGCATAGCATAGGAACGCCGCATCCCCCCCCCCCCCAACAACTAGGGAGTAAGTATAAGCAACTTATGCACAAAGGCAAAGTACATGATAAAAACTGTAAATGAAAGCAGACAGTGGAGTTGGAGAGCCTGGGTTCAAATTCTAGCCGTGAAGCTTGATATTTGTGGACAAGTAACTTAGTATCTCTGGGACTCAGTTGCCTCATATAGAAAACTAAATGTTCTCTGAGGTCCCTTCCAATAAGCTCCATTATTTCTAAGTAAACTTCAGTAATTCCTATTACTTATGGGATTAAATATAAATATAAATATAAAAATTTGGCATTGAAAGCTCTTTACCACATGTCCCTAACCTTCCTAGCTAATTTTAAACAACAATAAACAAGCATTTATTAAATACCTACTATGTACCAGGCACCTGAGTTCAAATCCAGCCTTAAATACATACTGTGTGACTATGGGCAAGTCATTTAATTTCTGTTTACCTCACTTTCCTTATCTGTAAAAAATGGGGATGATAAAAGTACCTACTGATCATCATTGTTGTGAGGATCAAATAAGATACTGTTTGGAAAGCACTTGACAAACATTCAAGTGTATATGATTGCTAGTGACTTATTATTATTGTTGTTATGTATTTCCCCTTAGGAATATAAGTTGCTTGAGGGAAAAGATTTTCACTTTTGTCCTTGTGCCAAGCACACAGTATACTTTTAATAAATGTTTGTTGATTGTTTCTAATTGTAGAACTATGTTCCTATGCTGGGAGATCTCTGGATCAGCTGTAAAGATTATAACAGTCCCTAAACTCCTTGACCTAAAAATGCTGTATTTATTCAAGTGTGTGTGTACACCCATGTGTGTGGGTATGTATGTGTGTGTAATAATTTACTTCAATTTACTTGGCATCTCAGGATTTATTGTGTTTGACTAAACTTCAGAATGGAGGAGAGAACCAAACCCCAGAAGCCCACATTCCATCAGGGGTGGGAGGGTGGGGGTGGGAAGCAGGGCTTGGAGCTTGGAGCTTGGCCTGGGGCTGCCTGTTGGGTTCTTTTCACCTAAACTAGGACCCAGCCTGGTCTCTGGGTGCCTCCTGCTTCCTTTTCCTCCTTGTTCTGGGGGTGGCTGCAGCCCAAGTGAGCCCCAGTGCAGTGACATAATGAAACTCAGCTGCATGTGTTTTATTAGGCTTCAGAGTTTGTAAATCCATGATTGAGGCTGGAGACTTTCAGGAAATACCGGCCTAATAAAATCGAGAAGGTAAATTGATATCGCACTGTGCGTCTGACTGAAACAGCTCGGACAGAGAAGCTAGTTGCTAAACAATTTATTTTTCAGATAATAACCTAGGACTGCCTGGCAGGACATTCAGAAGGAAAACACAGTAATTAATTTGTCACTGAAACCTGAGGGGTCCCTTTCCACTTATAGGTGATAATGAATGTTTTGCATGTAATTAGCAAGAATAATTAGCACATCCCCAGTAACAAACAGACTGACTGGTGCTCTGCAAACACAATTAATTGTTGTGTTAACAGAGGCAATTGTGTCTCTTTATTGTGCCACACAGCCCTCTCCTTGGGCCTCCCCCCCCCACTCCACACACCCCCTCCCCCTTTTGCACATACTAGGCCTATTTTGGAGCACGGCTCTTTCTGCAGATAAGAAGGAGAATCCATAAAACTGTACCTCTTCCATCTGCTGCACAGAAATTTCAAGACCACCAGGGGACTTGTTTGTCAAAACTTGTTAAACAATTTGTAATCTTCAACATGTGTTTTACTGTATTAACGGATGAACTGTTCAAATCAACTGACTGGGTAAGCCAGGAAAGCAATGCGAATCAATCACAAGCTGACGTTTGTAGCCTTGAGAACTTAGTCCCCCCCCCCCTTCTCTGAAAAAGGAATACCTAAACATATTGAGCACCAGAAAGGGGGGGGGTGGAGAAAAAACCCAAAGGTAAGTTTTTACTAAAGCTCTTTCAAATTATTTATTCCACCAGCTGTCATCTTAGATTTATACACTGATGCTGGGTGGCTTGGGGACGCATGTGCGCATGCATGTAAAAGTGGATGGTATGGGGGGGAAGAGAGATCTTGAGATGCTCATGTCCATTCTGATCAGAAAGTAAAGGGATGCCTGAAATAGTTTAAACAATTTATTTGATTCAATTTGACAAGTATTTATTAAGGACCTACTGGGGGACAAAGCCATGTGATGGTCTTTGGAAGGTCGGAGGAGAGAGCAAAATGAAGCTATGCCTGCCCTCAAGTAGCTTACATTCGACTGCATTGATAACAATCCCTCCAACAAATGGGATGATATATGTAAAGTATTTTGCAAACCTTAAAATGTGGTATGAGTATTAGCTGTTAGCTATTGTTCCAGAAAGGCTTCTTTTTTAACTTTGGAAAATGGCAAAGAAGCCTACAGTATGGATAAATTAAATTAAATCAAATGATTATTGATGGCTTTCTGGTTATTCTTAGGATGTTCTCTGTAGCTCAAGAGGCAGTGATAGATTTTCAAGGAAAGCTTCTAAGAGTGCTATGTATGCTATAGGTAATTAATAAATGATTAATTGAATCAAATTGAGGAATAACCTTTCAACCAATCCATGATTTTTGTTTTTTTCTTTTCTTTTTAAAATTTTATTTATTTTGGGGGCAGCTAGATGGCGCAGTGGATAGAGCACCGGCCCTGAATTCAGGAGTACCTGAGTTCAAATCCGGCCTCAGACACTTAACACTTGCTAGCTGTGTGACCCTGGGCAAGTCACTTAACCCCAATTGCCTTACTTAAAAAAAAAATTATTTATTTTCAATCCATGACTTTTCAAACACTCTCTTAAAAAGGTTATGTCTCAGGAAAAGAATTGGACTGGCAATCTGGTTATTAACTCCCCCTTTTGGAGTTTTTAGCTTCCTTCTAGGCTCAGAATAGGTGTTAATCCCTGCTCCTTTATTCCCTCATTCACTTACTCACTTCACTAATTCCTTCATTTATTCATCCCATAAGCATTTATTAAGCTTATTACATTCTTTTCTTTTTGCTTTCCCATACCATTTCCTTGGCTTGTGATGCCCTGCCCATCTACTGAAATCCAATCATTTCTTCAAGTTCCAGTTTAGATTCTCCTGGAAATTTTCCCTGCTTGCTACAGTTCACAATCATTATTTTCCTCTGATTGCCTTTACATTTAATATCCCTTTCTGCTCATTTGGAACTTGTTACATATTGCTTTCTATTGTTATTTTAGTTTTCAAATGTGGCAATTATATCTGTGCAGTTAGATGGCAAGGTCCTCCAGGATAGGGGAGGGGTGGGCTATATTTTATACTTCTTCATGTCTCTTGGACCATCTAGCAAGTGTTTACTCGCTTTACATAGGTAGCAATACATCTGTCAAAGGCAGATACCTATCTATGGGTTGTTGTCTATTTAGTACATTAAGGTTGGAAAAACTACTTTTCAAATACATTCTCCTTCCCCTTGTCGCTAGTACTAGCTTTTCATCAATGTGGGTATCTACTTCATTGGTGCAGACCACAACTCACTCATGGCTTCTCATCCAGTGTCATTCTTCTTTAGACTTTTTACTATACTTTGTTTTCATTCAGCTGTGACCCCTATTTGGGGTTTTCTTGGCAAAGACACTGGAGTGGTTTGCCATTCCCTTTTCCAGCTCGTTTTTTACAGATGAGGGAACTGAGGCAAACAGGGTTAAGTGACTTGCCCAGGATCATACAACTACTAAGTATCTGAGCCTGGATTTGAACTTAGGAAGATGAGTCTTCCTCATTCCAGGTTTGGCATTCTATCTATCATGCCACCTAGCTTCCCTATAAGCTATGTAACCTTGAAGAAATCATTTAATCTGTCAGTCTAAGTTTCTTCAACTGTCAAATGGGGCGTAATAACAGCACCTACCTCTCAGGGTTGATGTGGTGGTCTAGACTGGCTTCTCTATAGTCATCAAAGGCAGGCCTTAAAGTATTGATCTGATCAGTGAATCCACTGATTAATTAGGGTTTTATTACCTGGTTTGGCTGTACAATATCATTATCATATAAATGATTCTACTGATTCAGTTCACTCTGCATAGGTTCTTACAGGTCTTTCTAGGTTTTTCTAAAACTGTTCCTTTCATCATTTCACGAAGCACAGTAGTATTTTATTACATTCACATACCATAATTTGTTCAGCCATTCTCCACTTGAAGGGTATGGATGCCCTTAGTTTCCAGTTCTTTGCCACTACAAAAAGTTATACTATTACTACTTTTGCACATATGGATGCTTTTCCTCTTTGTCCCATCGCTTTGTAGATAGACCTAGCAGAGGTATCATTGGGCTTCACTGCCCAATTTGGAGCATAAAGTTTTGTTTTTGTTATTATACTTTTACTTGTTTGTAAAAAGCAATTCCCTATTATGGTGCTACCTATATTCCCAATCTCTCCTTCTCTGTGAAAGTATGATGAGCAACAGCACATGTTTCTTGATTTTCTACTAGGTAACCTGTATAATCCCTTAGGTCCTAGGGCCTTTGGAGAAGGTGTGGTGTCCACTAGGGTTGTCATCTTTCCTCTCCCCTCACCATTTTTGACTCAGAGAGGAGGAGCTTTGTCAAGAACCTAGTTTTCACATAAGTTTCATGAAGTTGTGATTGCCTGCTGATAGCTTGCATAAGTTAGTTCCTGGAGAGAAGATGGTGGCCCCTTAGCCTGCCTGGTGAAACTCAGTAAAATCAATCAGAATACCAAGCTACATTCAGCAGGTGGGGTGATTGCAGGCCACAGTTCTCAGTTCTCTCTAATCTGTGGATGTTGGATTAGATGATTCTTTCCTTCAACTCAGAATTTCCATAATAATGGTCAAGGGTCCCTATAAGAGAAGTTCTAGGACACTGAGGGAGACCTTGAAAGTATTCTGAAAGACACTGAATGCATATGTAAAGAATTTGAAAATCTTGTGTTAGGACAAGTTAATTAACTATTACAGCAGGTACTGGGAATGGCTTTACAAAGGTGGTCATCTTCTCTGGTTCTTTGTTGTAAGAAAATGAGTTGTTGTGTACTCCCTTTGGGAGGTGCCCCAGATGGACACCAGCTAAAAAGCTCCTCTTCTCTTTAATTAGCTGGGCCATAGGGGAGGTGTGTGAGAAATACTTTTTATTTTTGCCTCAGGACTGTCATACCCTTTAAATTTTTCTTGGATATAACACGAGAGAAAGCAAAACTCTATGTGTTTTGTAGGCCACTCTCTAGCATTGACTGGTTTTTAGGCAGACATTACAAACCCATACATAGGCCTTCCAGGAATCAAGTTCCAATTGTCACATGTAGTTTCTAATGCAAACAGACTGAGATGGGGTTAAGATCACTTGCTTCAGCTGTGGTTCAGAAGGAACAAGACTGATCAAAAGAAGAGAAAATCTTCAGAATCAGAATTTCAACAAATGGAAAGATTAACATAAGATCCGCTTTTAATTGTAGACAAGCTGGGTTTAGTTTCCTACTGAGGCATTAAGATTCAGGAATGGAGGTGACTCCCTTTCTAGCCTGGTTGGAATTTGCATTTTCTCCCTTTGGATATCCTGACTTGCATTTCTTAATAGCTGGGAATGTGGGATTAGCTCAGTCCATTGAAGAACTTTGGAAATTTTCTTAAGCTTATTTTTTTTCCAATTACTTTTAATCCTTTTACTTCAGTAAAGGTGAGTGACTGGAAGAGAAAATTGCTCTTTCTTTCTGGTTGTAACGAGGTGAAACTATTTAGAGAAATAGAAGGTGGAGTTGCGGTTCCGACCTTAGGGTATTGGTAATGTAGTTTGTGGGGACCACATGATGATTCAACACAGATTTATTAGGTCCCTATGATGTGAGAGGCAAGATGCTATGTGTGGGCAAATGAGACAAGATCCAAATAGTCTCTACCCTTATGGATATTAAATCATGAGGATGGGTCAGAGGGGAAGGAAGACAATGGGCACATATAGAGATACACAAAAAGCATCTGCCTAACAGATAGAAGGTAACTTTGAGGGAAGGTGCTAGCAGCTGGGGGAATGTATGAGGATGTGACTTTCATTGGGTTTAGGTTGGGTGGATGGGAGGAAAATCCTGGGGTTGATCCACGACTGTCACTTTTCTGGGTCAGGTGGAGAGGTTCGATCCCATTCACTTTGGCCATATGCCACCTGAAGGGAAGGGAGCCTTTGGGCAGGCCTCTGGTTTAGGCCTGTACTTTTAGGTTGTTCTATTGTATAGACTTTTCTGCAAGTCAGAAATGGAGGAATTCTTGAAAACGGAAAGAAAATATAAATGGCTTCTTTTTATGAGCATAGGTGCTATGTGTTGTGTCTGGAATTTGAGCCAGTTGAGAATAAATTCAGGGAAGAGATTATATGATTCCTGCTCCTTGGAGCACTGGAAAATTCTGTAAATCAGGAATTCTTGGAAGTCTCTGACATTAATTAGACTATACTAAATCTGAATGCTAAATTTATGATTTCTCCTTTCCCCCTTTTCCCTTTCCTGTTTCTCTTTTTTCTTTCTCCTTCCCTCCATTCTTTCCCTCTTCCTCTTCATTCTTTTCAGTCTTACTCTTCACTCCTTACCCTGCCTCTCCTCCCACTCTTCCTTCTCTCTTCCTTCCTACTCCTTCTCCTCTCCTTCTATCTCTCCCTCCCTATTCGGACATCCAGTAGATGAGGAATAGAGGAAAATCAGTGGGGGGGGGGGGGAGGCAGGAGAGGGAGGGAAGAAAACAGAAGAGGAATAGAATGATTTCTCATAGTTGTCTGGAATAAAGGACAAGAACTAATTCCAGTCATTTATTAATACCAGCTACTGACTTTTAGGTCAAAGCAGGAAGTGAAAAATAAATAACTGATTAAAGTTGAAAAAGGGGAGGTCTTCCATTTTGAAGTGTAGCTCCAACCCTCTTAAAAAATTCTTCCTGGGCTTATGCTATGAGAGTTCTTACCATTAGTACATCCTTTTTGAATTGCTATCCATTTGATTCCACTAACACATAGGGAATTCTTCATTCATTGAGTCCAACTTAAATATTAACACAGTCAGTATGTGAACTCCTTTCTCAGGTAAATGGAGCAAGTGAGTGCTTGGGTTAAGCATTTAATCAAGTGGATACTTCCCTTTCACTTTTTTCTGCCCCTCCTCCACTCCCTCCAAAACCCCAAAACTCTTAAGAATCCTGAACAATACCAACTTTCAGTGTAACCAAACTCTGAACTCACAGACTAATTTGGGGGTTGTCTAATTATGTCTTTGAGTGTTTGAAATTTAAACCTTAAAGTGGATTCAGGGGTTCGGTCCATTTTCCTTTATTAATTTCTAATAAATGTCCTTGAAATTGTCTACTGAAATGCTCAGTTGAGCATAGTAATTGTTTGTACTTTAGCTGCACATTATAGTAATACTTAGAAAACAGAAAGGAGAAGCTTTTTGTTGTTTTAAATTCACTATCATGAAAGGCACCAGTCCCTTGACTGGGAAAGAGAGGTTTGTCGTTTTCCCTTTCGTCCCCTCCCCTATTTCCTAGGTCTGAGAAGAAATCACAGTCAGGGTAAATTTTCTTTGTCTGACTTGTCCACAGCATTGACTGGGATTTGGCCACAGCTGCTGTAAAGCCCAAGATATTTCTCTGTGGTAATCATTGGTAAGATTCAAAGAGCTGCTTGAGCCTTTCTGATGCACTTTAGTATTCCAAAGTGGGTAAATTCAGCTTCCTGGAGCCTTATGGTAACATCATTCTCATGCTAATTGATAATTTCCAGTAATCACAGTAAATAGCTCAAGTAACCCAATCCTGGTGGTGGTTTCCTTTTCTTTCCATGTCCTCAAAGGCATGGTTAGCTACCCCTACCCTAGGGTGCATCTTGCTGGTGAGCTAGAAAAATGCTCCCACAGGGTATTCCTTAATGGCAAATTTATCCTCCTCTGAGAGTAGAAGTGTCCTTTTCTTCAAGATTGTAAAGTATATTCTACATCTGTTTTGCATGTAGAAATTCTGCATAGATGTTTACATATGTTGAACTTGAGACTTTAAGCAAGACTGTAAATTTGTCACCCATTATGAGTTATTTTTTCTAATGCACAGACAGAGTTGGGGAAAAAATTAGAAGGGATAACTCATACTGAAGTAAATGGACACGGAATAAAAAAGAATAAACAAGGGAAAATATTAAGCATTGCCTCAGAAAAGGTTTTCAGCAGAGCTAGTGACCTACCCCCCCCCAAAAACCCCCAGACTTTCTAATCTTCCCATTGTTCTATGTACTTTAAACTTATCTGTCTTCTAACCTCTTAGTAGAGTCTAAGGTCTTTGAAGAAATGGACTATTTCCTTTTTCATTGGCTAGAGTTCTGAACCTGGAGTCAGGAAGACAGGAGTGAAAAAGCAGTTTTAGACACTTCTGAGCAGTGTGATGCTGGGCAAGTCACTTCATCTGTTTCCCTTTGTTTTCTCAACTATAAAATGGGTATCATAATAACACCACCTCAAAAAGTAGATGTGAGGATCAAAAGAGATATTTATAAAGTGTACATAGTAGGTACTTAATAAATGTGTGTTCTCTTCAGTTTTTCTTTCTTTATATCCCTAGTGCCTAGTCAGTTTCTTTGTAAATGTTATTGTTGTTCAGTCATTTCAGTCATGCCCAACTCTTTGTGACCCTCTTTTGGAGTTTCCTTGGCAAAGATAATGGAGTGTTTTGCCATTTCCTTTTCCAGCTCATTTTACAGATGAGAGAACTAAAGCAAAGAGGGTTAAGTGACTTGCCCAGGCTCACACAGCTAGTAAGTCTAAGGCAGAATTTGAACTCAAATCATCCTGACTCTAGGCCTGGCACTCTTATCTGTGCCACCTAACTATCCTTCCTTGTAAACATCAGTTGCTTAATTAAACATGTGGAATTGTCCAGTGTCTTGTAGGTAATATTTAGCATGAGAGAAGTCTACATTTTAGTTGTGACAAAAAGGCACAAACACCAGACACTAGAAAGATGAGAAATTTTGTAGAAACCAGTATTTTTTTTTGTCTGTCATCTCCAAAGTAGTAGGCCCTTAATCAATGTTCATTAAATTGAATTAAATTGAAAGCACAGCGATTTGTTCTTTACCCCCTTTGTTCTTTTGAACCAGCAGCAGTTTTTTAGTTTTTGGGTAGAATGAAGTTTGTCTTTTTCTGATGGCCAAATTGAAACTTTGAAAATTTGAAAAATCACACAGGAACTTATGAGAAAACCCCCTCAAATTTCATTTTCATTTCAACAGACAGTGATCATGCCTGCTGTTGAGAATAGAATTTGTCTTCTGCTGGGAGGTGTATGAATTTTAGGGAAGATGGTGCTCCAACATTACTTCATAGCCCATTGAACATGGATGCTTTGAGTTGGGAACTGTTTTGACACTTCAGGAATTTACCTTGTTTAACCCCTTGTCCTCAAGCTCTATTATGGTGTAACCATCTAAAACAGAGAGCGAATTGTATGTTATTTTTGGCAGGGCAATGAGGGTTGTGACTTGCTCAAGGTCACATAGCTAGTAAGTGTCAGGCTGGATTTGAACTCAGATCCTCCTGAATTCAGGGCCAGTGCTCGTTTCACTGTGCTACCTAGCTGCTCTTAATTGTATGTTATTTTTAAAAGTTGCTAGCAATTGCTGAATTTCCTTAGAGGGGGTAATAGTTTGTGTTTTGTCACCTCTACAGTTAGGAAGTACTTTCCCTACACCTGACCTAAATCTTTCTTGAAATTCCGTTCCTTTTCTAGTGCTCTTCTTTGGAGATGGAAGAAGGAAGGAGAATGCTTTCCTTCTACTTGCCTAGATCTTAGAACTGGAAGAAACCTGAAAAGTTGTCCATAATCCTCTCCTTTCCCACTCCTGCTCAGTTTGGAGAGGAGTAAACCAAAGGTTACAGAAATGGAGTGACTTGTCCAAGGCCACATAGGAAGTTAGTGGCAGAGCTGAGACTAGAATCTTTTTTGGGTTACTTATTTTGCCCTGGGGTTAATAACTTCCAACTTCTTCCTCTCCCCTTCTCCCCAGCATGAACCATATTTTCCAAACCTCTAATCATTTTTGTTACTCTTTTTCTGTATCTTCTCTCATTTCTTCATATTTCTCTTTTACAGTAGAAACCAAAATAAGATCCAGTGCTTTAATAACAGCCCAGCCTATGCCAACTAGAGTAGAAGGATTATTTTTTGGCTCTTGTATATTATCCTGCTAGTTCATCTCAGTATCATGTTAACTTTTAAATGACAACACCAACTCATATGTAGTTTGACTACTGTAACTCATAGGTTTTATGTATTATGATTGTTTCATATAGGTTATCTAGACGCTTTCTTTTGTTTCTTAAAAAACCAAACCAACCCAAAAAAACCTTTTGATTTTGGCACCACTGAATGTGATTCCACTTTTTATTTATTTATTTATTTAATTTTGCTCGGCAATGAGGGTTAAGTGACTTGCCCAAGGTCACACAGCTAGTAAGTGTCAAGTGTCTGAGGCTGGATTTGAACTCAGGTCCTCTTGAATCCAGGGCTGGTGCTTATCTACCACGCCACCTAGCTGCCTCCATGTGATTCCACTTTTGATGGGTCATCCCTGTACCCTCCTCCCAACCCAGTTCCCTGCCTGGAATGTTTTTATCTTATTTATTTTAGTAAAAGCCACGCCCCCCCCCCCCACCAATCAGATAAATCAGATGTGTTTCAGCTGCTATGCACTTTCCACAGAAAATTATACAGTGTTGAAACCTACAAATAGACTCTGCCAGAAACGCACAGGATATAATTGCTATAGAATCTGACCCTTCTGGCTGTCCATTTTCATGATTATGATTGACATTCCACATAAATCTGGTATTTGAGCAACTCTATTTTCCTGGGGCCAGGGAAAACGATATGTTCCATCTGCATTCAGCTCTATCATCTAATAGACTACCAAGGAAAGCCGCAAAGAAGCCATATTTTTTAGGCCTTTCAAAACTGGCTTGGATAAAACTTGGAAATGGCAGGAGGACACAGGCAGATAATTCAGGAAGTTGTCTTAGGGCCTTCCATGAAGTGTACAATTCATCGGGCCAATCGAATAGGTTGTTTTCTTTTCCACTTTTCATGTTCCAAGGATAACAGCAATTGTGGTCTGTGTGGTGGTGTGTGTTTTCTATTAGGCAGCTATAAGCAGGTTATAGGCATGAAAGTGTATACAGTAAAATGTTTCACTATCTGTTTAGGGAGATATATAAAATAGGCCAGATATGTTACAGTTACCAAATGCATGTTCACCAAACCCCAAAGCCGTACTAATGAAATTTTTATTTGGGACTGTTTCAGGCACATGGAAAATAATATTTGGATACTGTAAGCACTTCTTAAAAAATTCCTAGTTATTACTGACATAAATGTAAGATTTTCAGAAAGGGCTGTTTCTATGATTTGAAAGGATAGTTAAATGCTGCTGTTCTTATGGGCTCTGTAATTCTTGCTAGTTATTTCAGATTTCGAGTGTGTGTGTGTGTGTGTGTGTGTGTGTGTGTGTGTGTGTGTGTGTTCGTGTTTAAATTTTCTCTAATCTCTCCAGCCCACAGTCTTAAGCATTTAGGCTTCTGTCTTGCCTCCCTGTCGACACACTGGATTTTGTCACCATCTTGAATAGGAGATCAACTGCTTGAGGGCTGCTGGCTGCTTGTATCATATTTTTCTTTTCTGAGCTCCTGGGTAAAAAGCTAGTCACACATGAACTCAGGAGTCATCTTACTTAAAAAACAAAAAAAGACATTTGTGTATATTTATGAGACGAATGACCATACAATGATTTATTTGTGGTAAATGTTGGCTTCCAAAAAGAAACCCTGAAAGGGGAGGAGAGATAAAGAGGAAAGGAGAGAGAAGCACTCTTCCAGCAATTAAGTGTTGTATTGACTCAGAAGGGTTCTTAAAACCAGCATGGTGTAGTGGAGTGAGTGTTGGGTTTGGAGGCTGGAAGAGGAGTGTGCTGATAAATCTTTAACAATTGGCTTTCAAGAAGAAAAATTTTATTTTCTTTATTTTTTTTACTGTTTATTTTTATTTTTTAATCATAAAAGTATTTTTTATTTATTATTTTCTAGTTACATGTAGAAATAGTTTTCAACACAATTTAAAATTTAATGTGCTGTATTAATTCTCCCCTTTCCCCTCCATACTCTCTTAAGTCTAGTCAATCAACAATCAAGCCCTGATTTGTAGCATTTGCTGATTTCTGAGGT
The DNA here is from genome assembly GCF_019393635.1 of Dromiciops gliroides. Classification (NCBI taxonomy): domain Eukaryota; kingdom Metazoa; phylum Chordata; class Mammalia; order Microbiotheria; family Microbiotheriidae; genus Dromiciops; species Dromiciops gliroides. The sequence goes on from NC_057865.1 coordinate 73,308,339, forward strand.
CTAAAGGCTCACACTGAAAATGTAATAATCATCTTGTACAAGTTGTGGGGACCAATTTTTAATTGGGGAGTGTTAGCTAAGTGGCTCGCCACAATATTGGGGCAAGGGAGGAGACTGGCAGCCTCCTTCAAAACGGAGCGGGATTTATTTTAACAAGAATGAACTTAAAAAAAACAAAACACAAACAAGATTAGTAGGATCAAGGGAAAGGAAATAAAATGGGGAAAGGGAAATTATACAACCTGAAAAAATACCACCACCCAGGAATCAGCTGAGAATACACAGCAGCGCTCCTGTCGCCTTCCATCTTCCAGATAGAATGCCAGAAAAGCTCCCTTCTTCCCAGCACACCCCACACAGCCCGCAGCCAATTGGTTGGCCGCTCTGACAGTCACATGACTGCCCTTACTAGGCTTCCAATCATTACAATTTTGCCAGGCACATGTAGGCATCAAGGAATGGTGATGACATGAGATGCCAGCGCCATGGCAATGGCTACAACCAGTGAGTGGAGCACCATGCAGTTTGCGGAGCCCCAGGCCAGTGCACGCTGAGTTTTTTTTTTTTTTAATTCTAGCCAAAATATGGGGTCATAAAACCCTCAAATAACAATGAATTCTTTACAAAGTTGACTCAAGCACACCCCTGTGTAGGAGAGACATGGGTTCCAATCCCACCTCTGATGCTTTCTGGTTGTGTGTCCTCAATGAGGCTCGGGTTAAACCGTCAAATGGCAATGATCATGTCTGTAAAATTTATCTCCGAAAGTCCTTGTGCCCATCAGATAGGATAAGTATTTCACTCTCCTCTCTGATCTTGTATTCAAGCTACAGTGTTTCCCCTCTTCCTGCTTGAAATGACTTTTCCCTCTTGCCTCTCAATTCTCGTCCCTCAATATGCAGATCAAGCCTCACCTCCTCCTGAAACCTTGTTTACTGCCTTAAATGGCTTTCCCCTTGTTTACTTTGAACAGGTAGTGTCTCTTTCTTACTAGATTGTAACCTTCCTTAAGTGAGAGATTCATCTTACGTGTCTCTCATTTCACGTCCTCTCTAGTCTACAGAGCACTTTTGTCTGGCTTGTCATACAAGAGATGTTTAATAAATATCTGTGTTAAGGCTGGTTTGGTCAAATCACGTGGACAGGTGAAATATTTGGCATAGTAGGGGAGTAAAATATGGGAAAGGTTAATTAGGAAGCTGCTAGGATGACAATGTCCCTCCCTCTGTAGGCTCCAAAGCCACTTCCAGATCTAATGTCCTGGGATCCTGGGATTTGATGAGTTGTTTAGTTTATTTGAATTGCTCCAGCAGTTTAGGAGGAGGCTAGGCCAGATGACCTTGAGATACCTTCCAGTTCTTGTTTTCCTATCATCTGACTCCGTAATTGTCTTATTTTTAACTGCTGCTGTTTCCCTGGCACGTGCTTATGTTATAGGGCTCAGCAGGTTGAAATGAATGCAGCTGCACTTACTTCAATAATCAGGCATGTGAATTCTGGCTCCAAGTTTTATCCTATGTAACTCAATGTGAACTCTCCCAGGGTGAGATTTGGATGACTGACCTTATAAAACCACCTCCTAGTACATCTATCTATCGATCCACAAATCCATCTGTTGCTTAAGGGGCTACTGCAGTCCCATCAAAATCTTAAGCGTCTACTGTCCTTGGGGAAATGTGCTGCAAAACTCAACTCTGGTTATTTTCTTAAAGGGAATATTACTGGAGAAAAAAGAAAAAAAAAAAAGCTCTGCACAATCTTTCTTTAACAAATTCCAAGTAATGGACTTCTTTGGTTAGGAGTCAGTCAAGGAGCACTTATGATACACCTCCTAAATGCCAGGCAGTGTTTTAAGTGCTGGGGATACAACAAAGACCCATTATGTGCTCTCAGGTAGGAGTTAACAGTCTAATGGGGAGGCAACATGCTAACAACTATGTATGTATAACATATATTCAGGATAAATTGAGGATAATCTCAGAAGGAAGGCACTAAGCATTTTATGTTATAATGAGACCAGCAAAAAACCCAAAAAACAAAACAATACTAAAAATACTTTAGTAACTATATTTAATCTCAACATATAAACTATTAGAATGTTTTTGGTCCCTTCTCTTTAGTCTCTTTTGTTGTTTTGTTGTTGTTGTTGTTGTTGTTGTTGTTGTTGGGCAATGAGGGTTAAGTGACTTGCCCAGGGTCACACAGCTAGTAAGTGTCAAGTGTCTGAGGTCAAATTTGAACTCAGGTCCTCCTGACTCCAGGGCTGGTGCTCTATCCACTGCACCACCTAGCTGCCGCTCCCCCTCCCCGCCTTTAGTCTCCATCAAGAATCTTTGTCTATTTATTTTCACTCACTTTTTTTCTTACATGGTAGAAATTAGTATGTGTTCCGTTGTTCTGATTCTGCTTTTTAAATTTTGTATTATTTCATAAAGGCCTTTTTTTTGTTTATTTGTCTTAATTTCATCTTAATAGTTTCATATGTTATATTACAGTTATAATAATTCTCTTATTCCTGAACATTTGGGCTGTTGTTAGTGTTGGTTACAAGTATAATGAATGCTGTATGAAAATCTTTGGTTCTTTTTTTGTGTGTATCTTTGGTGTTTTTTTTAGGGGCAGCTAGGTGGTACAGTGGATAAAGTACTGGCCCTGAAGTTGGGAGGATCTGAGTTGAAATCTCACCTCAGACACTTACTAGCTGTATGAACCAGGACAAGTCAGTTGGCCCTAGATGTTTAAGGTAATTGCAGTTATCTCCAGTGGTCCTGATGTATATCTTGCCACTGGACCCAGATGGCTCTGGAGGAGGGAATGAGGTTAGTGGCTTTGCAAAGCCCTCCATCTCTTAAATCCAGTTCACTGTCAGTCATGATATTACCTCCAGATATCATGGTCCTATTTGAGAATAAAGGACAAAGGTGGGGGAGGGGGACGGCAGGTAGGTGGCGCAGTGGATAAAACACACCAGCCCTGGATTCAGGAGGACCTGAGTTCAAAATTGATATCAGACACTTGACACTTTCTAGCTGTGTGACCCTGAGAAAGTCACTTAACCCTCATTGCCCCACAAAAAAAAAAAAGGAAAAAAAAGAAAAGAGAATAAAGGACAAACAACAACAGCAATAACGGCAATCTTTGTTTTTACATTCAGGACAAATTCCCAACCTTGGCATTGTATTTCTAATATAGAAATATTTATATCATCTGTGGTGTCACTATTTGTATACCAAGATGGAAATCTTGGAGTCATGTTTAATTTTTCTTTTACTTCCATCTTTTAAAACCAATTTGTAATCAAATTACTTTCTTTTTCCCCTTTGAAACACTGATAGAATTTCCCCCTTCCTCTTTCCCCATTATTCCTTATACCTGGACCATTAAAATGACCTTTAGTCATTCACTTATCCAGTTTTTCCTTAATTGTTGGGGTTAGAAAGTTGTTTAAAAATAGATTTTTTACCATGTTATGATTTTCAAGCCTCTTTAATTTGCCCCCTAGACCTTACTCACACTATTCCTTCAACCTCATATTTCCTCTCTCTTCTTTGTATATTCAGATATTATCAATTAATAAACATTTATTAATGGTACATTATGTGCCAGGAATTGGGGATACAAGACCAAAAGCGAGACATTCTTTGACCTGAAGGAACTTGCTGTATATCAGGGAGATAAAAATAAATCTTATATATGTGTGTGTGTATGTGAATATGCAGATGTTTATACATACACATATGTATATATACATACATACACACACACATATATAATCAATAAAAAGATATTTTGAGTGCAAGTGGGGTATGAACAAAAAAGTGAATCAGGTTGGGGTTCTTGAATGAGGTAGTGCTTGAGCAGAGCCTTGAAAGGGAATTGGAATTTGTAAGAGGGAAAAGAAGAGGCAGAACATTCCAGGAATGAACACCAATAGCCCATGCAAAGACATGGAGGAAGGAAGTGGAATGTCATATAGAATTTTTTTTGGCCAGGCAGTGAGGGTTAAGTAACTTGCCCAGCGTCACACAGCTAGTAAGTGTCAAGTGTCTGAGGTTGGATTTGAACTCAGTTCTTCCCAAATCCAAGGCCAGTGCTTTATCCACTGCGCCACCTAGCTGCCCCCTGTCATATAGAATTTTGACCTTAAATTTTTACTTCATTAGGCTACCTTTACCATTACAGCCTGGAGTGAACATTCCTTTCTCTGAACTCCCACAGTGTTAATTGTTCATATCATTCATTTAGTATAAACTGAGATCAACTTTCATGTGTGTTTTGTGGAATCAGTTTTATTACTTTATCATCTCATATACCACTTTGTTTTATTAATGTTTCTCTTCAACTAGTATATGCTCCTTGATTGAAGGGACTATGTGCTAATCTTTTCTGTGTCTCTCATAGCATCTTGTTCAAAAACATTTGATGGATCTAAGGTCCTAGGATTCTGTTCATATCATTCTTTTCAAAAAAGATTATGTGGAGGGCAGCTAGGTGGCACAGTGGCTAAAGCACTGGCCCTGGATTCAGGAGGACCTGAGTTTAAATCCAGCCTCAGACACTTCACAAATACTAGCTGTGTGACCCTGGGAAAGTCACTTAATCATCATTGCCCTGCCCCCCCCCCAAAAAAAGAATATGTGGATTGTCTACTGAATTTGATTCAAATGCTTCAGCTTTGAATATATACTAGAGTCTACAGTATATTCCCATCTATGCTCTAGCCAAACTAGTCTGCTCATTGTTTCCTGAACACATCTTGTGCTTTCTCACCTACATATCTTTGCTTATTCTGCTTCTTTTGTTTAGAAAATCTGCTGTCAAGATTTCCAGTCACAATCTTCCCCCTCCTATGAGACCCATCTCAAGTACCATGTCTTCCATGAAACTTTTCTTATCTCTTCATCTCATTCTCAGAAACTTCAGAATATTTCTAATCTTCTTCTTGTATGGAATCCTTCATATTTTGCCTTGTCTTTTATTCCTTGTATACTGATCTTAACTTTAATGGATCAAAGCTCCACTGTTTCTGAGTACAGTTTAGTAGCAAAGAACTTTGTCTGTTCACTCCAGGGCCATCCTGGGTAAGACCAGAGAGGTGCGTCATCAAACTGGATGAAGATTTTGGCCCCTATGACTCTCAAAGTGATCTTCTATATTGTAGTGGGGTTGCAATCTGCACCAGGGGAGGTAATTTCCCCCCCCCCACTGGAAGCACCAGGGGATCCAAATCAACCAAAGGAAATGCTTTTATTAAGCACCTATTTTTCTGGAAAGGAGTCAATAATCTCAAGGAGCTTCCATTCCATAAGGGGATTCTGTCCAAGCACATTTTTCATATGGACAACTTGTTATGTCTGCCAGGGAAAATAGGCTTCAGGCAATTGAGGTCCCTATATGGTCCTAAATAAGCATGCAGCATCAAGATGATGTGCAACCCACGGGTGGTAACTTAATTCTGCTGCAGGAACTGTGAATCTGACACTTCCTTCCCTGGCCTAATTGCCATGATTAATTTTTCACTTGTAATACAATGCTTGGCTTTGTACTATAATAGGGACCAAGAGGTCTCAGAGCAGTTCAATCCCCTGAGTGACTGGAAGAAAGGCCCATGAGACCCAAAGGTGCTGAAGAGCCATCAAGAGCAGCAGTGTGCTTTCCTAAAAAAAATTGCCAGTGTTTTAGTCGAATGAAAAATGCTTTTGAATTCCTTGCAGTGGAAGTTGAGTGTGTGAATTCTTTTCATGGCACAGGGGAGATGTCTAATGACCGCAGATTGCTTACTTTGGACATTTTCAAACCTGATTTTAACATTGAGGGGAGAAGTATCATGTGTTGAATAATGAGCTAGGTAGGGAATCCAGCTTGGGATTGAATGTGACCTGGTGTGGCTGTCCTAGGGTCTCCAGTATGGCTCCTGGGCAATGTTGTATGTAGGGAGAGAAGTAACCCACCAGGAGAAGTCTTGGTGAGCATTCGTTATACACATTTCGCAGTAAATACTTGGTGTAGGGACCTGGTAGGACCTGGGGCAGAAACTCTTCCAGAAGAGCTGGACAAATTGAATTTGGCCGTTTAGTCTTCCTTCCTTCCTTCCTTCCTTCCTTCCTTCCTTCCTTCCTTCCTTCCTTCCTTCCTTCCTTCCTTCCTTCCTTCCTTCCTTCCTTCCTTCCTTCCTTCCTTCCTTCCTTCCTTCCTTCCTTCCTTCCTTCCTTCCTTCCTTCCTTCCTTCCTTCCTTCCTTCCTTCCTTCCTTCCTTTCTCCCTTCCTTCATTCCCTCCTTCACTCCTTCCCCCCTTCCCCCCTTTCCTCTTGACCTTCCCCCCTTCCTCCTTTCCCCTTCCCCCCTTCCCTCCTCTCCTTCTCTCCTTCCTTCCTTCCTTCCCTCCCTCCCTTCTTATAATTGAACAAGTTTCAATATGTAAGGAAGAACAAAAACAGAGATTATATATAAAACCAATCATGTTTGTTATGTACAATTTATCTTGGAAAAAGTGAATGTTAAATTTATTCAGGTGGTAACAAAATCATCCTAATTGTGTCTTTTTCTGAACTTTTTTGGGGTTTTCTTTCTTGTGTATCTTTAAATTTTTTTTGATCTTATTTTTTTTTGTCTCTTTCACTTTCCACTCCCTACCTTCTAATAAGAAGTCTTCCTTTGTCATAAATATTATGATGCAAAACAAATTCATACATTGGCCATGTCTAAAAATGTACAAATATTTGGGTATGGCTTATTTATATATGTCACACTTTATTCTACCATTTCTCCAAGTTATGAAAACTCACTTTTTGTATCTAGTTCTTCACTATAATAAAAATTGCCATAAATATTTTTGCCTTTACAGATTCTTTTCCTCTGTCTTGGATCTATTTGGGATATAAGCCTGGTAGCAGCAGCATTGGATCAGAATCATACAGTTGAGTGACTTTTTGAGTACAGTTACAAATTATTTTCCAGGATGCTTGAACCAAATCATAGTCCCACAAACAGTGAATTAGTGTGCACATCATCCCAAAGCTCCTTCAATATTGACTCTTCTGATCTGTCATCCTTGCCAATTTCATGGGTAGAAGTAAGTGAAACCTCAGAGTTATTTTAATTTACATTTCTCTTATTAGTTATTTCATATAGTTGTTGATAACTGGTTGTTCTTTTGAAAACTGCTGGCTCATCCCCTTTGACCTCTTGTCTATTGGGTTATGGCTCTTCTATGTGCTCTTCCATATTTGGTCAGACTACATATATTTAGAGTGTTGTGTTTAGTTGTATGCAACATGTTTTAGAAAGGACATTGACAGGCTGGAGAGTATCTGGAAGGGAGGTGACTAGAATGGTGAGGTGGCTTAAGATCATTCCAATGGAATATCATTTGAAGGAACTGGGAATGCTTAACCTTGAATAGATGAGACTTAGGTGAGAGATAGGCAAGGTTGTGCTGGAACCAGCTCTAAGCCACAGAGATGATATTTAAATTTTTAGTGTGAGCATTTATACCCCAGTAATTGGTAAACACTAAAAATTACTTGCTGATTTATTGTCTTGTTGAGTGTTTAGACTTAAAAGGATGAAGAAAAGGCTAATTTAAATTTTTTTAAAGTGTTGGGTTTTTGTTTTTTTTTTTGAGAGTCAATTGTTAAATGTTTTCCAGTACACATCTGGGTGAAGGGCATATTGTCTGTCTTGAAATGTTTTAAGGATTTTTTTAATGAAAAAGAAAGATTGAACTTACTGATTTATCACTAGAAGGCAAAATAAAGATCAGTGGATGGAAGATCAATATAAAGAACTTGTTGAATAACCATTGCCATCCCAGAATGGATCAGACTGCTTTGGGAGGTAGTATGTTCACTGACCCCACAGATCTCTGAGCAGAAGTTGAGTACTTGATATGAATGCTATGGACAGAATTCTTCCTTCAAGTGAGACATTGAAATACAATCTCGTTGGGCAAATCACAAACTCTCTGGGCCTCAGTTTCTTCATCTTTAGAAGGTGGTATTTAGACTGGATGGTGTTTGAAGTCTTTTCTAGTCTGATAACTATGATCATTTGCTTCTATTTTCCAACTCTTGAACATATGATTCAAAATCTCCAAGATTTGCTTGTGCCCACATTGGTCATTCTGGTCTGTGGTCATTATAGTATCACAGAACAGCGACTCAACATTTGAATTCCATGGCACAATTGAACATTACTAAATGTATTATAATAAGAGCTAACATTTATATAGTGCTTTAAAATTGGTGAAGCACTTTATATATAATTATCAGATTTAAACTTCAGAACAGCCTTGTGCAATAGGTAATGTTATTATCTTTATTTTTATAGATGAGAAAACTGAGGGAGGGAGACTAAGTGATTTGTGGGGGTGTGCAAGTAGAGAAAGGGAACAAGCATTTATTGGGTACCTTCTATGTGTTAGGCCCTAGGCTAAGTGCCCTACAAATATCTGATTTGATCCCAGAGTCATACTGGCAGTATTTGGACTCAGATTATAGAGCTAGAAGGCAGTTAGGTGGCACAGTGGATAGAGCACTGGACTTGGAACCATATTCCAAACCATTTTGGACTCATGTTCCTGAGTTCAAATCTAGCCTCAGATACTTACTGTGTGATCCTGGGCAAATCACATAACCCTGTTTGTCTCAGTTTCCTCATCTGTAAAATGAGCTGGAGCAGGAAATGGCAAACCACTCTGGTATCTCTGCCAAGAAAACGCCAGATGGGGTCACAAAGAGTCAGACACGACTGAAGCAACTGAGCTAGACTGAACAAAAAGGCTAGAAGGGAACTCAGTGACCATCTAATTCATCTGCCTCATTTCACAGATTAGGAAACTGAAGGCCCAAGAAAGGTAGGTAACTTGCCAAAGGTCACACAGGTAGTTGAGAGGTGGGAATTAACTGAAGTTTTCTGATTCTAGGTCCTCCTGATGCCAAGTCCAACACTCTGTTCAGTGTGCCACCCCACTACCTGTCATGATATTGCCTGGGATAAGTGTGCTGGGTTGGGTTATAGACTATTAAAAGTTGCATGATGGGGGGCAGCAGGGTGGCGAAGTGGATAAAGCACCAGCCTTGGGTTCAGGAGGACCTGAGTTCAAATCCAGCTTCAGACACTTGACATTTACTAGCTGTGTGACCCTGGGCAAGTCACTTACCCCTCATTGCCCTGTGCCAAAAAAAAAAATTACCTGCTGTGACATGCTCTAGGGACATACAAAAATTTGCATGATGATCTACTCCAGTGGAAGAATGGTTAGTTTTTTTTTCTTAATAAGAATGTACTTTTGCTTGACTTTGCCATAATTCCTACAAAGGGTTTTGTTTTTCTTTTTTAAATGGGGGAGAGGGATAGGAGGGAGAAAAAAAGAAATGTTTTATTTTTAATTGAAAAGCAAATTTTTTTAAAAAGCATATAGAAAACAAAAATATTACTTGATTGTGACAATAGTCAATCTATCAGTAAACACTTATTAAGTGCCTGCTATGTGCCAGGCACTGTAGTAAGTGCAAGAGGAGAAATAGGTACAAAAGATAAGAAAGAAAGATTCAAGATAGTCTAGTTAGAATGAGTATCGGCAGAGCTGGGATACCCCAATGAGGTTTTTAAATGCACATCATTCAGTCCCAGCAAACTGGTTGGGAGTTGACGCATAAATGGCGAGAGATGGAAGAACCGAGATGACAGTTACAAAGGGAAGAACAAGAGCCTAGTTTGGGAAGACTGATTAGGCAAAGCAGCCATTTTGGAAAATGAATTTAGGCACAGAGCTTATGATTCTCCTAATTGTTGAGAGACATTTATAAAGCAGTGATTTTTAAAGGACTATCCAAGGAGAAACATTGTAGCAGCACAGAACAAATTGTGAATTAAAAAATTATTATTAGTGGGGTGTGTGTGTGTGCATGCGCATGCACACATGTGCTTGTGTCTGTTTTGGGGGGGAGCAATAACGAGGACTGTTAGGGCAGAGTAAATTAATGCAAAACATAACCTTAAGTGAATGGTAACTAATTCTCTTTTTGTTGTTGTTCAGTCATTTCAGTCATGTCTGACTTTTTGTGACCCCATTTGAGGATTTCTTGGCAGAGATCCTGGAGGGGTTTGCCATTTCCTTCTCCAGCTCATTTTTATAGATGAGGAAACTGAGGCAAACCGGGTTAAATGACTTGCCCAGGGTCACAGAGCTAGAAAATTTCTGAGGACAGATTTGAGCTCAGGAAAATGTGTCTTTCTGATTCCAAGCTCATTGTTCTAGCCACCTACCCTTAAATGAATGGCAACTAATTCTCTTAGTAAGAAAATTTTCATTCATTGTTGCCAAGTAAGATATTTATAAGCTTTTCTGGACTCAAAAGAACATAAGTAGCAGAAATATTTTTTTTGGGGGGGGGCAGAGCCCAAGGTTTTTCTTCCTGGCCAAATCTTTGTGGCTAACCAGATCAATTGTTTACTCACCAATTACAAAATGACTGTATTATGATAATTGTGTCAGTTTGATGAATGTCTTGCTGTCTGACTGAACAAAGAATTGGTTGTGTGGTTTGTTGAGGTCCTTAAATTGAGTAGATAACAGTATTTATCTGCTGTCTCTCTATGCTCTTTCCTTTACTTCCTTCCCTTTTTTCCTGCCTTTGACTTTCTTCCTTTTCTCCTCTTCTGTCCCTTCCCCCCTTGCTTTTAGCTCTGTTCTCTGCTTCTGGGGAGCAAGGACTGTTTTTTTTTTTTTTTTTGCCTCTCACCCAGCAATGGTTGGCACAGTGCCTGGAACATAGTAGGCACTTAATAAATGATTCCTGACTTTTAACTGACTCGCCTTATATTCATGGGTAGAGGCAAAGAGCCCAGTGATGTGGCAAATAGCTTCCCGGGAGTTAAGGAGATGTAACTTCCTAAAATAGAAGCCTGTGGTTGTAGTGATTTTAAAATGTCTCCATCTGCCCTTTCCCCAGCCCTGACTTCCCTCAACAACTATTTGAGGAAAAAATTCCCTGGCCTTCCTTGGAAGACAGTCTTTGGGGAAAGGTAGAAACCGAGCAAATTTCTGGTTTTTATGTTTGTCTCCCTTATTGCTTTAAAGCAGTAGCATTTTTCATGATCACATGTTTTCTTTTAGCTTAGAATCACTCACTGTTAAAGCTTTTTGGACAATGGTGTCAACATCTTTCTCAACTTTCTATACCTTATTTTAGAATACCTCTATAATTAAAAAAAATCTAAACATCCATATTTTCCCACTTTCTGCTTGATATGAAATGAACCACATGGAAAGAAGCCCCATGTATTTAGGTTAAACAAAATGGCTGTGGCTTTACTTTAAATATCTCTGGATGGTTTGTTAATAAGAACTGAAGTGGAAAAATGAATACAACCTAAACTTAACATTATATGGAGACTTGGGAGAAAATGTTACAAAGGAAGCAGGAAGTCTGAAAAAATCTTGATTAAATTTCCATAAATGTTTGTTCAGAAGATGCAGCAAATTCCAATATGCGAAAGCTATTAAAATAAACCTTTGCCTCCTTCATTTTTTTTCCTGCTTTTTCAGGAATTTTGCTGATTGTAGCTCTTTTAGCTGCATGCGTCTCCCCTCTGAGAACTATAATTTTACACGTTGTAAGGCTACATATTTAATAATAATGTGGAAGTGAAAAAAATAAAAAGCTAAAAGAGCACATCACGGACCACAGATTCTGTACATATAAAGTTGTTAATGGAATTAGAAACACAATGACACAGTGTATGGTTTCCATTTATTATACCCTGATGATTTCTGAAGGAAGTAGACCAGACTTCTACAAATTCTTGTGAAGGATGAGGAAAATATATTTCAATGTATAAGATAAAAATGAGCTTTGGTGCATATTTGAGCTTAGCTGTGCCTTTGGAGGAATAAATTGTCTTTTCAAAGGCAATGAGAATCTGTTTCATTAATCAAATCTCCAAAAAGTGATTATTAAGCTGTTCTGCTTTGGACCAGGGGCAAATCTTTATACAGTAAATGTCTTTCATAGAATATATAAGTTCTTTGTTCAAACTCCCTTATGGGTTAGGGCCCATTCCTTTCTGCTATTAAAAAAAGGGAAAAAAACCCTAAAATACACTAGTTTTTGAAAGGATAACAAATTAAGTATTTTTTTTTTCTGAAAAGGGAATGTTTCCCTCCTTTTACTAAGGGGAATATGTTTCTTAAATTAATAGGTACTCTACTTAAATAAAATCACTTTGATTTCTGAAAATTTCCTTCCTAATCATGCCCATATTCATCAAGTCACCTTTTGTAACAAAGAGTAAAAAAGATAGAGTGGCGAGGTAGTGTGGAGTTCAACAAATTCATCAAGTTGAGTCTGACCATGTATGAAATCTGCCAAACTCATGGTATTCTACCTCTGCAAAGTAGCCAGAGAGGTGTTTTTTCTCAATTCCCCAGGGTTAAACTTGGTCATTACACAGCATTCAGTTTAATTTTTGTTGTTGCTATTATTGTTCTTTTTCATTTATTTTGTGGTTATTATGTGCAGTTGACCTGGTTTTGCTGACTTTGGTCTGCATCTGTTCATGTAAGTCTTCCCATATGCCTCTTAATATTTCACATTGATCCCGTCATAGTCCATTATATTAATGTACCACAATTTGTGTCTAATTTGTTTAGAGTTCTTTGCTAAATTTTAGCAATATTGGTGTAAAAAGGGGTTAAGATAAACCTTAGGCTCATCTTTCAGACAAGGTCAGGAGAGCTAGAGGATTTTGACAATTTTTTTTTTTGTTTTGTTTTGTTTTTAGTGAGGCAATTGGGGTTAAGTGACTTGCCCAGGGTCACACAGCTAGTAAGTGTTAAGTGTCTGAGGCCGGATTTGAACTCAGGTACTCCTGACTCCAGGGCCGGTGCTCTATCCACTGCGCCACCTAGCTGCCCTGACAATTGTTTTTTTAAAACTGAGTCCATTGTTTTTTGTTCCTGGGAAAATTCTTTGGGTATAAGGAATTCTAACACCTCTAGTCTGACCTGGGAAATCAGATATTATGGGTGCTAGCATTTTTTTTAAATACTAGAGTTAGTGTTATGTGATATTTGAACAGCATTCAGCAGAAAATAACTAGGTGTGAGTGATTTTCCTTCCCAGCATCTTTTTGAAAAAGAGGGAACTGTGTGCTGGCAAATTGTGTTGAGAATCAGAGCATATAGATACTAAATGACTTTTAAAATTAGGATCAGGGAAGAAGAGCTAGAATCTGACTAGAAGTCTAAGAATAGAGTTTTTAGAATCAGAAGAATGAATGGCTGAGAGCTAAAGAAAAATAGTCCCTTTCATATATTCACCTCTAAGTCCAGGTCACATGTTATACTTGGAATATCTCCTTTGGAGTATTCTTCAAGGTCCACCCCCCTTTCAGTTATCTCTTCATCCCCCAACAGGATGCAAATTCCTTGAAAGTAGAGATTTTTCCTTCCTTCCTTCCTTCCTTCCTTCCTTCCTTCCTTCCTTCCTTCCTTCCTTCCTTCCTTCCTTCCTATCTTTTTTCTCTTTCCCTCTTTCTTTTTTCCTTTTTATTCCCTTCCTTTCTTTCATTCCTTCCTTCTCTTGGAGTCAATGAGACCTGGTCTTGAATTCCACCTCAAACACCACCTATGAGACCATAGATGAGTCACTTAAATCTCTCTAGGCCTCAGCTTTCTTATCTGCAAAATGAAGAGGCTGAACTTAATGATAGCATCTAAGGTCCATTCCAGCTCCAAATGTATTATCCATAAAATTTTTTGTTTCAGCCAAAGTGAATTGCTCTCTTCCCCCATGAAAGTTCCTTGTACTTTCTCTCTGTTGTGCCTTTGTGATAGTTTGTATAAACTCAATGCCACAGTCTCCATGAAGCCTTCCACTGATCCCTTCCTTCTGTTGGTAATTCCTGTTCTTGGACTTCACATAGCACTCTCTTTACTTATTTATTTTTCAACTTATTCATTCATTTGTTTATTTATTTTTTTGGGGCAATGAGGGTCAACTGACTTGTCCAGGGTCACACAGCTAGTAAGTGTCAAGTGTTTGATGTCGGATTTGAACTCAGGACCACCTGAATTCAGGGCTGGTGCTTTATCCATTCTGCCACCTAGTTGCCCCCAGCACTCTCTTTTGCAACAACAAAACAATTGGGATTTGCTTATTTCTATTAGTGTCCTATGCTTCTACTTGATTATAGGGTCCACAAGGGCAAGGGACATCTTTTTCTAATGCTCGATAGTTTTCCAACTCTAACCTTTCTCTTTCCTTAAGCCCACAGCACAATGTTCTGTCCACAATACAGTCTTTTTTGGTGAGGCAATTGAGGTTAAATGACTTGCCCAGGGTCACACAGCTAGTAAGTGTTAAGTGTCTGAGGCTGGATTTGAAGTCAGGTCCTCCTGAATCCAGGGCCAGTGCTGTATCAACTGCACCACCTAGCTGTCCTCACAATACAATCTTTTTTTTTTGGGGGGGGGGGCAGGGCAATGGGGGTTAAGTGACTTGCCCAGGGTCACACAGCTAGTAAGTGTCAAGTTTCTGAGGCCAGATTTGAACTCAGGTCCTCCTGAATCCAGGGCTGGTGCTTTATCCACTGCACCACCTAGCCGCCGCCCCTCCCCCCCCATACAATCTTAATAAATATTTGTTGAATGAGTGAAAAAAGGTGATGCAATCTGTTTGATTTGCTTTGCTAGCTCCTGGTCTGCTTCCATGATGAGGAAGAGGATGGAGTAAAAAAAACAAAACACTGAAAAAGAAAAATCTCTAAGTTCCTTACTAAAGCATTCTTAAAGATTAGGTGGAATAAATTTGGGTTTAAAATTCATCTTGCCCCCACCAAGTTTCAACAAACTTGGGGAAGTTTCTTTTAATCTCTTGATTTGAAGTTGGCATTTGTGTGAGATAAGTCACAGAAATGCGTCCTTCATGATGAATCTCCTAAATTCCAGACTTTGGCTAACTTTTATCTTTAATCTACATACAACTGGAAGAATTTCTTATTTAACACTGGCTCATTTTTAGTACTTCTTTGTAATTTTGATACTTGCAATTTTTTTAATGTATCTTTTTGATATTCAACCTCTCCAACTAACAATGGCTGGCCCTAGGTTTCACATGGGGAGTCACATTTCGAACTGTAGAATCCCCTCTTGTGAAATCTCTGTCAAGTAAGGCCTTATGGTACATTCTCCTCTCTAGGTCTGATTCTCAATACTCCTTTTTTCTTTAATGGGGTTTGTTAGAGCTGTCCTCCTAACTGAACAGCTAAGGGCACAGCTAAGTGGTGCAGTGGATAGAGTACTGGCCCTGAAATTGGGAGGACCTGAGTTCAAATCTTACCTCAGACACAATAGCTGTGTGACCCCAGGCAAACCACTTAACCCCAATTGCCTTAAATATCTGGGGCCCTCTCCAGGCATTCTGATATGTGTTGCCACTGGATCCAAATGGCTCTTGGAGGAGAGAGTGAGGTTGGTGATCTTGCACAGCCCTGAATGTAGAGTTAGAATGAAGATGTTCTTGTTTGTCCTTTGTTTTCAGAGAGGACCAGCAATATCACAGGGTGATGTCTTGCCTCATGGGTGAATTGGACGTAAGTGAGGGAGTGTTGTACAAAGTCATCAGCTTCACTCTGTCTTCCAGAGTCAACGAAGTCCAGTGGCAAGACAAAAATCAGGATGACTGGGATGGCCTAGGATGCAGTAGAAGCTCTAAGGGCCCCACAGCACCTGCAGCAGCCATCCCATGAAGGTAAGATGCATCCAGAAACCTGTCAGGTTTTTTTTTTTTTTTTGGTGGGGCAGTGGGGGTTAAATGACTTGCCCAGGGTCACATAGCTAGTAAGTGTCAAGTGTCTGAGGTCGGATTTGAACTTGGGTACTCCTGATTCCAGGGCCGGTGCTTTATCCACTGCGCCACCTAGCTGCCCCCAACCTGTCAGTTTTTAAAACACTGTTTACCAAAAATGCTTTGATTTTAACCTAGCTATACATTTATAGATATGGTGGATGCTGCTTACTAATAATCTATTGAATGTACAGGGCATGGGATGGTTTGGAGTGGATATAGTTCTTTAAATAAAGTATTGGAGATTATATCTTGAGGATCTTTCTAAACTCTGCTTGACATTTAGCTATTCATTTTGTCTGCTGTGAATTCAGAGATTTAATATGGATGTGGTAAATCTATCATGTACTTTCTCACCTTGTGGAGAGTATGTCATTGCCAGAGATCTGCATTTAGTAGCAGTTTCCTGAAAATAAGCATAGCACCAGAAAGACACATAGGATCTTAGATTTGGAACTGCAAAGTCTTTTAGATGTCATCTCATTTTATAGAGAAGGAAACTGAGGCCTAGGGAGGTCACATTATTGACCTTACTGAATTGACCCCAAGTATAATTCTTTTGGTCTGACCACTGATAGCTGGAACAGTGAGGAATAGGTCTGTTGCTTTTATTTACATAAAATTGGAGCAATAACAATAATAATTAATATTTATATAATGCATGAAGGCTTGTGAAGCAACTGCCGTACAGTATTTCATTTGATCCTCACTGCAATCCTGTGAGACACTTCCTATTATTATCCCTCTTTGATAGATGAGGCCACAGAGGCTCAGAAAGGTTAATTGAATTGTCCCAGGTGATACGGCTAGTGAATGCTTGAGGCGGGATTAGAACTTGTCTTCCAGACTCCAGATCTAGCACTCTAATCCCCCAAACCATGCAGTCTCTTCAACACTTTCAATATTCAATCGGCTTAGACTAAACTTTTGGTGTGCTGTCCTTATTAAATTCTCTAGTATGAATGGGAAGAGTGCTTTAATAGCCAGCCTGATAATTCTCAGGGTGGAAGAGCACACCATTCATTTGAGTTAATTTAGTACATATCTCATTTGTGGTGCAGAAATTTAACTGTAAGTCAAAATAAAGAGCCGTGATCTGTAGTCCAGTTTTCATATATCACTTTCATGGACAAATTACCCAAGGTTCGCAGTTGGTATCTCCTCATGTGAGTTTTTCTGTATTGACTCCACCAGGGCTTATAGCACTTTGAGGAAAAGGGAAATGGGTCCCTGTTACTCTAGTTTGGTTTAGTCCAATACCACGAAGTCTTAGTACGTGTTTTAACATGCTACAGATGTTGCTGTGATCCCAGAGATTAATACATTTTTAGCACTAGGGTATCAGTTTGTTGGTGTATCTTTCTGATTTTTGGCAGAGAATTAAAGCTCTCTCAGGATTTATTTCATGGGCATCTTCCCCCTCTTTCTGAAGCATGCAGGAATTAAAAAGCCTGCTGCTCCTAGCAGTAAAAGCAATCTAGCATTAAGGAATCTGCCTTTGCTATTGATGTTGTGTAGTTCAAGTGATTATCTACCAAATATTTGGTGCCTGGAACATAATAAGAGCTAAAAAAATGCTTTTTAATTTAGAATTTTCTTTTCCAAATTACATGTAAAAACAAATTTTGACATCAATTTTTTATAACTTTGTATTCCAACTTCTCTTATTCTTCCCTCCCTCCCCACCTCCACCCCTAAGAACTCAAGCAATTCAATATAAGTTATACATGAAGAGTTATGTGAAACATCTCCACATTAGCCAGGTTGTGAAAGAAAACAGACAAAAACATAACTTCAGATTAAGGGACTATCAAAAAAAATTATGCTTCAGTCTGTTTTCAGATACCATTAGTTCTTTCTCTGTAGATGGACTGCAATTTTCATAAGTCCTTCAGAGTTATATTGGATCATTGCATTGCTGAAAATAACGACGTCCTTCACAGCAGATCATCTTACACTATTGCTGTTACTGTGTATACAGTACATTTCACTCTGCTTCAGTTCGTGTAGGTCTTTTCAGGTTTTTCTGATAGCATAAATGCTTTTTAATAAAGTGATTGATATAATTTGGCTCTAAAATAGGAGAATTTTGATAGGCTTTTGCTTTAGCCCGATGAGTCCCTTATTGTACCTTTTCCCCTCCTCTCTGTGGAACACCTCCACTCTTAGGTTTAATTTTTTTCCAATGAATAAAACTCCTGTTTCCTTCCTACCTTCCTCCTTCTGTGGGAAAAAAAGTAGAAAAAAAAAACTAAAGCCTTCTAAAAAACATGCACAGGCAAGCAAAATAAATTCCCACATTGTCCATGTCCAAACATGTACAAATGTCTCATTCAGGATCTTGAGCCCATTTTTTCTCTTTCAGAAAGTAGATAGAATAGTTGATCATTATTACTTTGGCCATTGCATTGATCAGAAATCATAAGTATTTTAACATTGTTTGTCTTTATAATGTTGTTGTGTAAATTGTTCTCCTGGTTCTACTTAATTTACTCTAACTCTTCTTAAGTTTCTCTGATTTCATCCCTTTCATTATATCTTATGGCACAGTAGTATTCCATTAAATTTATATACCATAATTTATGCATCCTTTCTCTAATTGACGGGCTTCCCCTTAATTTCCAGATCTTTGCCACCACAAAAAAAGAGCTATTATAAATATTTTTACTCTTATGGACCTTTCTCTCTTTCTTTGCTAACCTATTTTAATGAGAAAATAGAGACCTTTTTGCCATATCCCACATCTCAAATCCTCTCTATAGCATCTCCAATTCTTTATTTCTTTTGCTAGAGCCCAGGAAGAATTGGCCTTAATTCTTATCTTTCTATATGTGCTTCTGTTCTGATCTCTTTTGTGAGCTAAGACCTTAAATCATCTCTTCCTTGTGCCCCACTACCCCCAAGTCAATCCTTGGGCTTTCTTTATCTATTAGCTTCTTTCCTAGAAATTAACAAACATGCCAAGCTTCCATATGCTTTAAAAAGCAAAACAAAATCCTTCACTTGCTATTACCTTAGGCTATTGTACTTTATTTTCTTTCGCTATCAAAGCCAAACAACTGGAAAGAGCAGTTGTTTACACTTGTTGCTTCAGTTTTCTCACCACCTACTCAATTCTCAACTCTGTAATCTTGCTTTCAACCCAACCAGTGACTCAAAAGAAACTGCTCACTCAAAGATTGCCAATAGGTTCTTCATGGCTAATCCAAAGGCCACCCCCCCACCCCACAAGTCCTTATTCAACTTGGTCTTTCTGTAGATTTTGATATGGTTCACCCTTTCCTCTCCTTGAAATTTTTTCTTACCCTGACTTTTTTTTTGACACCAATCTCTCTTATTTCTGTCTCATTTGCTGATCATCATCTCTGTTCTACTCATAAAGAATGAATGCAAGGGTGTGCTGGAGCCAGCTTAAACCAGCTCATGAGAGTCTATTGTTAAATTTTCAGTGTGAGTATGCATACCTTGGAAATTGGCAAATGCTACACATCAGGATAATTATTATTGTGTTGGTTGTCTAGGCTTAAATGATAGAGGAAATGTTAATAATGAAGATAAAGTGTAAAAGTGTATTATTCATGAATTTTTCCCTCTTGGAGAGCTGATTGTTAAATATGTATCAGAACATCACTGGGTGAATGTCTCCCAAGGTTCTTTTCCAGTTCATTTTCTTTTTACTCTATATTTACTTGTCTGGTGACATTGTCACTGCTTGTTATCACTTCTATGGGAATGATTCTCAAATCCATATTATTAGCTTTAAGCTCTTTCCTAAAAAAAGTCTAAATCACCAACCACTTGTTGGATATCTCTTCCTGTTTGTCCTATTGGCATTTCAAACTCAAAATGCAGTTTTAAAAAATCTTTCCCTCTCATCAGTCTTATGCTACTACAGATATCTACTGAGGTTACCACCTTCCTTCCAGTCCCCCATGATTGTATCATTGGAGGCATCTTTGAGTATACTATCATCTTCATAGCTAGATAAAACATTTAGTAAGCCCTAAAAACATGCCAGGCAATGAGCTAAGCATGGAGGATATGACCAAAGGCATGCCAGTCAGTTCCTGTTCTCAATGAGTTTAGAGTCTAATAGAGGAAAACAATACTTAAAGAGAGCTAGAAGAGGGATATGGGAGGGTGGCATGGCTAGATATATTAATGGAGTGCTGTGGAGGCCTTGAAATAAGCAGGGCATGGCCAAAGCCCAGATATATTATAGGGATAGTGTCTAATTTTTGGTGGGGAGGGAGTAGAGGTGATTGTTTAAATGGAAATAACATAGGGAGGGGTGTCCCAGGAGTGGGCATCTCATCCTTCATTTCCAATCACTTACCAAGTCTTTTCTGTTTTGCCTCCATAATATCTCTTACCTCTGTGTTGTTTAAAATCTAAATTGTGGATTTTAATCTGCCCCCCCCCCCGTTTTGGGGGGGAAGCTGGCTAAAATCACTGATAAATTCAGCAAGAGTTTAGACTTTTAAGGAATTATTCAAATATATTATGTTAGTGAAAAGAGAGAGAGATGGAGAACAGATTCCTTAAAGTATGGAAAATCCTAGCTTGGATCTATTCGATATAGCCAGAGAGAAAGAAACCTTTTTCTTCCTAGCAGCCCACATGAAATCCCTCGCCTTGCCAAAAGTTCTGAATGACCAAGGGGACCCTCCTTTTTCTCCTGTCTGCCACCACACAGGTTCCTCCACGAAAAAAAGAGACAGAGGCAGTGCACTAACCTCCACTTCCTAGTTCCTCTCTCCCTCCCTGAAAGGGGAGGCCCTTCCAGCTGATTGGTTGAGAGTGGTCTCTTGCTGATGTCAGTAGTACACTGCCTCTGAGAACAACATGTCACTCAGGGCCAGCCAGGTGTGGTCTCCATCCAATCACCCTTAAGTAGGTTCTTAGTTTCTCAGTCTCACCCAATTCAAACAATACTAAATCAACCCTCAGGTGGGACCCCAGGGCATCTGCCAACTCCCATTATTTTATCATACCTCCATACCTTTTCTTCCATCCATGTGGATTCTGTCTTAAGCACATCATCGCCTCTTACCTGGACATTGCAATACCCATTTCCTCATCTCTCCTCCATGTAATACCTCTTCTACATAGCTGGCAAATGAAAATCCCTGAATCTGACCACATCACTTCACTGCACTAAAATCTTTAGCATCTTCCTATTGACTTTATGATAAATTACAGATATCTAAGACTGGCACACTCCTCTCTAGCCTTGTACCCATTTCATTTTATCATCCTTCAAAATCCTCTACATTTCAGTCAATCTGACTTACTAGCTGGTCCACGAACTTAACATTCTATCTCCTGACTTTGAGCTTTTGCCCAGGCTATCCCTTATGGCCAGAGTGAATGAGGAATCCTCCTCACCTCTGCATCTCCCATACTACCACAAGTTCCAAATACTCTTGTGATACTAGTTCTATCTGATAGCTACTTAGACAAGTGGCTGCTAAGCTAGTCTAGAACAGCATTTCTTAGACCATACCTCTAACTTTCAAAAGGGCCTCAGAAGAGTTTCGTTTATAGATTTTGAACCAGCTCCAACATAGAATTGTGAAGTTCCAAACTTCACAACCATGGCTGCTAGGTGGTTCAGTGGATAGTGTGCTGGGTTTGGAGTCAGGAAGACTGAGTTCAAACCTGACCTAAACACTTAGCTTGTGTGACCATGAGCATGGTTGCCTCAGTTTCCTTAATAATAATAGCACCTGCCTTCTAGGATTGTGAAGATCAAATGATGTAATATTTGTAAAGTACATAGCACATAGTAGGCTCTACATAAATGCTAGCTATTGGTATTAGCATTATGGTTATTAATGGTGTGAGAAAATAATTAATAATAATGAATTTCTTGGGGGGGAACCCAGAGATCAGATTCAGTCCTCCTCCCCCTACTCTAGAAAGTCCAGTTCTTGAGAAAGTTCAACTCTTGTCTGGGATAAGTCCAAGGGAACAAAAGAAATGGAAACTGATTCTTTTGTCTAGCTCTGTGAACTGATGGGATCAAACCACACCTAGGTGCCAGACTTGCCTTTGCCCTTCAGGGATGATTTTTTTTTTTCATATTCTTCCCTTATGTCATCAATTGAGGTCATTTTAGTTTAGATCACCCTCAAGTCCTGTCAACCAGTGGAACTGAATGATTCTAACCAGTTAGTATCAAGGTATAATGACCCACCTCTATCAAAAGAGGATAAAACCTTTGGCCATGCCAGGGCCTGGGACTTTCTTGGTGCTCACTCTCCCTCTTAGGACAGTGTAGGTTTTGTAGGACTTCTGTCTCTCTGAGAGACAACATGGGTCTGGCGCTTTTCTCCTGCTTGTGCTGTCATGCAGTTGTTAATTCTTTACTGGCACAAATGATACGAATTAATAATAAATGCTTACTGCCAAAACGGGTGCAATAGCCATTAATATATAAATGGCAATCAGTTAATTTATAAAATATAGTAGTTGCCACAATAATTTAAAAAAACAACACAATGGTAACCTAACTAGTCAATGGAATTTTCTCTTCTGTCAAAGTTGCTTCCTCTTTTATGGAAGCTTCAAATATTATCATTGTCCCCTTCTTTCCCATCCCCTTCCCCCAGACTCCACCCACGAATTAGGCTCTTCTGGATAAAAGATGAGATGGGTATTGCTATCATTCCTCTCTTCCCTTCTTGTTCCTACTTTCATTTAAAAAATGTAGGTGTGGAAGGGGAAAGTAGGGCCTGAGTTTCGCTGGATGAATGTTTGGGGAGCACTGATCTGACTTAGCTTTCTTTTCACTCTAGAATAGGTAGTCTTTCTACGTGATGCTAAAATGTTCATTTAACTGAGTGAAACTTTAATTTTTGTCTGTATGGTCGGGCTTTATGTAGAGGCCTTAGTGAGCTCACAGGGTTTTTTCTGAAGTGAGAAGCACATGTTGACTGATTGGAAAGAGTGGTTCTGAGTTCTCATTCTGTTTTATAATATGCTTTTATTGGGACCCCCGAGTCTTAGTTTCTTCATCTGTAAAATGAGAAAGAAAGTATTGATTCATTTTAGTGTGAGAAAGAACTAATAAAAGAGTATAAAAATACCCTAAATAGGAAGTGCATTAAAAATCTTTCTGCCTATAAGATTCTTTGATACAAACTCTAATAAGTATTGTGCACCCTGGCAAATTTAAATTTGCCACACACACATAATACATTAAAAAAAAAAAAAGGACCTTTCCCATCCCCCCTCCCCTGAGCAAGCATTTTCTGCACATTTGGAAGATAAAATGCTGACCTAAGGAAGTAGTAGAAACAAGGGATTCAGCCCTCATTAACTTTCTCTAATTAGTCAGAAATGTGGATTCTGAGATTTTTATACCTGCTGCTTTTAGCATCCAGGAATCTAGAAGCTGGAATTAATATTGTTTCTCCGTTTTTGGAGGTTGGGGTTCCTCTTCTCATGACTGAACTGTGTAGGCCAAGGCTTTTATGTAAACCAATGTGGGGATGGATTTAATTGATTGAGGCATTCCAAAGAATTACAAGACTCAGTGATTCAGTTTCCCAAGTTTTATTATCAGACTGTGATGACCACAGGGAGACACTAAGGAGAAAAATGTCTCAAATAGGGAGAGGAAAAATGATTATATTTATAGTGAGAAAAGTAGATTACTTCCTCATTATCTCAATCTCCTCCTTAAGGAGGTACATGGGAGGTTCATATCCTAATTTGGAATTCCTGGGGTCCTAAGATGTCCTCCAAGGTGGGTACCTTTTTCCCTAGGGGTGTGTTTTTGGGGTTTAAAAGTCATAAGCTGAACCTAAGGACACATTTGGTCTTTCTGCACATGTTCCTAAAGACATGTTTAGACTTGTCAGATCCAGAGCGTCTCTCTGTTTATGACATCTCTTTGCTTTAAGATTTGGTTTCTAGATGTCCTGTCATCTAGGAATATTAATAGCTATTAATGGTTAATGGTCCCTAGTTACTTTCCCTAAACTTCTGTTGAGAGTATTGATTGATAGGGACTCGAACCCTCTAGTTACAGCTGATAAAAACTCAAACCTTAGTTTCTCTGTTAACCCTTGTAGGTACTATTGATAACTTATCTGTTAATCTTTTTTAGGCTCCTCCATCATAAACCATTTCGATTTAGTGGGGTTGGGGTAGGGTGGGGAGGGCTTCTTCAAAGTAATTCATTTCTATATTTTTATGTCTGTTGGTAGGAACAAGTTGTTTGAATTCCACAGGCAAGGGAAAGAGAATCTGTTTTTATTGTTTTACTTTATGTTCTAGGAGAAAATGAAGGTCCAGTCAAACTGATGATACCAAGTTGATCTAAATGA
The DNA here is from genome assembly GCF_019393635.1 of Dromiciops gliroides. Classification (NCBI taxonomy): domain Eukaryota; kingdom Metazoa; phylum Chordata; class Mammalia; order Microbiotheria; family Microbiotheriidae; genus Dromiciops; species Dromiciops gliroides. The sequence goes on from NC_057865.1 coordinate 73,332,527, forward strand.
CAAGAGACCCTGTGGGGAAAATGACTTAGTTAGAACTTGGAAGAGAAAAAAGTTTCATGCTCTTCAGCTACGAATGCTTGTGTCTTTTTTAAGTCTTTGGTGTGGATGTTGTGGATTTTGAAGTAGTGTCTTTGGCTGAATCATTTCACAGGAGGCAGAATGAGTGTGAGTCTACTTTGGGGCCCTTTCCTTCTGAAACATTCACCTGTTTTTCAGTGGTGGCTGTTGTTTTACCAGGTCGGGCTTCTTAGCTTGTTACCAATTATAGTGATGAATAAGATGCCCTTGAGTCTTTCCTGTATCACAACCTATTTTGATAGATGCATGTTAACACTCATAATAACACTTTTGTTTGGAGCCTTAAAGTTTGCAAATTGTTTTTACATACATTATCTCATCTGATCCTCGTTACAAACACCCTGAGATAAATATTGTAACTTTTATTCTCTCCATTTTATAGTTGATGAAACTGATCCTCAGAGAAGTGACCTTCTCACCATTACATACTGAATAAGTATCAGAGGCAAGATTTGAACTTAAGTTTCCCTGGCTCAAAGTCCTGTATTTTATTTGGTCCACTGTGCCATACAGCCTCTCTAAGAACCATCACAAATTAGCCTTAGTTCTTTGTAGAGAATCTCACTGGAGTTGGAGATTTGCTAGTGTGGGGGCCAATTTTTAATTGGGGAGTGTTAGCTAAGTGGCTCGCCGCAATATTGGGGCAAGGAAGGAGACCGGCAGCCTCCCTCAAAACAGAACAGAATTTATTTTAACAAGAACGAACTTAAAAAACAAACAAACCACAAACAGGATCAGTAGGATCAAGGGAAAGGAAATAAAATGGGGAAAGGGAAATTATACAACCTCAAAAGATACTACCGCCCAGGAATCAGCTGAGAATATGCAGCAAAACTCCTGTCTTTCCAGCATCCGGCTAGAATGCCCAATTCTCCTCCCCCAATCCCAGAAAAACCCCACACAGCCCCAGCCAATGGGATGGCTGCTCTGACAGTCACATGACTGCACTCACCAGGCTTCCAATTATTATAATTTTGCCAGGCCCAGGTAGGCATCAGCGAGTGGTGATGACGTGAGGTGCCAGCGCCATGGCAATGGCTACAACCAGTGGGTGGAGCACCGTGCGGTTTGTGGAGCCCCAGGCCAGTGCGCACTGAGGCATAAAAACCTCAAATAACAATTAATTCTTTACACTAGGAAGCTCTTAAACCAAACTGATTGGTAGAATAAGACAACACATGGCCGTTTGTACCCTTTTCTCACAGCGGCTCTTGGTTTAATTTGTGGGGATATAGTCTGCTTAGAACATACATTCATCCAGATCCATGAAAGTTATATTCTAATGCCTTGTCAGGGTGTAGCTGGTACCCTCCGATCTCAAGGGCTAGGACAGTTGAGCAAAGTTCTTACAGGTCCTATTGTGTTGGATGGTTTTCTAAGTATAGTCCTGAGGCTATCTCTGTTCTGAGAACAAATGTAGCTCAGCTCAGCAAGGTTCCTTACCAAACTGGCTCTAAGATGATGACATTACGGATCATAACTAATCTCTAAGATGAAAATTCTGGTACTTATTATCTGTCAACCTGCTTCTACCTTGTACCACAGCTACACATTGTCATATCATTGGTCTTGTCACTACTTCCATGTTTATGAATTCCCAAGGTTCTTTATCTGATCAAACTATTTTATCATTTCATCTTGCCTTTCGCTTTATGACCCCTGGCCCTTTTACTTGTCCTCACTGCACCTCTAATTCTTCTGCCCTTCAGTTTTTTCCCTTGGCTGTCACCCCTGTATTGGCTATATTGTCCTCCCTTATCTCAAATGCTTGGTGGACCAGCGCAAGTGTACACTATCATCTACATTTGAATCCCTTGTTCCCTTGTCTTATTAAGCCTTGCCAAAACCCAACCTGTCCCCTCTCTTTTCCTTACCCTCTTTCCCTTCTCTACCATCTTCTTTCTTCATTCTTTACCCATCTCCTTTTTTATTCCTTTTCCCCCTCCTCTCATAGTTTCTTGCCTTTACTTCCAGATGTAGATGACATGTATTATTTTCATCACACAAAAATAAATTAGTAATTTGCTGCTGATTTCATAAGACTTTGTGATAGATCTAGGAACAATTTGGTGACTTCAGGTCAGTGCTAGATTATGCTGCCTTTGTAAATCCCAAATCTATGAACTTTTAGAAAAATAGGTTTCTGGCTCTACAAATTTTAAATAGTAGAAGCAGCAGTAGATAAGAACAAAGTTCAGAAGCTCCAGTAAGCAATGAGAATATTGGAACTTTTAGAAGTGAGATTACACAAAAATTTTGATATTTTGCTTTGCAATTTGTATCGGATATGTGAGCTTACCACTTTATTTTCATTTTTAATAAGCACTTGGCCTTATACAGTTTGAAGCAGCACATATAAACATTTTCTCTTTGTTTTAAAGAATAAAATCCCCCAGATAAATCACATTCCAAACCTTCCAGAATGCCAATTAGGTTTGGATAATGGAAGCCTTCTCATCTGGGCCAGTTTGTTCCCACTAAGACACCAAACTGCAAACATCTGGGGAGATCTCTTCATAGAACTGCAGACAAAACAGCCTTCATAACTTCTTAAGTAAGAGCTGTCGATTCATGACATACACTTGATGACTCCAACTTGAACAGACTGAATTTTGCGTTGAGTGTGAGAGAGTTGCCTCCCCGAAGGCCTCTGCTTTGGGTATTGTCATTTGAGATGCTTCAGAAGCTACTTATTTGGCAGCTGTTGATGCCACTGCAAATTCTCAGCTGATGGGTCAATGGGAAACCTCACATTTTCATGAAGTAGCCAGATAATAAAATGCTAATGAATAATGTGCAAGGTTTGAAGGTAATCTGTTTAATGAATGTTTAAGAAAATAAAATATATGTAGGCTTGGGAAGTGTTGGCTCTACCTTCAACCTTTTCCTCACAAGGCTATTATAAGGTACTCTATGAAAAAGTTTAACATGGAATTCAATACATAAACAATAAAATTATCTTTACAAGAATATAATTTATATGTAGGATGAAATCTCAAGGGTCCTGAAAGAGTTCAAAGGACAAGAATGATGCAAGCCATTTGATTGACTGTATGTTATGGGATATGGGTTATCTGGATATTTACAAACATGTTTGGAGTTATGTAGAGGCAGAACATCTGGATTAATGGCATTTTTCATTTTTCATGTTTCAGCTTGATTCTTTAGTGTCTCATAATTGACTACAAAATGGTACAATGAAAGTTGGTGCCCAATTAAAGTCTCCTTATATTGTCATTAAAATATCTAAAAATTAGTGGTAATGATGCCTGTATTTTAAGGGATAAGGACAGGGACTAGACTTGTGATTTACTGCCACAGGAAACTGAAAGATGAGGAATCCCTCTATATCAGTAGAGGAAAGCACTTTTCCATGATGTATAGTCTCAGAGGGTTGTTGAAAGCACTGTCCAATAAACTATACATAAGAATCCCTGCAGGTGAAATATTGAGTTACTTCTAAAATTAATGTTTTCTTACATTTTTATTTATTCTGTGACATTTTCCCCCCACATATTTTGATCTGCTTAGGGCCACACTTGGGAGGGTTGTGGGCTGTGTGTTTGACATTTCTGGTTTAGAACACTGAGTAGGTAAGTGACTTGCCCAGACTTGTGTCAGAGGCAGGATTTTAGCATTGGGTTGAAAAGAGTAGCTGGCATATGATACATAGTTAGCATCTTTCTTTATTTTTTTCCTTTTCCAGATAATTTTATTTTTTTAATTATAATAGTATTTTATTATTTTCCAGTTACATGTAGAGATAGTTTTCAACATTTGTATTTATAAGATTTCTAGTTTCAAATTTTTCTCCCTCCCTCCCTCCTCCGTAAGACAGCAAGTAATCTGATACAGTTTATATATGTACAATCACATTAAACAAATTTCTGCATTAGCCATGCTGTGAAAGAAGAATCAGAGCAAAAAGGAAAAACCTCAAAAAAGAAAAACAGCAGCACCAAAACCAAAAGATATAGTATGGTTCAATCTGTATCCATATTCGACAGTTCTTTTTTTTTTTCTGTATTTGGAGAATATTTTCCATGATGAGTCCTTTGGAACTATCTTGTACCATTGTATTGCTGAGAAGAATCAAGTCTATCACAATAGATCAACACATAATTTAGATGACACCGTACAATGTTCTTCTGGTTCTGCTTATCTCATTCATCATCAGTTCATGCAAGTCTTTCCAGGTTTCTCTGAACTCCTCCTGCTCATCATTTCTTACAGCACAATAGAATTCCATTCGATTCATATGCCACACCTTGTTCAGCCATTCCCCAATTGATGGGCAACCCCTCAATTTCCGATTCCTTGCCACCACAAAAAGAGCAGCTATAAATATTTTTGTACATGTGGGTCCTTTTCCCTTTTTTATGATCTCTTTGGGAAAAAGACCTAATAGTGGTATTGCTGGGCCATTGGGTATGCACAGCTTTATAGCCCTTTGCGCATAATCCCAAATTGCTCTCCAGAAAGGTTGGATCAGTTCACAGCTTCACCAAGTTAGGATCTTTCTATGGTAAATTACCATATAATAATATTCCACTTGTTGGAAGGCAAGATGTCAGTTTCTGCTTCAGCTTATTCTCAGAAATGTGAACAGCACAAAGGTGAGAGGTCTGGCCTCTATGGCCTAGTAGCCAAGGACAGAGATTGATTTTGGTTGCCAGCTGACCTTTTTTTTTTTTTTTGATCCTAGTATTGGATTAGTGGACAGAGACCTTAGCTGTATACACCTGTGCCTCTGTTTCCTCAGCTATAAAATAAGGACATTGTCCTCTGAGGTCCCTTTGAGCTCTAAATCTCCGGTCTTATCTATCTTTTCTTTATGACTTTTATCCGGGTTTGAAACCATAGTGTCATTTTGCTCTTCCCTTTTCCTCTGACTCCTGATCTAATTATTTGCCATGTTTTATCAATTCTATTTATAAAATCTCTTCTCTTCATCTTCTTTCTATTCCCACTGCTGCAAACTTGCTTTAGGCCCTTGTTATTAGCCTTCTCACCATTCTGTCTTGTTTCAATCTTCCTCCTATTCAATCCATTCTGCACAGGGATGCCAGAATAACCTTCATAAACCTCAACTTTGATTATATTACATCATTAATGGCTTAAAAATCTTTTTTTTTTTGGTGGGGGGCAATGAGGGTCAAGTGACTTGTCCAGGGTCACACAGCTAGTAAGTGTCAAGTGTCTGAAGCTGGATTTGGACTCAGGTTCTTCTGAATCCAGGGCCAGTGATTTATCCACTATGCCACCAAGTTATCCCTTGGCTTAAAAATCTTAAATGACTCGCTATTGCCTATAGAATTAAGTCTCAAGTCTTCAAAGTTCTTAACACTCTGCACCCAACCTTTCTTTTAAGCCTTATTTTCTGATCACTTCTTATTTATTTATCTATCTATCTATCTATTAATTCATTTATCTTTATCTATCTATCTATCTATCTATCTATCTATCTATCTATCTATCTATCTATCTATCTATCTATTTATTTTGTGGGCCAGTGAGGGTTAAGTGACTTGCCCAGGGTCACACAGCTAGTAAGTGTCAAGTGTCTGAGGCTGGATTTGAACTCAGGTACTCCCGAATCCAGGGCTGGTGCTTTATCCACTGTGCCACCTACCTGCCCCTACTTCATATTTATTGATGCTAGAGTTCTAGTACTTTCTCACTTCTGCAAGTTTACTGATATTATTTCTTTTTTGTTGTTTTGTTTTGAAAATAAACATGTTTATTTTAAGTTTTGAGTTCCAAATTCTATCCCTCCTTCCCTTTCTTCCCTCTCCTTCCCTGAGGGAGTAAGGAATCAGAAATAGGTTATACATATGCAATTATGTAAAACATTACCTTCTTAATCATTTTGTATGAGAAAACTTTAATAAAAGAAAGTGAAAAATAGCATACTTCAGTCTGTGTTCAATCAATAGCAGTTCTTTCTTTGGAGGTGGATGGTATGCTTCATCATTAGTCCTTTGGGATTGTCTTGGATCATTGCATTGCTGAGAATAGTTGTCATTCACAATTCTTCACTGAACAATATTGCTATTACTGTGCATGGCATTCTCTTGGTTATTCTCACTTCACTATACATCCGTTCATATGAGTCTTGCCAGGCCTTTCTGAAACCATCCTACTTGTCATTTCTTATAGCACAATAATATTCCATCACCCTCATATACCACAGTTTGTTTAACCATTCTTCAATTGATGGGTGTCTCTTTGATTTCCAATTCTTAGCCACTACAGAAAGAGCAGCTATAAATATTTTTGTACACGTGGGTCCTTTTCCCTTTTTTATAATCTTTTTGGGATATAGGCCTAGTAGTGATATCGCTGGGTCAAAGGATACACATAGTTTTATAGCCTTTTGGACACGGTTCCAAATTGTTCTCCAGAATGGTTGTGTGAGAAACCCCATTTAAAAATTTCTGGGACTCAGGGTTGGAGAAGTATTAGAGGTCTTTATTTACATTCTCAGGAGAATGGGCCCTTCTCTAATGGAATGGTAGCAAAACATGGCCCCTTGAGTCCTTTTATTCTTTAACACGGCTGACCCTTCCTTATTCCCAAGTTACAATTTGTGGGACAAGACACTGGTGCTAAAAACTAGCCAATCAGAATGCAGTGTAGTCAATGGGGGGAGGTGACACAGAGACAGCCCTCTAAACTCCTCCCCAACGTGACCAGCCTGGGGTCTTCCTCATCATGTGATTCATTTCCCTGGGGAGGGAGAGGGGAGGCAGCCCCTTTTTAGACTGGGAGGAGCCTGGACCCTTTTTGTGGATATTAGCTTTTTCAACCTTTTTTGGGGAGGGACCCATATTTCCCAGAGCTGAGTCTATTCACAACACCAACAGCGGATTAGTGTCCCAGTTTTCCCATGTCCCCTACAACATTTTCCTTTTTTTGTTATATTTTCTCCTCTGATAGGTGTGAGGTGATACCTTAGAGTTGTTTTAATTTGCTTTTCTCTGATCAATAGTGATCTAGAGCATTTTTTCATATGATTTTAGATAGCTTTGATTTCTTTGATGTTATTTCTTCTTCCTAGAATGTTCCCCTGTTTGCATCCCTGCTCCTTGAAATCCTCCTGAGCCTTTTTCAAATACTGTCTCCTCCAGGAAGCTTCACTTATTCTAAGTTATAGACTCTGCTAATGCTGTCTCCCTTTGATGGCACTTATTTTTGTCCATGTTCCAGGCTTCCAGGAAGAATTGATTTCAAGGCTTATCTCTAGCAGATACGGTCTGTGACCTTGGGCAAGTCATTTGACATATCAATGCTCTAGGCAACTCCCTAAGACTAGAGAATTGCTGAGCAGAAGCCAACCTGCATTGGTAAAGGGAATTTCCTCACCTGAAATTTCCCTAAAGCAGTGGAATGCCAAGGTCATCCACTTCATCCTGGGCCATCACCTGTCCTCCTGACTTTTGTTCTGCTACTGGACTATGACTCTGAGAGAATGAGGTTGACAACTGTGTGCAACTCTGTGTCACTTAAATCCAATTTATGAGCAAGTCAAGACATCACAAGTGATATCATTGGTCCTCTTTGAAAACAAAGGATGTACAACAATAACAAATGAAACCACAGGTCTAGTCCCTATCTGATTTCCCTATCCCTTTGTATCCCCTATTAAACTACAGTGATAATAATAACAATAAAATACTGATATAGTGTTTACTATGTGCCATGCACTGTGCTAAGCACTTTATATTATTTCTTTTTTCATTTTTTCATTACAATGATCATTTATTATGTGGTAAAATAATGGAATTTGGCAGACACTCTGATTAACTACTAAGTACCCACTTAAAGATGATTAGATTTGAGCCACACCTGGCCTGCCTGGTTAGAACTAGTTTAACTTGGCCAACCCTGAGAAGGAGTATCCTCAGAGGTTGTGTACTGTGTCATCAGCAGGGAACCAGTCTCAACCATATAACTTGAAGGATCTCCCCTTTTGGGGAGGGAGAAAAAGGGACCCCAACAGGAAGGGGTTCTCTCTCTCTCTCTCTCTCACTCTCTCTCTGGCCTTGGAGGAGCTGTTGTAGTGGACTGGAGACTGGTTGCCATAGAAATTACAGACCACTGGTGGTGAGTTAATAAAATCCAGCTCTTTGAATTAGCTGAGCTGAAAGCGAGTTTGGGTTTTGAAACAGCCTTTGCTAGAGCCAGGGAAATTATTCATTTTCCTCTTTATTCCCTTGTCCTTGACTTTTAATAAAACCTGATTTATTTGTGGAAAAGAGGCTGTTAAGCTCCTTTCTTATTGGCATGGGGAAAAACAACTAAAAAAGGAAGTTCAGAGGGGGGAAGCTTTGGACCTAGAGGTCCCTCATTATTTTATGAACCCCAATATTATGGCAAGCCACCCAATTAACTCTCTCCATATTAAATTTGGCCCCAACAATTATTATTTATATATTATTATATTAATGATTAATTATAACATCATATTTATTTTATGTCATTATAGCATATCACAATATATTTATTATTATAATCTATATTATATATTATGTAATATATTATTTATACATTTATTATTATATATATAATTATCCATTATTATATATTATTATTTCAAAACAACCCTAGGAAGTAGGGGCTATTATTATCCCCATAGTATAGGTGAGTAAACAAGGTGAACAGAAGTTAAGTGACTTGCCCAGCATCAAAGAACTAGTAAATGTTTCAGACCAGATTTGAATTTCAGTTCTCCTGACCTGGAAGCTAGTACACTATCCACTGTATCACCTACTTGCCCCAGAGAGCACTGACTTATGTAACGATTGGAATGACGCCACCTTCTGGAGACTTACTGTAGAAAAGTTCCACCATGAAAGGAAGGTCTTTGAGGGCAAGAACATGGGTCTTTTCTTTGGCATCAGGAAGTGACGTCTGCTGGTGGGAGTAAGAAGGGAGGAACCTGGCGCTCTGACTGGGTCTCTCTTCTTTTGGACTCTGGTGGAGAGCGGAGCTGGAAATGTGTTCTCCCTTTAATAGATAGGAATCTAGGCCTTTATCTCTCTCTTTATCAAATTCTTATGCTTAAAAGCCTAACTCTTGCTAAAGCTTATAATTTATTGGCGACCACTCATTAGATATATTAGACAGACTAGCTAGAGTTTTAGCCCTTAACACTTACTTATCTTTGTTCTCCTTTCCTTCTCTTGCACCGTTGGCCACAGTTTCCTATAAATAACAAGTACTCAGAAAATATCAATTGAACTGAGTAACATGAAAAATGCAAGATGAATATTCAGACACATGCCCATTGTGAGTATATACACTGAATGATTGATGGACAATTGCGGGATGTCTTCTTGACATATGGGAATATGGGAATATATGACTACAAGTTCCATTTGCACCTAAGCCTAGGTGCATTACATGCAAAAGGAACATAATTAGAATGAGTGTGTGTGTGTGTGTGTGTGTGTGTGTGTGTGTGTGTGTGTGTGTGTGTGAGAGAGAGAGAGAGAGAATGAATATCTATAAAATAAAGAAAAAAAAAAAGCAGCCTTTGGAAGGCCTAATAGACAATATCACCACCTTGACTTTAGACAGTCTCCAAAACCAGGCATAAAGTTTTAAACCAATGCAGATCTCACAGAAATTTTGCTAGTTCAACTTTTGTTCTTTTGCCCAGATTCTGAAGAAAAACTACAAATCCTTCCCATTTCCTAGGTCATCCATTTGGCTGAGCCAACACCAAGCACTCCTAAACTAAGGCAAGATCTTTATACCTTGGGGAAAATAGTGCAATAAAGTAAATACCGCACATCTGGATCATTTAATGAGCATTAGAGCCATAAAGTCTGGCAGTGCATCTGACTGCAGACGCTTCGAAGGAAGCCTCACAGTGATCCAGATGTGCTCTATTGGCAGCCTTCGTCCTGTTTTTCTCCTATCATGCAGACTCATCCAAGTCTTCTGCTAGATTTCAGGGAAACCACCAAGTCCTTTTCCTCCTTCCCTGGAGTGACTATGTTGTTAGCGTTCTCTCACCTGGGATCCTAAGATGCTGGGAAATGAAAATCCCTCTCGCAAAAGTCTGGAGACCTCTGAACTATGTACATTTTAAAAAAAAATTAATAAAGTATTTTATTTTTTTTCCATTACATGTAAAGATAGTTCTCAACCTTTGTTTATACAAACTTTACAATTTCAGATTTTTCTCCCTCCCTCCCCCCTCCCCTAGACAGCAGGTAATCTGATATATATATATATATATATATATATATATATATATATATATATGTGTGTGTGTGTGTGTGTGTGTGTGTATGTGTGTGTGTGTATGTATGTATATATATGTATTATATATGTATATATGTACACACATAATAACATTAATCCTATTTCTGCATTAGTCATGTTATAAGAGAAAAAAATCAGAGCAATGATGAAAAACCTCAAAATAGAAAAAAACCAACAGCATCAAAAACAAAAGAAATAGTATGGTTCATTTAGCATCTATACTCCGCAGTTCTTTTTTTTTCCCCTGGATTTGGAGATCCTCTTCCATCACGAGTTCCCTGGAACTCTTCTGTGCCATTGCATTGGTGAGAAGAATATAGTCCATCACAGTAGATCAACACTCATTGTTGATGTTACTGTGTACAATGAACTATGTACATTTTATGAAATAAGGCTAGATCTATTTATTTGTGTTTGTCTTGCGACAATCTTGAATGCCTAGTACAGCTTTTCTTGACTTCGTTTGAGAGAAAAATGGATGGATGAAGTACACATCCAAGATATATTTTGGCTCCCTTGTTGATATTGGGATATTTAGGATCTTATCATGCTGAGGTAGTCAGGTCTGGGATGTCAGTAAACAGAGACACAGCCACATCTACCTCTGTCTTCAGAGTTTATTGAATAATCTATATTCAATAGACTTGTACTTTGCTCATACAAAAGGAATATAAGAGGGGCAGCTAGGTGGCACAGTGGATAAAGCACTGGCCCTGGATTTAGGAGGACCTGAGTTCAAATCCGGCCTCAGACACTTGACACTTATTAGCTGTGTGACCCATGGTGAGTCACTTAACCCTCATTGCTCCACCCCCTCAAAAAAAAAATGAAGGCCGAACAACAACAACTTATCTGTGTGCATGTATCTGTGTGCAAGCTTCTTGAGAGCAAGGACTATGACATTTTTCATCTTTGTTTCCCCAACATCTAGAACAGTGCCATGATTGTATTTAATAAGCATTTGTTAAATTGAGTTGGCCTTAATATGGAACATACAATAAAGGATTAGATAATGTTCATTGAAAGTGATATGGGGGCAGCTAGGTGGCGCAGTGGATAGAGCACTGGCCCTGGAGTCAGGAGTACCCGAGTTCAAATCCGGCCTCAGACACTTAACACTTACTAGCTGTGTGACCCTGGGCAAGTCACTTAACCCCAACCGCCTCACTAAAAAAAAAAAAATGTGATATGATCTTCCAAAGTCAATTCTATGGAAATCAGCATTCTTTGTTCCCTAATACAACTTCAAAATTCTGCCACCTTTCAAATTTCAGCATGATGCTGTTATCTCTCGTTGCTTCCATTAAGTGACAGGCACCATGTCCCTTTCACCAAACAGAAGCTATCACTGAACTATTGAGAAAGACAGGACAATTATTTAGGTAGAAGATTTGCTGAAAAAGTTGACAGGCAGCATGCTTTTTACAGTAGTCTCAAAAACAACAAAGACCTACCAAAAACCCAGCAGGTAGCAGTTTGATTTAGAAAGGACTGAAATGAATGATCACACATACACACCTACTGAAAAAAAATGGACATGATGGTAAGAGCTTATTTCTGTAGGAATCAGAAGGTTAGAGTATGAAATTCCTGCCCCACTATGGCAGATTCTAGTTTCACCAACGACTGGCTGGACACTGAGAAGGTGCCTTCCAAATCTGAAATTTGGTGAGTCTGTAACAAAGCAATGTGATAGATTGTGCACAATGTTAATCAACTCTCCATTAAGCATAGCATATTTATTGAGTGGCAAATATGAGCCAAGTACTGCGGGAGAAAGGGAAAGAAACAGTTTTTGTCCTCTTAGAACTTCAACAATCTCATCGGGGACAGAAGGTATAGATGTGAAAAATAAAAGGGTTAAATAACAATATAAGACAGTAATAGCAGAGTTGTCACAATGATTAATTGTCAAATGAGTGGTCGAGACAATAAGGGCTGTGAGTTCACAGGAGGGTGAGATCACTTGCCTGAAGAAGCCTGGGAAGGCGATATTGGTCTGGAAGGCTGGGAGGAATAGATTAGTCATTTTAAATAAGTACTTTGCAAAACATTCTGGGAGGACAAGGCAGGTACAAGAAGTATTTTTCTTATAAATGAGGGGTAAAAATGCGTGCAGTAGGGAAGAATACATGTTATTCAGGCTGGAGAAGTGGTAAAAAGAGGGCAAAAAGAGAGAATAGCCGGAAAAATCCAGCCTTTGTCTGAGATCTCCAGTGTGTTTTTGGACTCCCTTAAGAGTCTGGAATAGGCATTTCCTCACAGAAAATTCTCCTTTCTAGCAGAATGGAGGAAATGTTTCCTTGGGGTTAGTTAGAGAACTCACAGCACAGGGGAAACCTGAGAATTTATAGCTCCTAGACTAACTCCTTAATCTTCCTGCTGGCCACTCAGTGATTCCTCACCTTCAAGGTAGTTTGGTCTTTAAGTAGAATGATTAGGAATAAGTGCAGGATGATTGAAAATGGAGGATTGGAATTTGTTCTCTGAAGCTTTGATTACAAAGCTCTCCTCTGCTGGTGTCCTGGCTTCACTGTAAATCTCTACTTCTGTTTCATGGGGGTGGTGTTCTCTCCAGTCATGTTTCCTTGCTGAGGGAAAAATACCTTTAAAAATACGTTTTTAATTTTCACATATTGAATATTGTAGTTTTGGAAAATCACTCGGAGATCTGAGAGGTTGTGAGGTGTCCAGGGTTATAGAGACAGAAAGTGTCTTGCCCAGGGTCACACAGCTAGTAAGTGTGTCAAGTGTCTGAGGCTAGATTTGAACTCAGGTCCTTCTGAATCCAGGGCCGGTGCTTTATCCACTGAGCCACCTAGCTGCCCCAGATTCATTCTTAGTGGGCTCTGAGGCCTGCTTAAAATCCACTTTTCTTTACTTCCTCTTAGCTCTCTAAGCTCCCTCTTGATTCAGTAGGTCATGTTGTTGGGCTCTCTGGGTATGCACCCCAGAAAGCTTACCTTGATTTTGGAGCAGGATTTTTTGGGCCTGCTCTCTCATGGGCACAACATCTACAAGTTAAGTTGTTCCACTGAAGATCGATGTGGGGTAGGGAGGAAAGCGAAAACCGTTTTCATACCCCTCCCTCACTGTCCTATGAATAGCCTAGGCCTGTATATAAGAAATGAGATTCCACTATTTCTGAACTGCTGAATAGACCTGTGTTCCACTGGGATATTTATCTCTGAGTAAAGAAATTCCTCTTGCCAATATGAAACATTGCCTCTTCTGCAGTTTATAGTCTCTGAAAGTTGTTTGGGGCATTGAGAGATTGTCTTTTGCAGAGTCACATGCTGGACACAAGGGGCTAGATGAAGAATGATTCTCTTTCAGGAACTGGGTTCTTCCTCCAATAGCTAGCTCTATTTTCTTATGCAGGAGAAGATGGAGATAAAGCTCTTGGGCGGTAAAGGCTGTCTCATTTTTTCTTTGTATCTACTAGAATGCCTTTCAAAGAGTGGGTGCTTAATAAATACTTGTTAGATTGAATTGTCAAGTTAACAAGAATTTATTGAATCTGAGCCACTGGGACATTCAGGTAGAGATCATCAATTGGCAATAGGCAACTTGAGGCACACTGAGAGTCAGACCATCTAGGTCTAAATTCTGACTTTTCTACTTACTACTTGTGTGACCTTGGGCAAGTAACTTAACTCCCCCCCCACCCCCCAGGCCTTAGTTTCCTCATCTGTGAAGGGAAAGAGATAACTTTTTTTGGTTGTTGTTTTTTTGGCGGGGCAATGAGGGTTAAGTGACTTGCCCAGGGTCACACAGCTAGTAAGTGTCAAGTGTCTGAGGCCTGATTTGAACTCAAGTCCTTCTGAATCCAGGGCCAATGCTTTATCTACTGCACCACCTAGCTGCCCTGGGAAGGAGATAACTTATAAGGCTTGTGAAGTTGATTGCTATTCTAAATCTATGCTCCTATTATCCCTGGGAAGAGATTGGGGGTAGAGAGAGGTAAATGGGAATCATCTTCATAGAGATGAAAATTGAAGTCATATAAATAAATGAGGTTTCTAAGGAAAGGAATACACGTGTGTGTATGCATACACATATGCATATACAGATGCATAAACACATATACAAATACACATACATGTGCATACACACATACACACACATACATACACACACACAAGAGAGAAAAGAGAGAAGAGAAAAGAATCAAGGCCTTAAACTTTGGTGATGTTGCCATTTAAAGAATGGGAGCAAAATCAGGGAATGGCAAAGAAGACAGAGGGATGATTAATTAATTAATTAATTAATCTCCTCCTAATTAGGAGGAGAACCATGAGAATATTGTAACATGGAGAAGAGGGAGAAAAGGGTCTTATAAAAGAGCCAATGGTATCAATTACTTCAGAGAGGTCAAAGCAAAGAACATATTTTTAAAAAGGTAGTTGAATTCAATGACAAGGTCATTGGTAATTGAGCAGTGAGCTTTCTTAGTGAAATGCTGAGGATGTAAGCCATATTCAAAATCTATCAATTACAAGGAAATAAGGAAGGAAAAGGTGGCCATGAGTACAGTTTTTTCCCCATCCTTCGGTTGTGTCTGACTCTTCAAGAACCCATTATGGGTTTGTTTTTGTTTTTGTTTTTTGCAAAGATACTGGTTTGCCATTACCTTCTCCAGTGGATTAAGGCAAACAGAGGTTAAGTGACTTGCCCAAGGTCACTCAGCTAGTAAGTGTCTGAGGCTGGATTTGAACTCAGGTTTTCCTGACTCCAGGCTGAACACTATCCATTGAGCCACCTAGCTACTTCAATGTGTACAGTAGCCTCCTGTTTTTAGAATCATCATTTTAAAGGAGAGGATAAAGTAGGGAGAGGAAGAAAGGGAGGAAATAAGCATTTACATAGCATCTACTAGGCATTGTGCTAAGCTCTTTAAAAATACCTCATTTAATTCTCACAACCACCCTGTGAAATAGGTGCAGAAAGTGCAATACTTGCACAGGATGGTAGGGCCAAGAAATGATAGGTTTGTTTTTTTGTTTTGTTTTGGTTTTGGTTTTGTTTGGTTTTGTTTTTTAAAATAAGAGACATCTGAATATATTTGTCAGTCAAAGTGAAGAAACTAACAGAGAGGGAGAGATTGAAAAGGATATAGTTGACAAAAATTCTAAAATTGGCATAAAGAAAACTTGGGGGGCAGCTAGGTGGAACAGTGGATAAAGCAAAGGCCCTGGGTGCAGGAGGACCTGAGTTCAAATCTGGCCTCAGATACTTGACATGTGTGACCCTGGGCAAGTCACTTAACCCTCATCACATGATGAAATCACCCTTGGATCAAATTAAGCCTAAAAGGAAGGTCTCTACTGTGACCTTAAGGACCAGGCTAGATGTTCTCTGTTTTTGTTGGTCAAATGAGCTGACTCAATACATCATAGTGAGACACTTGCCTTGAAATGGAGCAGGTCACATATTTGGGTTATAATCCTGCTTTCTACTTCCCTTTTTGGTGGGAGAAGGGAGAAGAAGGTATATAAACCAACAAAATCATAGATCATTGAGGTGTCTACCCTCAGAAGTGGTTGACTAGGTCAGGATTGGAGAAGCACGGTATCTAATAAGAAGCACTTAATATACCCCTATTGAATTGAATAATAATTTATGTTAGAGTTCTGTGGTGTTTTCAAAGCATTTTCACAGTGATTAACTCCATTGACCCTCAGAACATTTTTGTGAGATAGGTAGGTCAGTTATTATTAACTCGGCTTCTAAAATTTAATTTAATTTTTCCTATTAAAAAGCATTTATTATTCTCCTTTCTACTACTTTGCCCTCAACAATGGGGAAAAAAGGCCCTTATTTCAAATATTCACAGTCAAGCAAAACAAATCCCCACATTGGTCTAACCCCAACCTGTATGTCTCATTCTCAATTTTTAGCCTATCACTGCTCTGATAGGAAATGGGCGACCTGTTTCATTTTTGATCCTCTGAGATCAAGGTTTCTTACTGTGTAGATTAGAGTTCTAAAATCTTTCATTTTTTTGGTCATAGTATAAAATGTTCTCGTTCTGCTCACTGAATTCTATATCGCTTCACAGAGATCTTCCCAGTTTTCTCTGAAATTGTCTTTTTACTGTAATTTCTTATATCACAATTAGATTATAAAGTCCTTGACATCAGGGACTGTCTTTCTCCTCTTTTTGTATCCCTTGCACTTAGAGTTCTTGGCACATAGTAGGCATTTGATAATGTTTATTGATTGATCACAGTGATGTTCTATCACATTCATATAATTTATTTGATTATTCCCTAATAGACGGTACATCTTTCCTTTCCTTCCTTCCCTCCCTCCCATAAAGAACAGAAAATATTTCTGTTCACATGGGACCTTTTCCTTTTCCTTTGATCCTTTTGGGCTATATGTCTATTAGTGGTATCCCTGGGTCAAAGTCATGGGTTAGTAACATTTTGGATGTAGTTCCAACTGCTTGCTAGAATGGCTGGCCCAGTTCACAACTTCAGCAAGAGTCCATTCATTTGCCCTCTTCCTGAAGTTCTCCGCCATTTAGAATTTTCTTCTTTAACATCTTTGCCAATTTGTTGAGTATGTGGTAGAACTCCAAAGTAGCTTTAATCTTCACTGGTGAATTGGACCGTTTCATTTTATTTCATACGGCTGCTGATAGCTTGGATTTCTTCTTTTGAAAACTTCCTGTTTGTATCCTTTGACCATTTATCTTTTAGGGAATTAGCCTCATTTTTATAGATGGTTATGAACTGAATATAAAAACATAGAATGGTTCTGTAGGAATACCATAAAAATAGTTAATTAGGGGGCAGCTAGGTGACTAGCTGTGTGACCCTGGGCAAGTCACTTAACCCTCATTGCCCCGAAAAAACCCCCACCAAAACCAAGAACAACAACAAAGAATGGTTAGTTGACTGATAATGTTGCTGATGCTATTTTTACAGGCAGCATTACATAATTCTATTTGTCCCCCTTTTTCTACCAATGAGAATGATCTTTGGACTGGAAAGACCAGAACAAAACTGGCTGATATAGTGTTGATATCCAAGATAAGTAGGCAGATAGTAAGGGATGAATTCAAGTTATGAGGCTGAAGTGAACCAGAGCCTTGGATACTGAAAGAACTGGTAGTTGTGATTGCTAAGCGCCATTAGCAATCTTTAAGGGAAAATGGAGAGATACCAGTTTTGGAGAAGGTCAAATGTTGTTCTGATCTTCCATAATAAAGGGAAGAGAATGGACTTTACAAACTATTGACCGGTGAGCATGCCTTTAATTACTGGAAAAATTCTAGACTTTACTATTAAAGAAATAGCTAGCAAACTTCTAAAAAAAAGATGTGATGATTGATCCCAGGGAGCCAGCTCAGTTTTGTCCAGAACAGGTTGTGCCAGAGTCATTTCATTTCATTCATTGACAGGGTTATGTGATTATTGGATCAGGGGAATGCTGCAGAAACACTTTACTTAGATTTTGGCAAAGCATCTGACAAGCCTCTCATGTTATTTCGGTGGAAAGTATGTGGAATTATCTTCTAGACAATAATATGGTTATCTGGACTTAAAATTGGTTGAAAGATTGCACCCAAAGAATAGTCTTTAATAGTACAATGTCAACTTGGAAGGATTCTAGTAGAGTGCTCCAGGGATCTGTGGTTGCTCCTGTGCTGTTTAACATGTTTTTAAAAAATGGCTTTGGATAAAGGCACTGGTGGCATTCTTATCACAGAAGGTGGCATAATATATCAGATAACTGGATTAGGATCCAAAAAAATCTTTAGAGGCTGATCGAAAATTGGATCAAAATTAGTAAAACACAATTTAATAGGATTCAACATAAAGTTTTGTATTTGAATACCATGAATGAACCTCATAAGTACAGGATGGAGGAGACTTGACTAGGGAGCTGTGATTAGAAAAAGATTCAGGGCTTTTAGTGGACTTCAAGCTCAAAATGAAACAATAGAGTGATATGGCAGCCAAAATAGGTTGATCTTTGGCTGTACTAAGAGAATCACAATATTTAGAGGTGATAGTCCCCCTGTATTCCACCCCATCAGACTGGAGTATTGGGTTCAATGGGCATCATGTTTGAGGTAAAAAAATAATGATGGTATAGAGTCCCAAGAGGAGGATGACCATAAAGGCTTTGAGATCGTGCTATCTGAAAGTGGATTGGAGATTTGTGCTAGTTATCTTAAAGTATTTTAAGGGTTGTCATATGGAAGGGAGATTAGATGATTAAGCATGGACAGAGGGTAAAACAAGAAATTATGGGTAGAAGCAGGGTATTCTGGTAAATATTTAACAGCAATCTCTCTGGGAAAAATGTAAGGCTGACAGGATACACATTTGTGTTTAATCTGTATTAGTAACAATTTCTCCATCACTTTTTTCCTTTTTTGGGTTTAATCTATGGAATAAAACAAGCCATTTCATAGCATAGTATAATAAAAGATGATTACACATGAAACAACAAATCTATTATGTACAACTTGCTATTCCATCACTTTTAAAAGTCTAGATAATCAGCAAAACTATAAATCAATCCCAAATTTGTACCATTTGCTGATTTTTGAGGTATGAATGATCAGTGAACATTTAACAAATGGTTATTGAGAGCTGGGCAGAGCTGGCTCCAGTATAGCCCAAGAAGCTGCAGAGACAGATCTGGGCTTGCTGTATGAAAAAAAAGCATTTTTAATAATGAGTTATTCAAAAATGGAATGTGTTACTTTTGGGGCCATGGGCTCTACCTCATTGGAGGTCTTTAATCCAAAGTTCTATGACTACTTATTAATATGTGTATTGGAGATTCTTGTTCAAGTATGGTTGGGATTAGCTATGCTCTATGGTTCCTTCCAACTCTAAAATTCTGTGATTGTGTGCATTTTTGAGATAATTTAATCTGATCTTTTAAAATACTAACAACTTTAAAATTTTAGCCATTTTCATGGGAATCTTTCAGAAATTCTTTCACATTCCTTGATTTATTAGGAAGAAGATACATAACATAATGGAAACTTTTGTTTTATGTTTTTTTTCTTTTTAGTGAGGCAATTGGGGTTAAGTGACTTGCCCAGGGTCACACAGCTAGTAAGTGTTAAGTGTCTGAGGCCAGATTTGAACTCAGGTACTCCTGACTCCAGGGCTGGTGCTCTATCCACTGCACCACCTAGCTGCCCCCATAATGTAAACTTTTGTTGGTAACCCAGGGTCATTGTTATCAATATTAGCAATACTTGCTATAATATACAGAAATTTATTAAGGTATTGGGGGGTATTTGTATGCTAAATGGTCACAGACTGATTTGAGCTTCCTCTATTGATACATTTATATATATATATATATATATGTGTGTGTGTGTGTGTGTGTGTGTGTGTGTGTGTATAAAACCATATAGCTATATATAAAATACATTTTATGTGTGTATGTGTATGTTCTCATGTCTTTTAAAAATGTGTCTCTTCTCTTAACACCAGGCTGTCAGCTTTCATTTTTTCCCCCTACTTTCTGTGTTATGGCCTCTAGTCATGTCCATTATCCTTTTTAGATTTTTCTCCTTCTGTGAAACCTTTAGATTGTGTTTGAGTCAATCAATTTGGGGCAGCTAGGTGGCACAGTGGATAAAGAACCAGCCCTGGATTCAGGAGTACCTGAGTTCAAATCTGGCCTCAGACACTTGAAACTTACTAGCTGTGTGACCTTGGGCAAGTCACTTTTCCCTCATTGCCTCACCAAAAAAAAAAAAAAAAAGAGTCAATCAATTGGGGAATGACTGAATGAGTTGTGGTATAAGATTGTGATGGAATACTACCTACTGTTCTATAAGAAATGATGAACTCATTGATTTTAGAAAAAACAATGGATAGATAAACATACATGAAATAATGAAGAGTGAAATGAGCAGAACCAAGAGAATATTGTATATAGTAACAGTAATATTGTTTTAAGAATAACTTTGAGTGACGAAGTCATTTTGACTATTATAAATACCCAAAGTAACTGTGTAGTACATATGAAGGAAGACACTATCTGCATCCAGAGAAAGAACTGGTAAAGAGAACTATGTAAGGAATGATTTTTTTTCTTTAAAAAAATTTAATTAAAAAATTTTTTGGTAAAGAATGATTTTACACACATGTGTGTGTATACACACATACATACACACAGAAACACATATAAATATGCATATTTGTGTCTAATGGTAGCCATGTGGGGGGAGGGAAGAATAAAAGGGAAAAAAGTACATGATAAATTTATTATTTATTTAAAAGGAATAGCAAGTTGTACATAACAGATTCACAGTTTCATATACAACATCTTTTTATTATTCCACTCCGTTATGGAAATGCTTGTTTTATTTCATAAATTAAAAATAAAAATTTTAAAAGCATTAATAGGCTTCAAACTAGGACCCTTTTTTGGGTAAAATGCATCGACTTTACTCCTTATACCTTAGGGTATTATTTTAGCTATCTAGGGGTCTTTTTTGCTTATTTGGTTTGTTCCAGATAACAAGTGAGATTACCTGATCAATTACATCGAGTATCATTGAGCTAGCAATCAATTTCTGGGCCAGTAATTGTTGATCACCTGTTATGTGTAAGTAAAACAGGGTGGGACTAATTTTCTAAACCAGAGTAGGTAAATTCCTGTGATGTCAAGGTATAAAGCCGAGTTTCCACTGGAGCCTCTTTCTCTATCCTGACAAGTCCACTAGACCCATGCCTGATTAACCTTTGGCAGAATCTTGGTCTAAAGTATGTTCAGGGAAAAAACTAAGTAATGTTTTTTGGTCCTGAAAAACTGTTGATGATCTTATGAGTCATTTTTAAGCTAAGGCAATTTAGAAGACATATTTCTCCTCTTAAATCTTAATGAAACAATTATTTAAATAATATATCTTTATGGAAGTAACTTGCTCTCATCTGTAAATAAAGAATATTTGAGGTTAGATGTCTATCTCAGTACAGTACACTGTCATGTAACTAATTGCTATTCTTTTGCACAGCCTACTGCTCTTGTGGATAGAAAGAGTTAACTTACCTCTGAAGAATTTTCTTTCTGACTATTGGTTCATAAATAAGGATATACATAAACCCCCCTGAGAAGATAACACGGCGCCATTATTTCTATTTTACAACTAAAGCCATTGAAAGAAAAGTTTGACTTGCTCAAGGTTACCCAGATAGTGAATGACTGGGAATTGACCTGAGTTCCCACTGCTCTGTCTAGGGCTTAATCAACCGAGACATGTTGGGACAAGCTGGTCTTGACATTTTGTTTGTTGGGAAATGAATGCAATACTTTGCTTAAGACCAAACAAAGAATCCTCTCTAGCAAGGCCCTCACCCTTCCTCTAGTCAGTAGAACAAATGCAACTTTATTCTGTGAAATAAAAATAAAACACTAAAAAAGAGCAAAAACCATGTGGAAAATTACTCTCAAAGGGAAATTACCATAGGAGAGTAGATAATCAATTAATCAGAGTAGATCATTGATCAGCTAACCCAGAAAATCAGAAATAAAATGAATATCGTTTAGTCCCCTACATGCTGTCATGTTGTTCCCACTGCAGGTCAAAGGCCTGTTCCAGATTAGTTTGACTATAAGACTTCCAAGGCTAAGTATTTATAAGATTTTTTCATGTTAAGAAATGTAGACACATTATTAGCTTGAATTTGCTGTCACTTCCTTCTTTAAGGACAATGGCTATTTTTATCCAAGAGTAGCAATGAGGCCTACTTTTTGTGGCCTTGACTCTGAAGTTCAGTGGACAGGTTAAATGTCATGCTTTTGTGTTTTACAAATCAGGACTATGTAGACTTGGTTAATATCCCCAGAGCATTGGAGGGAGAAAAACCTACTGTGAGGACTTAGAATTCATAGTTCATGATGTTGGCAGTGACACACACTTAGATTGTATTTAAGAGTTGATAGGCTTCAAATTAGGACCCAAGGTGATCTTTTGTGAGTAAACTTATGGGCTTTACTGCTCATACCTCAGTGTATCCATTTTAGCTATGTAGTGGGGTTTTTTTTCATTTTGCTTATTTGGTATTTTTAACTGTACTGCAGATAAGTGATCAATTGCATTGAGTAGCAGTATGCTGGTAATCAGATCTATCAGTAACTTGGTGGATCTATGAACTTTTTGATGTGGGTAGTCCTTCCACCAGAACAGAACATGAGCTATCCATGATGTCTGCACATCTTTTGCAACTCTTGTCTGTATCTTCACATAAATTCTCCACAGGGGGTCTGTTCAACATATCATATGATAGTGTGTGGATTCTTGTTTTTTGTTTTTTGTAGGGCAATGAGGGTTAAGTGATTTGCCCAGGGTCACACAGCTAGTAAGTGTCAAGTGTCTGAGACTGGATTTGAACTCAGGTCTTCCTGAATCCAGGGCCAGTGCTTTATCCACTGCACCCCCTAGCTGACCCCTAGTGTGTGGATTCTAATGGCTTATGAGTGCGATCCTGTGGGTCTCTCTTGTTCTTGTTCCATCTTCTCTTGCAGTCATAAACTTCTCTGAGGACATCCTTTATGTAGCTTTTCTTGTGTAATTATTCATTGGTAATATGTTGCAAAATATTCCCTCCATATATCTCTCTCTCTTCCTGAGAGGCCCTCAACTTTAATTCTTTGGAGACTTTGGTATTCTAAAACCCCAAACCATACAGCATCCCCAGCAAAACTGAAACATTTGACTACTTTATGAGGAAGTGAATGCATAAGTTCATCAAAGAGATTGGCTCATAAAGAACTGGTGCTTATGTTAAGGCTTCTTTTCATAATGGAAAATAATAATGTGAAATTTTGTTGATTATAGATTGCTATAGTTCATAGAAATTTAAAAAGTAGCTTTTGGGGCAGCTAGGTGGCCCAGTGGATAGAGCACTGGCCCTGGAATCAGGAGGACCTGAGTTCACATCTGGCCTCAGACACTTAACACTTTCTAGCTGTGTGACCTTGGGCAAGTCACTTAACCCCAAATGCCTCACCAAAAAAAAAAAAAAAAGAAAAAAAGTAGCTTTCCTGGATAAGCCACTCAGACCTAATTTTTCATAAAAAATAATCCTTACTTTAACCCACTTATCTAATGGTCAGCTAAAAATATGATACAAAAAAAGCATTTTTCAAGAACTTAAAGCAGTCCTATCTAGACAGGACCAATTTTGTTTAAAATAAGTCCCCTATTTCTTTACTTTGCCCAGTCTATCTTAGAATGATTTCTTGTCAGATATGTCTACAGTCTAGTAGATCTTGCCATTAGGAGTGGAATGGCAAATACTGAATTGGGCCAAGAATTGTTCAGATGTTTCCATCATTGAGGACAACAGGGCCAAGACTTGTTCATTTATTTCTTTCACTGAGAACAGTGATTGAGAGTGATGATAGAAATAGATGAATAGTTCTTGGCTCAGTTCAATGCTTAAGTGGGTAAGGAACTTTCTGTAATTGGATGCCACTTTATAGAGTTATACATATTCAGTTTTCACTCTCCTTTCTTAATCACTATGACCCAAGGGGCAAAAGATTTAACCCAGCATCCCAATTGCAAAAAAAAAAAAAAAAGCCCAAACCAGAAGGCATTCACCTATCTTCTTACATTTAATAGGTATCGCAGAAATCCCATAGTCAGATATTATAAAAGTCACAGCTGACAGCATGTCATTAGGATCAGATTATGATTTCATAACTATGAAGTATGTTATTTTTTCCCTGATAGCTGACTTTGGGATTTTTGCTCTAAGTTCATACATAGTCATATTTCACAGCAGGGAAATCATAGATATAAAATATGAATCTTTTAAAAGGGCCAGAAAAACTCTCAATGACTTTTATATGAGCCCCATGATACTGGCTGCATAAGGTTCTCAGTGGTGGGTTAGAAGGGGAAAAAACGCATACCCAGATCAAATACCCTAAGAGAATGTACAAGGCCACCAGCTTCTCAATGTTGAATGAAACAGAAATGGAAATATGTCCTGCCTCCCTGCCCTTGGCCATGATGATTCCTTCAAATCACTGACTCTCCCAGGCAGAAAAGAAGAATGTTGCAGAATACTAATTTCCTCCTACCTGGAAAACTTTACATTTATTCCCATTTACTTTCTAGCTTAGGGTATGGATTTACCTTATGACTTAAATGCAAATAAATAAGCCAAGTCAAGATTCTCTTGGCATAAATAAAGCACACTTAACACCCAGTTACTACACATATTCTCGACAAGAAGATATATAAAAATGATTTGGGGAGAAAAGTAAAAAACACCCCAGAGTTAGTATTTAAAGTTAACTTTAGAATTCAGTAAAATTTGGTATGAATGCTGTGAGCACAATAGGGAGAACACAATGTTTTAGGGGTTGGTGATGGACAGTGTTTCATGTGATGCCGTAGGGAAAGCATGTGACATTTCCCAGGGATGTGCCCTTGGCACCAGATCAACAGGAACTAGTTGAATGTAGATGAGGCTAATTGTCCCAGCACTTCCACTGTGGCAGGGGTTCTTAAGCATCCTTTGGGTCTTAGGCTCTTTTGGTAATCTGGTGAAGTATACTTTTCTCAAAATAATGTTTTTAAATATGTAAAATAAAATAAAAAGGATTACAAAGGAAATAAATCATAATGAAATATAGTCATAAAAATATTAAAAGTTCATAGGTCACCCCAGGTTAAGAACCCTGCATTTTGGGTATTTAGAGGATTATAGAATGATCATAGGATTAGATATATGGAGAAGACCTTAAAGCTTCTTTGGTAAAACCCTCTCAATTTTGCAGTGAGAAAATGAAAGGTTACATAAGTTGTGAGCTGTGATTTTACTTTTTCCTTTACATAATTTTATCTTATTCTTAAGATAGCCATTTTATAGATGAGGAAACTGAGGCAAACAGGACTTAGTGAGTTGTCCAGAGTCACATAGCTAGTATGTGTCTGAATCCAAATTTGAACTCAGGTCTTCTGGATTCCAGTCCCAGTGCTCTATCCACTGGGCCATGTGTTGCTCTTGTGTTGGGTTAGGGCTGAAGCTTATGGTGTTCCTGATTCCTGTGTACTGTGTACTGTGTACCAAAACTGGAGGAATAAGTGTTAATGAAACTATATTTCAGATCTAGTCTGGAGCTGCCTGTCTGAATTATACTAGCTCCATTGACTTCTCAGAGAAGATATCTCTGGTAGTGGGCACTGAGTACATGAAAAATGGAAGGTCTCCAATGGTTGAGTATGTGCATTAATCCACTATGGGGATAGATTGACCTAGAAATGCTTCTATATTGTCATAACCTATTAGCACTACTGTTGTCATTGCTGCTTATACAGTGAATGTTAATTTCCTTGTGGTTTTAGAGATTGGCTTCTGTAATAGTCCCAAGGTGGCTGGAATGATTGATGTAAGATAAGAAATCCATTGTGATACCTTAAGAAAACTATCCCTGAATATAGCACTTAGCTTAGAGCCTTGTGCATAGATACACATTAGATTAACATTTGTGAACTCTAGATGCCACAATGGATAGAATTCTGGTCTTGTAGTTAGTAAGACCTGTGTTCCAATCCTAAATCAGATATGTTTTACTCGTGTGTCCTTGAGAAAATCATTCACTTTTCAGTGAATGACTTTCAGTTCAATTTTTTCATTTGTAAAATGGGGCCAATAGTATCTATTTCATAGAGAATCTCTCTCTCTCTCTATGTGTTATATATCTATATCTATATCTATACACACACACATATATATATATAAAATATCTATCCATATATAGTGCTTTGCAAACCTTTAAATGCTGTGTAAATGTTAGTTATCATCATCACTATTAGTTATTGTTGTTGAACTGCCTTTGGGTTTCAAAGCAGAGTTATGGTCAATTCAATTCCACCTAGCATTCGTTAAATACTATGTTCTTATCAAATGGCTCTTTGAGCCACTTCTTAGCCACCCTTTTGACTCTATAATACCCATTGGATGCCATGCTGTTATATTCAGAAGATGTTTGCAGTTGTGGATTAGCAAGATTCTTAGAGAGGGGCTGGAGGCAGTGCAAGGTTTGTGTGTGAAGAAACATCATTAGGAAGAGTTTTGTTTTGTAGAGCATGAATTTTAAACAGGAGCTTAGGGAAAAGTCAAAGTAATAGCTGGTGGCTGCAAATCATTCTAAGGGTCTTTGTATTTTGATTCTAAAACATCAAGAAAGCAGCAAAGGGTGGCTAAATCCTGAGTCAGATATAGCCAGAGATGTTAATGCTACCTACTGGGGAAGTATTATGGGTGCCTGAGGTGGTGCTAAACTCACAGGGAAGTCAAATTAGCAGGTAGTATCAAGGTGATAAAGTGCGGTGGGGATGGAGGAGTAGGTTTGGCTGAGTATAGGTGTAACAGGATAAGTAAACTATCATTATCCAGAGGTAGACAACAATAATTTCCATAAGTGATGACTAATGAATGAGGAAGAAGAAAAGGGAAATTGTGATCTTAAGGGACTCTGGGTTACAATGATGGTACAATTATATGGAAATCCAGTGAAATTAATGGTTGAGCCATTTAGGAATTCTTTAATGAGGGGCCATATATAATACAGTTCTGCCTCCTCAGGTATCTTAAAGGCTTTTGGCTCTGAGTTTTTGGATCATGACAATTTGCGTCATTTTGCCCTAAGAAGAATTAAAGTTTTTATGTAAGAAGTTCAAAAAGTATGTGAAAATGTATTCTTTTATATCCAATGCTTTGAAAGCTGTTTGAAAAGTTATGTTACTTAAAGAGAACACAGGTTCTGGAGCGAGAAGACCTCAATTTGAATCTTGGTTTAGCTACTTACTATCTGTGGTACCCTGGACAAACTACTTAATTACTCTAGGCACCAATTTCCTCAGCAAATAAGAAGATTGTACAAGATGACAGGTGAACGCTTGCTAAATACTATCATAAATGAAATGTGTAGACCAAAAAATAGAAATGCTTCACTGAATGATGCCAAGTTCAACAACTATTTCATGGGATAAATGGAAGATAAAATTTATCTGGTTAAAGAACTGGATAGAATCTACAAACCAAGTCAACAGACCTTGGTATTCAGTGACTTCAACTCAAAATTGACCCAGATGTTTTCTGGTTGGGCAAACATGAAGAGCTATCTTTCTGAGCCTCAGATTCCCCATATATAAAATAGGGCTGATGATATGCATGCTGTCTACCTTATTTGGTTGTTCTGATTTTCATATAAGATAAGCTATATAAACTTAAAAGGCTAAAGAATTTATAATAATTAATATGAGAACAGTAGAAGAAGCAAAATAAAAAGTCAGAAAATATAGTTTGCGATTAAAAAATGAAAGGTCAAACACTTGTAGAGTGCTCAGAAGCCTTTACTTGTTTATTTTAAATACTTATCTTCCTCAAGAAGAGAGTTAAAAGGTAACAGATGTGACGATGGCAAAAATATACTACAAAAATGGAATTGGCTATATCACTATATCTTTTTTTAATAAAAGGATTTTATTATTTTCCAGTTACATGTAGAGATAGTTTTCAACATTTGTTTTTATAAGATTTCCAATTTCAAATTTTTCTTCCTCCCTCCCTCCCCCCCCCCCCCGCTAGACAGCAGGTAATCTGATATGTGTGTGTGTGTGTATATATATATATATATATATATATATATATATATATATATATATATATATATAATAACATTAAACATATTTCTGCATTAGTCATGTTATAAGAGAAGAATCAGAGCAAAAAGGAAAAACCTCAGAAAAATAACAGCACCAAAACCAAAAGAAATAGTATGGTTCAATCAGCATCCATATTCCACAGTTCTTTTTTTTTTCTGCATTTGGAGAGCCCTTTCCATCATGAGTCCTTTGGAACTTTCTTGTACCGTTGTATTGGTGAGAAGAATCTAGTCTATCACATTTGATCAACACATAATGTTGATGATACTGTATATCACTATATCTTAACAAATAGGAAATGACTGGTTTTGGATGTAGGAGTACTTTCTAAATTATCTGTCTCTTCAATCATTGAATAGGTAAAGAAAAGGGGAAAACAATCAACACCATAATAGAAGAAAGTATAAAGATGAGAAGACTAGTGTATAACTTAAACATCCCTAAAGTAACTTTTCCAAACATCTTCTTAATGCTGAATTATGGGAAATGGATGGTAAAGGTAAAGACATTGCCTTGAATTATGATCAAGATTTCCTAAGGAAGTATAATTGTTGGGAAGTCATCATGCACTAAGCAATTTGAAAGAGCCCGGAAACTGATTCTTCCAGCAAACGCTTGGGTTCAGAAGATCTTAGACTGTATGTCTGAAGACATTTAGTTCAGCTCTCTGACTTTACAAATAAGTGATTTGCCTGGGGTTACAGAGGTAGTAAGTATTAAAGGTGGGATATGAACCAACATTTTTATTTCTTTGTTAAGTGGAGATATAGCGTAGTCAAAAGCAACACTAGTATACTGTTCTGTGAAGCAAAATGGAAGTGGACAGTAGATTATGAGCGATATCATCTTATAAAACAGTTGAAAGCAGTGAAGGGAAAAAACAGACCTGCATATAGTTTGTAATCAATTAAGATAAATCATCCCAAGAGAATAGGATCATAGACTGAGAGGGGAAGGGACATTAGAGGCCCTCCAGTCCAACCGATTTATTTTCATAAATGAGGCCCAGGGTGGGAGAATAACATTGCCAATATCACATATTTAATTAGTGGTATAATCTAGATTGAATCTAGACTCTCTGGTTCCAAATGTAGCATTCTGCCTTTGAAATAGGAAAAAATAACTACAAATAAATAGAAAATTGAAAAGATTTGCCAGCATTTTTGTAGCAACATATAGATTCTCATTATTGATAATAGTAGAACCAAAACATTTGTACCCTCGAAGCTCACTACTAAATATTCTGTATGAAGAAGCTATAAGATGAAGCCAATAAAAAGAAAAAAATGTAGTCAAGTGTGTCTAGATAAGACCAACTCTGCAGACTAGAAATTCATCCTGGAGGGAAAAAATATGAAAGGATTGGGCCACTGCCTTTCAAGATGTTTTATTAACTTGAAAGATATAAGATTTCTGGAAAAAACTAATAGAAAGTATATTATTAGTCCTTCCCTCCTGCCAAAGATGATTAAAAAGACAATGACTACTGATCTATATGCCTATTCCTTTAGCTTGTTGGAATCTTAATAAGAATGATCTACATATATGTAAAGGGTGCTCTTGGTGAGAATAGAGAAAGGAACAGGAAGACTATTCACAGTTCATTTTCTACAGTAGACCACATCTTTGTAATCTCACAGTTGACTGAAGGCATGGAAAAGACAAGGGCTCACTGTTTATTGCTTGCTTATTGTAAGAAAGCATTTGACTTGGGAGAGCAAAACATAACCTTGAATATGGTCCTCTGATAAGGGCGCTGTAAGATATCTTACAACTATTGAGATAAGTGTCGAATATCCTCTGATTATTAATATCAAGAGAAGTATAAAGTTAGGGGATATATACTTGACAAAGGTCTTGTTGTAATGGATGTTGTTCTTCCCAGGATCTAAATGGAAGAGGGGCCCCTACAGATGGTGAAGGCCTCTAGAAGGTTCAGTTTGTGTATGACATAATTCTTATTGAACCAGATCCCATGGTCCTTCATTAGATCGATATGGTGCAGTGAATTGAGCACTGGCCCTGAATTTGTGAGGGCATGAGTTCAAATCTCATCTAAGACACTTGCTAGTTTTGTGACCATGGGCAAGTCACTTAACCTCGGTTGCCTTAAACATCTGGGGCCATCAACAGTCTTCCTGATATATATCTTGCCTCTGGACCCAGATGGCTCTGGAGGAGAGAGTGAGGTTGATGACCTTGCACAGCTCTCCCTCACTTAAATCCAATCCAGTGCAAGTCATGACATCACCCCAATATCATGGTTCTCTTTGAGAATGAAGGACAAACAACAACAACATGACCACTCAAAGAGATTGGCCTAACAGTTCAGAAAGGTATAAACCAAATAGAAGAAGATAATGATGTAGGCTATGGCATGCATTCAGATGAGTTAGCCCATTGTATTTCTCCTTGGGGTCCTGAAGATGGACAGTCAACCTGGCTCAGAATTCATTTGGAGAAAGATCATCCTGGATTTCACTTTCAATGATCTCAGTGTGTCCTCTCCCACATCTTTTTTTTTTAAAAACATCAGTGATTCTCTTAGTATGAATGTGAATCATGAAGGTATCTCAATTTCTGAAGAATTAAAATTGTGACAGTGGGCGGTAGTTATACACATGTGAGTCAGCATGATGTAGTAGCAAGAATGCTAGATTTTGGGTCAGGAAAGACCTCAATGACCTCACATACTTTCTAGCTTCATGTATTAGAATGGCACTTCAACTATCTGGGTCTCAGTTTCCTCATCTTCAAAATGGGTATAATAAAGCCTGTAGCACCTAGAACACAGATTTGTGAGGATTAAATGAGATAAGACATATAAAGTGATCTGTGCAACTTAAAATGCTATATGCCAACTATAATGATTATTTATATTTTTGTCACATGTAGTATGGGTTAAATTTAGTCATGATGACTAAATAACTCATAACAAATGATGTGAAAGAATATATCACTGGAGAGAAGATGGACTAGACAAATAGCAAAAGCAAGGCCCTGCCTTGGTATGAACAAAATATTAAAAGACACTGGTTATCATAGAACTGGGGCAGCTAGGTGGCACAATGAATAGAGTGCTGGACCTAGAGTGAGGAGGACCCATTTTCCTGAGTTCAAATCTATCCTCAGACACTTACTAGTTGTGTGATCCTGGGAGGAAGTTTTGTAATCCTGTTTGCCTCAGTTTCCTCATCTGTATAATGAACTGGAGAAAGAAATGGCAAACCATTACAGTGTCTTTGGCAAAAACCAACCAAACAAAAAACCCAACAATCCCAAAATGGAGTCACAAAGAATTGGGCATGACTGAAAAATGACTGAACACCAAAATCATAGAACCATAGATGTAGAGTTGGAAGGGACTTCAGGTAACATATAGTCCACCCCTCTTACAGACGAGAAATTTCTTTTCTAAGATCTGAAGACTAGAGCAGTTAAATGACTCGCCCAAAGTATAGTAAGAATTTTAAGGCCATGTCTTTCTGAATTCAAAACTAGCCTTCAAATATATCTATGAAAAGAAATTATCTCTCTTGTTCCTTGTTCACTGGATCTTTGTACAGGCTTGAAATATCAAAAGAGGGGCAGCTAGGTAGCACAGTGGATAAAGCACTAGCGCTGGATTCAGGAGGACCCGAGTTCAAATTTGACCTCAGGCACTTGACACTTACTAATTGTGTGACCCTGGGCAATTAACTTAACCCTCATTGACCTGTAAACACCGCCCCCCCCAAAGAAATATCAAAACATTCAATCCAGGAATCTGGATTGAATATCTTCTAAATCAACAAGCATTTGTTAGGTACTTACCATGTTCTAGGTGCTGTGCCTGTGACTTCCATGTGATGGGAGATACAGAGAATCATAAGACTTGGTTTTGGCCTTCGAGGGTGAAATCAGTTGGGGAGACAACATGTATATGCCTGGAAAGTAAAATTAAACAGGTTAAAAAACAACCAGACAACAACAGTTCACAAGATAGTTACATGATCAAGTCCCATAGGAATAATCTAGATTACATTTAAGGCAAGGACACCAGGGATTTTGGGTAAGTCATGGCTAATGAAGAGGTGGCATTTTGCTAGGTTTTGGAAGATAAAACTGGGAAAAGAGAGGGGGGGGATGGTCTGAATGGAAAGCTTCAAGAAGTACAAGGCACAGACAAGTGATGATGAACAGAGTAGTTTGATGGGAACAGAAAGAGATACTAGATAAGGCTCAATCATAATTTAATGCCATGCTGTGGAGATGTAATTAGATTACATGTCTCCTTTTTGAACGGTTCCTTAGAAATGGTGCTGTTTATGGATGGTGTTGTGCTGATTATATCAAGCTCCAGAATATTACAAGGTGTTCTGCATGTAGCCTGGTTCAGGCCAGTTCCTGGCAGTTTATGTTTGATATTGGAACAGAATGAGATAGTCATATATCACTAAAAAATTAGCAATATAAGATCTAACCATAGAAGGAAATGCAATGATAATATGCATTGAAGAAGGGGAAGGAAATAGACATTTATTAGGTGCCTTTTATGTTCCAGGCACCGTGACAAACTTTTTACAAATATCTCATTTGATTCTCATAACAACCCTGTGAGGCAGGTGATATTATTTTCCACATTTTTATTATTTATTATTATCCACAGTTGAAGAAACTGAGGAAGACAGAAGTTAAATGACTTGCCCAGGGTCACTCAACTAGGAAGTATCTGAGGCTTCATTTGAAGTGGTGTCTTCCTGACTCTAAACCAAGTTCTCTATTCATTACACAGAGTTGATTCAGCTGAGTGAAGCTCCCTTTCCTGTTTTTCCAATTGTATTCCATCGGTCATGAATCAGCTTGAACCTAGAGGTCCTTTGAACAGTTTTTTTAGTCAAGTGACTATTAGAAAAGGATTTTATCAGCTTGAATCTTCAGCCCCCTGAGCCCATGAAGTCTCAGGGATAGTTTTAATATCCTGTGAGGAAAAATTATTCTAACTACTGTTCCCATCACACTGGAATCATTGAAGGGTTCAGCCATGACCCAAAAAGGAAAACTAAATGAATGTAGATTGTCCATTGCCCAAACATTGGCAATCCATTGAGTTAATATGGCTGGATAAGGATATATCTTGGTCAGGTGCTGCAGATTGACAACCAAAAGAGCCCAGAACTGAAATAAGAAAGTGTTAGACCTCATTTGAAAAATGACATGCTATTTTCAGTGACTTAAGTAAAGTTGCTTCCTGACACAGACATCCATAATCTTTGAATAATCAAAATAGGGAGAGACCCAAAGTGCACTGAAAATTTGCATTGCGGGTTTAAGCAAGCTGGACCACATTACTCACACTAGTCATAAAAGATCATCCAGAAAATGTATTATGAGAAAAAGGAGGTTGGCTAGTCATGTCACATGAGGAAGGGATAATAGATTTAGCTAGTACTTATTCATTGCTTTAATGTTAAATGTATTACTTGTTGTATCATCTAGTCCTCACAAGAACCCTATGAAAGTAATGTTATGATAACAGATTTTACAGATGTGGAAACTGAGACTAAGAGAGGTTAAGTTACTTTTCCAGAGTCACACAGCTAGTAAGTATCTGAAGCAGGTTTCAAACTCAGATCTTCCTCACTCCCAAATCCAACATTCTGGATTACATCATGTTAAGTACCCTCTCCGTAAGAAATCAGGGAATGTGGGGCAGCTAGGTGGCACAGTGGATAAAGCACTGGCCCTGGATTCAGGAGGACCTGAGTTCAAATGTGGTCTAAGACACTTGACACTAGCTGTGTGATCCTGGGCAAGTCATTTAACCCTTATTCTCCCCCCCCCCAAAAAAAATCAGGGAATGTGCAAAGAAAGATTCCTATGAAAATGGCTAAAATGTTTAAGTTGTTAGTGTTTGAAAAGATCAGATTAAGTTATGTTGAAAATGCACAGAATCAGAGAATTTCAGAGTTGGAAAGAACCTTAGTGCATGTCTAATCCCAGCCATTCTTGAACAAGAATCTCCAGTAGACATACTAGCAAGTAGTCATAGAACTCTGGATTAAAGACCTTCAATGAGGTAGAGCCCACTCCCCTGAAGGTAACCCATTCCATTTTTGAATAACTGATTGTTATCTTCCCTAATAGATTATACATAAAATTTTAAACTATGGATATTAAAAAGTATCACTGGAAATCTATTCTCTGAATATAAGCATTGAACCATAATTTACTTAAATCCCAGGGATAATTATGAGCTCTAGTGGTTTCTATATTTTGAAAATGTTTTGCACAAAGCAAGATTTGGAAAAGAGCAGACATTAATACAAACGGAAAAGACTTCTTGAAAATATTTTATTAACTCAGTTACTGTTGAAAAAAGGTATTCCTCCCCCCCACCCCCGCCCCATTGATGGCTGGCAAGGAGAACTCAGAAGAAGAATTCTATTCACCCAAAGCTCCCAATCAGTGACCACGTTTTGTTTGGCATCATTCAGATGCTACAGACTGGGGCAACAAAGGGGGCTTTCATTTTGCATCACTGTAAAAGCCTGCTGAAAGCTGAGAGTAAGGCTGGAAGAGCTGTTTGGGTAAAGTCCTGGGAGGCAATTGATGCGCTTTATGTTCCTTCCCATTTGATGGCGTCGGTGAGTTTGAAAAGTGGGCTCACTGAGGGTCCTATACCTTTCTGGAGCCAGTCAGTCATCCCTTCTCCTCAAAGGGAGAAAACCAGAGCTCACACTTAAAAAGGAAGAAAATAATACCCCTACCATAGTGTTGACTCCTTTCCTCCAAAAAAAATATAGATCAACAGATGTGATTGCTGGAGAAAAAGAGGCACTCCTGGATGATTCTGGATGAATGATGAATGTTGAACTTTGGCTAAAGTTGGATATCCAATGTAAAATTAGACTCAGAAAGACTGTGTGATTTGAAAATGCAGTATTAAAAACTGGAAACTCTACAAGCCAGATGAGTATAATTTATTGAACAGGCTATTTCCTTTTTTGTACAATTGGTTGGTTGTCCATCAATTGTGGGTTTTGCAGCTGTTTTCTCCCTTATGGTATGGACAGGATTAATTTCCTCCAAGCTGTGCACTAGGTAGTCTCTGTGGATTCTGGGAATGCTGTATTTGGATTGAATCCAAAAGGACAGAGCCATATATAGGACAAAGTGTTTGGAGCCACTGGATAATGAGCATAGTTCTGGTGTTTGCATTAAAGAAAAATCATGTATGTTAGTAACAAGATTTTTTTTTTTGATACTGCACAGTTTGTTCCAAACACTCTTGTAATAACAAAAGCATTCAGAAATTAAAAATTACATTCATTAAAACTGGCAAGAAATACATATGTACATTTTAATTCTCCTTCCTTGGATTTTTTTTTTCAAGAGAAGGATGATTACTTACATACTTAAATACAAAGAATTATGCAAGACAAGGATGATTACTTACATACTTAAATACAAAGGGTTGCCCCCCCACCCCCATTCTTAAGTGCAAAACTTTGGAGAAAAGACTTTGAGTTAAAGATGAAAATTAACCTTAACTGTTAACTCCTGAATACTCAAATTCCAAACCTAGAACTTCATGACCTTTGTTTGCTCTTTTTAAAAACTGAGTTTTCTCATTTAAAGAGGTGAGAGTATAGATCTTTAACTAGAAGGGCACTAATCATTTAGTTCAAGCTCCTCATTTTATAGATGAAGTAAAAACAGACTGGTCTCATTTCTATTCCTATCAGAGAGTATTTACTAAAAGCTATACAGAACATATTGACTTCATTAAAGAAGCCAGATATTGGTCATTTATAACATTGAAAAACAATTATTAATTTAAGCCTCAATAAACATGAACATTTCAGTAAACAAAGACAAAAAAGAGGATTCTATTTGAAACTGGAAACTTTGGTTATGTATAGTTAAAGAAAAAAGTGTATTAAATTTAGTTCAATAATAAAAAAAGTTGAACTCGATGTTTTTGTTCTGAATGACTCTTATCATTAGTGAATAAGAACATTTTCTCATATGTTTGTTCATAGCTTGAATTTCTTCATTTGAAAACTTTCTGGTCATATTCTATGACCATTTCTTCTTGGGATGTGGTTTTTGTTACAGAATTACATTTTGGCTATCAGAAATTTACCATAGAAATGTTCTATAAAGATTTTTGCACATTTAAATATTTTCTTTCTAATTACATTTATTTTGTTTATGCAAGTATTTCAATTTTATGTGATTGAAATTGTCCATTTTTTCTTTTAAGATCATTTCTAATCTTTGTTTTGTAAGAATGTTCTTCTTCACCATAGCTAGAAATGTGATCTTTTCCTTCTCTAATTTGTTTGTGATGTGTCATTTTACATTAGGTCATGTGTAAATTTGATGCAAAATGTTGACCTAAGCCAATTTCTGTCAGACTGATTTCTACTTTCTCCAGCAGTTTTTATTGAATAGAGAGTCCTTACTCCTGTAATGGATCTTGTTGAAATTTTAAAAAAACCAACATTATTATGTTTGATTGTTTCTTGGTCTTACATAAATTGTTCCATTGATCAATTAAAATTTTTTTTCAATAACAGTTCTGAAGCTTGCTGTTTTATAGTATAGTTTGAAATCTCATACTCTTAGGCTTCCTTTATTCCTCCATGTTTTTTTTCTTTTCTTTTTTTTTGGGGGGGGGAGTGAAGCAATTGGGGTTAAGTGACTTGCCCAAGGTCACACAGCTAGTAAGTGTTAAGTGTCTGAGGCTGGCTTTGAACTCAGGTCCACTTGACTCCAGGGCCAGTGCTCTATCCACTGCGCCACCTAGCTGCTCCCTCCATGTGATTTCTGTTGAGATTCTTGACATTTTGTTTCACAAGGATGAATTTTGTTATTTCTATATAATTCTATAAAATAACCTCTTGGTAGTTGATTAGAATGGCACTAAATTTTAAAGTTAATATAGACATCATTATTTTTATTATATTGGTTTGGCCCAAACACAAACATGTTGCCAATTATTTATCTTCTTTTATTTTATGTTTAATTTATATAAGCTCTGCGTATGTTTGGTAGCTTATTTTGTAGATATTTTATACATTTATTAGTTGTCTTGAATAGAATTCTCATACCCCTATCCTCATCCATCTTTCCTCCTGCTGGATTTTATTAGTAGTACAAAAAGAATCTGATAATTTTTGAGAGTTTATTTTATTGAAGGTAATACTTATTTAAATTAATTTTAGTTGTATCTCTAGGTTCTTTAAAGAAAGTACCATATTACCTAAAACAGCAAACTTTTATTTTCTTTTTTGTCTACACTTATTTCCTCAATTTCTTTATTTTGTCTTATTGCAATAAGTACTTTTAAAACTAGATCAAATGATAATGATATTGGGCATTTTTATTTTAATGCCTGATCTAATTGGAAAGGCCTCTCGTATTTTTCCATTACAAATAATGCCAGCTCTTTGTTTTATAGATTATTATTTATTATTGGGAGGGAACTAAAAAGTCATGTAAGCATACACCTGAAAGACAAAAATTCCCTCCTCCAGTCTTTGCCCATAGATTTATATTGAACTAAATAATCCATAGGAAAAAGCTTTTCTATATTCCTAAACCTAATAAGATGTGAGTAGGTTTGGGTGGTCTATCCTGGTCATGTCACTCAATCTTTCCAGACCTGTCACAGCTTATGAAACTTGGTGTCAATCTCAGTCAAGTATGGAATGTCCAACATTCTGCCATATTGAAAGGCTCCACTGACCTATGTGCAGTTTGTTCAGCTGTGCAGAGCAACAAATTAATGGAGATTTTTGGGTGGATTTTATTATTTCTTTCAGTTCATTAGGTAGAATCTCATTTAAGGAACAGTGCATACAGCTTCTGAAATACTCATTTGGACTTACTCATATAGAAATATACTATAACTAGAGAGACTTATCCATTTATATCCATCAATATCTTTTAGTTTTGTGTCACCAATGTTTGTCAGTATATCCTTGCCTCATCCCCTCAGAGCCATCACTTATAACAAAGAATAGGAAAAAAAGGGGAAAATAAAAGCCAGTTTAGCAAAAATAACTTATTAAAAACATCTGATATTATATGTGTTGTTTCATAAACATAGTATCCCACCTCTGCAATGAAGGAGAGATGAGATTTATCCATTTTTTTTTTTGGTGAGGCAATTAGGGTTAAGTGACTTGCCCAGGGTCACACAGCTAGTAAATGTCAAGTGTCTGAGGTCAGATTTGAACTCAGGTACTCCTGAATCCAGGGCTGGTACTCTATCCAGTGCACCACCTAGCTGCCCCTATGACTTATCCATTTTTAAGACTGTTCTGCTTTTTAAGTAAGATATTAGGTGTTAGCACCTAATAGAACTAACTATAATGATTCTGTAATAACGTGGACATAAATTTGGATCTATTGGATTGCTTCCTGTCATATGAAAAATGACTATATCTACAAGTATCGCAAATATCTTTCAATTTAAGGGATATTCCTTAGGTCTTTCTGATGTGTAGCCCATTGATAGTCAGTTTCTGTCATTTCTAACTTTGTAGCAACTGTTCCACAGACCCCTTTCTCTCCACTGACAATGCCATCATTCTGGTGCAGGTTCTGTTGGAACAGCTTGTTGGTGGTTCTGCCTGCCTTAAGTCTCTCCCAAATCTAATATTTCTTCTGCTCAGCCTCCAAAATGATCTTCCTCAATTGCAAATTCAATCAATATCACCCTCCCATTCAATAAATTGCAGTGGCTTCCTAGTCCCTCTAGGATCAAGTACAAAATCATCAGTTTGGCTTCCGAAGCCCTTCATAACTTGTCATCTTTCTGCCTTTCCAGTCTTCTTCCACCTAACTCCTCTCCACGTACTCCCTGATCCGGTGTTGTTGGCCTTCTTGCTAGTCTTTGAGTATGACACCCTACCTCCTGGCTCTGGGGAGTTTCACTGACTTTCCTCTGCCTGGAACACTCTTGTCATCTCTGCCCCTTGGTTTCTTTGCCTTCTTTTAAGTCTCAGCTAAAGTCTCACTTTCTTCAAGAAGCTTTCCCCAGTCCTCCTTAATGTTTTCATCTTCTTTATGAGACTATTCCCAGATTATCCTGTATATAACTTGTTTGTACATAGTTGTTGGCATATTATCTCCCCTATGAGAATAGTTCACTGATGAACTGTTGACCACTTTTTAAGGCATCTTTGAGATTTGGGGGTAATAAAGCAGGGGAGAATAATTAAGACCTGCTCTCTGCCCTTGCAGAGTGTACAATCTATTATTCAGATACAACCTACAAGTAAAATAGAACATGATAAATAGATGAGATATGAAAAAAAATTGCCAAAAAAGTTTGAGGAAGGAAAGACCATTTGAACTCATTAAATTCCAAAAGGAAATTGTTTTTCTTCAGCTGGGTGATTAACCTCCCTTTTCTCCCCCTTAATCTCAGTCAGTTGGGAAAGTAAACAATTACTCAGTTATACCTAGTGACTGCAGAGTCCTGAATGAGTGGGCCAGGCCTCATTCCCAGGATGTGAAGTAACCTAAAACTGTTCTTCAGCCACAGCTCTACGTGAGGAAACACTTCCTAACAATTAGCTGTCCCAAAGCAGACTGTAACACCTTAGGAGGGTTGTGGGTTCTTGCTCATCGAAAGTCTTTCAGCAGGAGCTGGGCGACAACTTGTTAGGAGTGTTGTGTCTGTGTGCAGGTTGGATTGGATGACCTCTAAAGTCTTTTCCAACTGGGAGATAGTTTGATTTCTTCAGTTTTACCCCAGGGAGAAATTACTTGACAAGTTTTTCTGCCGACACAGTCCCTTCTTGTCTAAAATATGTACATTTGGGAATTTGCTTGAACTGATTGAACATATGGTTTGGAAGTTGGAAAAACTGGAGTAAAGTTATGTGAACAATTAAATAAAAGTTTTCTATCCCCCACCCCCACCCCCGATATCTGAAACATTTCAAAAATAATCCAGGACCTTGCTTAGATTACATCCGACTATCTTTTTCAGCTAATTAATGCATCTTACTAAAATGAGAAAGAAGCAAGCAATTTACAGTATCCATAGAATAGGTTTAGAGCTCCAATAGTTCATAGAAATCACCAGGTTCAAAACATTTTCCCCTCATTTTTCAGATGAAGAAACTGAGATCCAGCGAGATAAAGCAATTCATTTTATTTATTGATTTTATTTAGGTTATTCAGGTAGTAAATGATGGGTGTGGGATTCAAACTAAGGTCCTCCTAACATTCTTCCTACCAACATTCTTCCCACCGTAGCATGAGATCTCTCTAAGATTCCTATTTACTACAGGTTTAGAGGAGGCACAATTCATTTCCTAGCTAGCTTTTTGCATACTATTTTTTGGGGGGGGCTCTTCTGTGAGTGTCTCATGCATGCAACGCAAGACAGATTCTTCCTTCTCTGTTACCTTTTGGCACCTTTAACTAATGAATCATGAAAGACAATCTTGGAGAGGATGCTGAAAGGCTGAGCTGTTTTGCCTATTTCCTCTGTCTCAGCTGCTGATGGTTAAGCCTTGCTTTTTCATACTTATCTTCTAAAAGAAAAAAAAATAGCAGAAGTTACATTAAGGAAGAAATGTTCTTTTTGACACTCCACCACTGCTTCAGCTGTGACTTTGAATGCCTCAACAGCAAAGCAAAGTCTGATTTGGAGTTCATTTTGTAGTTCAAGTTAGTATTCCTTCACAGGATTTAACTGGATTGCTTCTCACTTACCTCCCTCCTCAATTTTGGAATCTTTTTTTAATGCATGTAATTTATTTCCTCAAGCTCTGGAGTCTAGTGACAGATGTGATTCCATATAACGTATGACCCCTATAAATCCACAGCCGCTCCTGTTTTCCATGAGGCAGCTTTGAGACATAAGGGCATGTTGTTGGATCTCAAACTCAGAGACCAAGGGAAGGACCTTTTGCATTTTCCTTCTTAAGAATGCTTCAAGAAAATGAATTACTTGTTTAGGGTAACTCAGTAAGAGGAGACCATGTTGGCTTTTGGGAAACCAGGGCCTTTTTGTATCCCACTTCTTTCTGAATTCACTGATCCCTCTGTAATGCTGTCTGCAGAGGTGAGAAGATGTACCCTTGAGATTATGACATTTTAACCAGGCATGCTCAATTAACCTCTGACCTTTCCCAGCTTAATCAGGAAATAGACTTTAGTACTTATTGCTTTATGCTAGACCTGTAGTTAAAGTTAAACATCACTAATAGGAAATCTAGTAACAGGAAATGTGTGAAAGCTAATCCATAGGAACAAAAACAAACCTTTGGCTTACCTACCATTTTATTAGAATTTTCCTCTTGACTCCATTTCCCTTTAAGTCAATAAAAACTACAACTGCTTGTTAAAATCTTTCAAAGGCTTCAGGCCTTTTTTGGTGACTTTTGGGGAACTAGATTACATTACTTTGGAGTACAGTACACACTTTTTTCAAGACCCTCCAGGTCCACCCTGCCTTGGAAGGGCTTCTGTAGCTCATCTCATTTCATGGTGGCCTCTCAGGGGCAGTTTAGGTGGTGCAGTGGATAAAGCACTGGCCCTGGATTCAGGAGGACCTGAGTTCAAATTTGAGCTCAGACACTGGACACTTACTAGCTGTGTGACCCTGGGCAAGTCACTTAACCCTCATTGCCGCCCCCCCCTCCAAAAAAAAATTGGTGTCCTCTCTAAATGATCTTCAGTAAACATTGACATCCAAGGTCAGAGTTAACAGCTTGAATTTGGGGGTGTAGGATCAGCAATATTTCTGATAAATTGCCATTTTTATCTGTGTACTTAAAAGCATGAGATGTTGTTAAAGAAGGGAAAGAAATCCATGGGATCTCATGGGAAATGATCCTAGGCTGGGAAGCGGGAGCCATGGCTTCTAATCTTGGCTTTGCAAAGACTCATTTTGTGACTACAGGCATGTTGTTTAAGACTTGGTTTCCCTCCACTTCCCCATCCAGTCTTTTAACCCTTACTTTTTCTCTCTGTAAGATGGAGATGATGCTGATAACAACATTAATTGTTGTTATTTTACAAAGCACACATGCACACAAAGACAT
Organism: Dromiciops gliroides; assembly: GCF_019393635.1. NCBI lineage: Eukaryota > Metazoa > Chordata > Mammalia > Microbiotheria > Microbiotheriidae > Dromiciops > Dromiciops gliroides. The sequence goes on from NC_057865.1 coordinate 73,374,614, forward strand.
ATAATAATGTTTGATCATCACAATAATCCTATGAAGTAGATGATTTTACCATCTCCACTTTACAAATGAAGTCATTGACATAGATCAATGTTTGTTGAATGACTTACTTGTCCACATCATACAACTAGCTAGTAATATCTGAGGTATAATTTGAACCCAAGACTACTGATTCCTAGTCCAGGGCTCTATCTGCTATTGTATTTTACAAAGATTGTAAGGATAAATCTTTTTGTAAAATACAATGGTGGATAGAGACCTTAAAGCACTTTGGTGCTTACAATTTTATTTTCTTTTCAAAGGCAAATAATTTTTGCCTCATTGTGGTGGAAAGGTGATCTTGGGTTCTCAGAGGTTCACAGACATTCAAAGTCTCTGGCAGGGACCACCATGCTTTGAGGGCTTCAATACCGATCCAGTGACCCTCAGGTCTGTCTGTCATAGAAGGACTGGTATCCCTAAATGTGGTAAGTGCTCACCATCCAAGGCTTGGCCACCAGGTATTTAATTTTTTATGTCTAACACAGACCTAGTGGGACTGTGATATGATAGGAGGAGGGAGTTTGAAGTTCCAAAATAGGAATATTATTGATACTTAATAAGCATATATGGACTGCATATCTGTTATTAAAATCATGAATATTATTAATTAAGAATACATGCTTCTATCATACTTATCAGAGCAGCTAGGTGGCATAATGGATAGAGAGCTGGGCCTGGAGTCAGGAATACCTGAGTATAAATCTGATCTTAAGACACTAGCTTTTGTGACCTTGGGAAAGTCACTTTACCCTGTTTGCCTCAGTTTCCTCATCTGTAAAATGTGTTGGGGAAGGAAATGGCAAGCCACTCCAGTATCTTTATGAAGAAAACCCCAAATGGGGTCACAAAGAGTTGGACATGACTGAAAATGACTGGACAACAATCATGCTTATCATTGTTGATAATATGGGTGATTGTTTTTGAAAACATATATAATAGTATTCATTAAAAAAATGATTAGGGGGCAGCTAGATGGTGCAGTGGATAGAGCACTGGCCCTGGAGTCAGGAGTACCTGAGTTCAAATGTGGCCTCAGACACTTAATACTTACTAGCTGTGTGACCCCGGGCAAGTCACTTAACCCCAATTGCCTCACTAAAAACAAAACAAAACAAAACAAAACAAAAATGATTAGGCAGCATTAAGTAATGGATAGAAAGCTAGCTTCAAAGTCAGGACAACCTGAGTTCAAGTCCTTTTTCTAGCACATAGTGGCCATGTGACTCTGGGAAAGTTTCTTGAATTTAGTAGTCTCAGCAATTCTATTAGACAGAGAGAGTGCAGATGCATTGATAGAGAAAGTTTACCCCCCTGGGAGTTTCCTATCCTAGTGAAATCACAGATCAAGTCTCTATCCCTATTTTTAAAACTTTTTTTTCTTTTTTTGTGATGGGGCAAGGAGGGTTAAGTGACTTGCCCAAGGTCACACAGATAGTAAGTATCAAGTGTCTGAGGCCAGATTTGAACTCAGGTCCTCCTGAATCCAGGGCTGGTGCTTTATCCACTGTGCCACTTAGCTGCCCCCATCCCTATTTTTTTAAGGACAGCTTAAAAAAATGAGTGAATGGCTGAATAATTGGCTTCTACTTGTATCTAGTTATATTTATCTGACTGTAGTAGGTAATGGAGGATGGTGGTTGTAAGGTTTTTTCCTTTCCTCAAATGTTCAGGAAATATTGCTGCAGTGGAGCCAAAGGAGATAACTGAGCAGAGTATGGCTATTGACGGTTAGCAAAACTATTATTTTGACAAAATTTGCCAAAGATGATTTCTTGTTTCCATCAGTATTGCTATTTCCCACTTATCAGCATATTGCCCTGTTCTACACTATTCAAAGGACAGTGTGTGTGTGTGTGTGTGTGTGTGTGTGTTGATATTTGTGGGAAAGGAGAACCCTTTACTATCCTCTCAAATATCACCACATTCTCTATGTTGGGTGTGTGTGGATGGGTGGTAGTGTTTGTCCACATGGGATCTGTGTAGATGTGACTTATAGGGAGGCCTAAATATATCTCTTCCATCTATTCATCTCCAACGTTGACTGATTTCTGCCAGGAGGAGAGCAGGAGATTGGTCCATGGGGCTAATATGAGAGATGTGAAAGAGACACACACACACACACACAGAGACATACACACAGAGAGACAGAAACACAGAGAGAAGGAGACAGACAGAGAAGGAGACAAAGAAGGAGAGAAAGGGAGAGGCAATGAGAGAAACATACAGAGAGAGACACAAATAGAGAGACAGAGAGACAGAAACAAAGACAGAGACAGAGAGAGGGACAGATGGAAAGAGGGGCAGAGATGGACAGAGACAGAGAGAGGGACAGATGGAGAGAGGGACAGAGACAGAGAGAGACAGAAACACAGAGACAGAGAAACACACAGATACACAATCAGAGAGAGAGAGAGAGAAGCAAGTTAGAATATCTATTCTTCCTAATATTGTTACTGTAGGGGAATACATTTAAGGCTGGATTTCCTTTGATCAAATGCCATTTATACAAAGACCGCACAAAATGAGTAGGATAAATCCATTTATCCAAACTTATGGCAAACAGAAATCAGATAAATTATTCAGCTGAAAATATATCAGACAATAATACATAGAGTGAATGAGCTCTCCTATTGGGAATGAGAAGTCTCAACTCAATGAAGAGAGAGATTCCCAATTTCACCCAAGGGAAAATTCCCCAAAGTTCCCAGTGTAGTGTGCTGGGGATAGGGACATAATCAAGTCGTTGACTTGTCTATGTGTCAATTTCTTCTCAGTCTTTCTCTACCTTCAGGGACCTCTACCTGAAGAGAATCTGTAATCATGACTCTCTTCTCTAGAAGCCAGAAGTGCTTAGATCTCTATCCCCTTCCCCCTCCCATCTCTCTCCACCTCTTCTTCTTGAGCAGGCATGGAACGTTGAGTAATTAATCTCCACCAATAAGGAGTCTTACGTAAATGGCATTTGAGCTCTTGATTATACATCTAGGTGACCCTGTATAAATGTTCCGCCTATAATACAATGTAAGTTGCTTGAAGGTGAAGATTGTTTTCCTTTTTGAATCTCCAGCAATTAATGCAGTTCCTTGGATATACTAAGTACTTAATAACTACTTGAATAAATGAGAGAAAGAGAGTATCTCAGTCAGGATGGTCCAAATAACAAGAATTCATCTAGCTGAAAACAATTGTTTGAATTTCTCATCTAACTGAAGACATTCCTTTTCTGAGAGAGTTAAATCTGGAGGGAAGCCCCTCCCCTCCCGAAACCCCAGGATACAAGCAAAATGAAGATATATCTAATTAAAATGTTAAAATATTTATACGTTGCTTTCCCAGTGACCAAGTAGCAGAAAAATTCTCCCAACAGGAAAGAATGGGTTTGTCATAAAAACCCTTAAGAATAATCTGAACTGAATAGAAATGCAGTTAGAGTACTATTCACTTAAAGTTGGAGATTTTTAAGTCAAGGGAAAGACAAATCCAAGAAGGAAGTGAGTTCATATTTTTCCTTTAACTGTAATATTCTCATTCTCTCTCTCTCTCTCTTCATATGCATACCAAATTGTCTCAGTAGTAATGGCCATAGCATGCTACAAGCTAAACCATTCTCTGGAGATTTGAAGCTCCCAGACAAATTGTTTGAGTAGAAGTTTGAGGGGAAATGCAGTCCTTCAGGGAACACTTTAAACCAGTGTTCTCAAATATTCAATTAATTCTGAGTCAACAACACGCTTACTACACATTAGATAATGATTTGCTGGTCTCTGACAACACAACCGGGGACTAGTGTGGCTAGAGGTAGACATGCTTATTCTACTGAGTGAATGGTTATTAATTTTCTAAAATGTTTTAAGGTACAATGAAGATTATTTTGAAGGTTACGAATGAAGCATTATAATGAAAATGATTTCCAGATTGTTTACTGATGCTATCCATATCTCTAAAAACTCAGCTATTAGATACAAAACTTTTACCAAGAGCTATGTTTAGGGCTCCCTGTTTGTAGTTGCTTATATAGTTTTTATTATGCCTACCTCTCTTCATCCTGAGTAATGGAAAAATGAGTAGGGCCTAAAGAACCAATCTCTCTCCTTCTTAGCAGAGAGATGGGATACTATGGGGGCAGAATATTGTGTATGTTGTCACACATATGTATTGTTTTTACTTATTCCCAGGGAGAATTCGATTCTGGGAGAGGTGGTGGTTGTGAGAGGTATATTCAGAAATAACAATAGGCAGCCATAAAAACATTCCTTAAAATCCTCGATTTGATTAAAATTCTCCATCCCAAAGACACTCTTTTGGGATGGTGTAAAGAACTACAACATTGAAAAACTTCAGAAAGCTGATCAAGTCACCTAGTTGGAGAAGCAGCCATTCTTCCAGTAGATAGTAGCTTCCTCCTAGAGCTGTTCACATCTCAGCCTAGCTGCAGCAAAATGAGAATTGTTACTTTCAGCTCAACTCTTTCTCTGGATTTCTTTACTTTCTCACTACCTCCCCCCGCTCTCTTTTAAATATCATCTTCCCCCATTAGAATATAAGCTCCTTGTGGGTAGGGATTACCTGGTTTGCCTTCATTTGTATCCCTGGCACTTGGGGCAACTAGATGGTACTGTGGATAGAACACTGGCCCTGAATTTGGGAGGATCTGAATTCAAATCTCATCTCAGACATTTAATAGCTGTGTGACCCTGGGCAAGTCACTTAGTCCCAATTGCCTTAAACATCTGGGTTCATCGATAGTAGTCCTGATATATCTCCATCTCTATCTCTATCTCTATCTCTATCTCTATCTCTATCTCTATCTCTATCTCTATCTCTATCTCTATCTCTATCTCTATCTCTATCTCTATCTCTATCTCTATCTCTATCATCTATCTATCTATCTATCTATCTATCTATCTATCTATCTATCTATCTATCTATCTATCTATCTATCTATCTATCTATCTATCTATCTATCTATCTATCTCTTGCTACTGGCCCCAGATGGCTCTGGAGGTGAGAGTGAGGGTGGTGAACGTGAACACCCCTCCTTCCATTAAATCCAATTCACTGCAAGTCATGACTTCATCCCAATGTCATGGTCCTCTTTGAGAATGAAGGATGAGCAACACCAACAAACAATCACTGGCACTTAGTATAATGGCTGGCATATAGTAAGTCCTTAACAAAAGCTCTCTCTGCCTCTACATCCCCATCCCTATGCCCCTGTTTCTGTGTGTCTCTGTCACTATATCTCTGTGTCTTTCTGTCTCTCATTTTCCATCTCATCCTTACAGGTTCAATATATGAGGAACAACTTCTTTAAGCTGATGTGTTCATGGGATCTTGCCAGACATTTTCCGACCTTCCATGGAAGGATGGGATAATAGACCGTAAGAGAGGAAAGAGACCCTGCTGATCACCTGATTCAGGGTCAATCAACAAGCACTTATTAGGTGTTATCTATATGTCAGTCTATACTAGGTTCTGGCAACATAAAAACCAAAGTGATATCCTTTCTTTCAAGGAACTTACTGGGAGCATACAACAGATTCACATTTATGTACATACACACATGCATGCACACACAATGATTGTTGTATGGGGTCAAGACTGGCTTCCTAGGTTCATATTGACTCAATCAGAAGGTCCAACTTGAATTTTGGACCCAGAGTTACTAAGTGGCTGGTCCTGGAGTCAGGAAGACTCATCTTCCTGAGTTCAAATCCACTCTCAGACACTTACTAGCTGTGTGACCCTGGGCAAGTCACTTCACCCTGTTTGCCTCAGGTTCCTCATCTGTAAAATGAGCTGGAGAAGGAAACGTCAAACCACTCCAGTATGTCTGCCAAGAAAACCCCAATGGGGTTACAAAGACATGACTGAAAAGCAGGTTCTCAGCCATAAGAGCTTGTGTGCAAGGAAGAGATCCCAACCCTGGGAAAATTGGGAAATCCAAAATGGGGCTCTGAATTGAGGAGGAAATGTGCCATGGAGTACATTGTTACTAGCAACTGATGTTTACCCAATATAAAGTTTATAAAATGCTTTATATACTTGATTACATTTGATCTTCCCAACAAACCATTGAGATAGGTACTACTATCTCCATTTTATAGTTGAGAAAATTGAAACACAGCTTAAGTGACTTGCTCCAAGCCATATAGCTAGTAAATATTTGAGTAGAAATTTTAGCCCAGGTTTCCTAGACTTGAACTCAGTACTTGGATTTTTCACAAGAAAAAGCATAGTTATGTGGTGAAAGTTCAGAATAAGATTTACCAACAAAAGATGACAATTTAAGTCACTGGGCAATGGATCCAAGAGTCCTAATATTTCTCCCTTCTAGGGGCCGTTGTGTTCCCAGGGCCCTGACCTCAATTAAGATTGCAGGTGGGGGCTTAACTGGCCCCAGCTGGAGGGGATGAGGGCCCTTGGGGCCAGGCTGGTCATTACATTTTCACCAGAGGCCAAGTTTAAATAATGCATTTGGCCCAAATGTCAGGGAATGTGTGATTCTCTGACCAGCTGTGACAGGCCATGATCATGTTTTTGTCTTCACTAACACCCATTTAGAAATTACACTGGAAAATTATGTGCAGTTCCTAGAGAAAAGACAAGTACATGCCTGCAAAAGGAGCTGCTGAAAATTTGATTTTCCCCCAAACGGACTTTCCAAGGTTTAAGGACTGGTCTGAATATTTATATAAGAGCACTATAATTTCCATTAGGAAACTGGTATCTACTTAGAGTAGTATTTCCCAAACTATTCTGTGCAGTCTTGGCATTTTATGTGATATTAACTAGGTGGTTTTGTGAGAAAATATCTTATGATAGCAGTATTTCTTCTCTGAAATATTAAGTATAAAGCTATGTATGTGTCAATACCACTTATGAGCAGCAATTATTTGGTATAAAAATGGGCTTTTACTTCGCTCCAAAGCATTTCTAACATCCCTTTATCCCTGGGCTAGCATATATCCCCAGGCTTTTCAACTATAACTATATTTGTAAAATGGGAATAATAATAGCACCTACCTCCCAAGTTTGTTGTAAAGATAAAATGAAGTAATATTTATATTTTCTTTATAAACCTTAAAGTGATATAAATATTAGCTGTTAGTCTTATTATGTCTTCCTCTCATTTTATTTTTTAATTAACGAGAATTTTTTCCTGTCTCCCACCCCACCCAATTTAAAAGAAAAAAAACACCTTGTTAAAATATGCACAGTCAAGCAAATTGCCAAGTTCAAAAATTCATGTTTCATTCTGCATCTTGAATCCATCATTCCCTCCTACCCCCCAGGAAAATGAGGGTTAAGTGACTTGCCCAGGGTCACATGGCTAGTAAGTGTCTGAGATGAGACTTGAACCCAGATCCTCCCAAATTAAGGGACAGTGCTCTATCCACTGTGCCAAGTAGCTTTCCCTGAATCCATCACTTTTCTGTTGAGAGAATTGTTTCTCCATTGGTCCCCTGGAATGATGGCTACTCATTTAATTCATGGGAGTTCTTAAGGCTTTCAAAGTTGTTTCTTTTTTATCATAAAAGTATTTAATTATTTTCCAATTACATATAGAGATAGTTTTCAACATTTGTTGTCCTAAGATTTCTGGTTTCAAATTTTTCTCCCTCCTTCCCCTCCCACCCCCCTCCCCAAGACAGCAAGCAATCTGATATAGGTTATATGTGTATAACCAAATTAAACATATTTATGCATTAATCATCCTCTGAAAGAAGAATCAGAGCAAAAGGGAAAAACCTCAAAAAAGAACAACAAAAAATGTAGAAATAGTAGGATTCAATCTGCATCTAGATCCCACAGTTCTTTTTTTTCTGGATGTGGAGAGCATTTTCCATCATGAGTCCTCTGGAACTATCTTGGACCATTGTATTGCTGAGAAGAGTCAAGTCTATCAACACACAATGTTGTTGATACTGTGTACAATGTTCTCCTGGTTCTGCTCATCTTACTCAGCATCAGTTCGTGTAAGTCCTTCCAGGTTTCTCTGAAATCCACCTGCTCATCATTTCTTACAGCACAATAGTATTTTATTACATTCATATGCCACAACTTGTTCAGCCATTCCCCAATTGATGGGCAACCCCTCAATTTCTGATTCCTTGCCACCACAAAAAGAGCAGCTATACATAGTTTTGTACATGTGTGTCCTTTTCCCTTTTTTGTGATCTCTTTGGGAAAAAGACCGAATAGTGGTATTGCTGGGTCAAAGGGTATGTGTGCACAGCTTTATAGCCCTTAGGGCATAGTTCCAAATTGCTCTCCAGAATGGTTGGATCACTTCACAGCTCCAGCAACAATGCATTAGTGTTTCAATTTTTCCACAACTTCTCCAACATTTATTATTTTCTTTTTTTGTCATATTAAGCAATCTGATAGGTGTGAGATGGTACCTCAGAGTTGTTTTAATGTGCATTTCTCTAATCAATAGTGATTTAGAGCATTTTTTCATATGGGAATAGATAGCTTTTGTTTCTTCATCAGAAAACTGCCTGTTCATATCCTTTGACCATTTCTCAATTGGGCAGTGACTTGGATTATAAATTTGATATAGTTCCCAATATATTTTAGAAATGAGGCCTTTATCAGAAATACTTGCTATAAAAATTATTTCCTAGCTTTCTGCCTCCCTTCTAATTTTGGATTCATTGCTTCTGTTTATACAGACCTTTTTAAATTTAATGTAATCAAATCATCCATTTTGCATTTCATAATATTCTCTATCTCTTGTTTGGTCATAAACTGTTCTCCTTTCCAAAAATCTAAGAGGTAAACTATTCCTTCCTCTCCTAATTTACCTCTGGTATCACCTTTTATGTCTAAATCATGTACCCATTTTGATCTTATTTTAGTATAAGTGTATGCCTAATTTCATGTACCCATTTTGATCTTATTTTAGTATAAGGTGTATGCCTAATTTCTGCCATACTATCTTCCGGTTTTCTCAGCAGTTTTTGCCAAATACTGAGTTCCTATCCCAGAAGCTGGAGTCTTTGCGTTTATCAAACAGTACATTACTAAAGCCATTTACTACTGTGTCTCCTGTGCCTAACCTATTCCATTGATCCACCACTCTATTTCTTAGCCAGTACCAAATAGTTTTGATGATTGCCAATTTATAGTAAGGCTTCAAATTTGGTACAGCTAGCCCACCTTCCTGTGCATTTTTTTATTAGTTCCCTTGATATTCTTGACCTTTTGTTCTTTCAGATGAATTTTGTTATATTTTTTCTAGCTCTATAAAATAATTTTTAGGTAGTCTGATTGGTATGGCACTGAATAAGAAAATTAATTTAGGTAGAATTATTACTTTTATTATATTAGCTCAGCCTATCCATGAGCAATTGATATCTTTCCAGTTATTTAGATCTGATTTTATTTGTGTGAAGTGTTCTGTAATTGTGTTCACAGAGTTACTTGGTTTGTCTTGGCAAGTAGACTCCCTCAAAGTTGTTTCTTTTTCCGGTGTTGTCATAGTGTATGTTTTTCTCATGGTTCCCGACCTATCCCTTTAATTATTTCTTATAGGACAGTAGTTTCCCAATACATTCGTGAAATAGTATTTGTTCCCTTTTGATTGTTCCACAACCAGTATGTGTCAGAGGGACGATGTGCATCTTGGTCTTTCTGACTCCTAGGCTAGCTTTCTGTCCACTGCTTTCTCTGAGTTATGAGTGGAAGATGGAGAGAGGGATTGAATTTGTCATGTTATTTGTATAGGTAATCCCTAGGATTTCCCTTTACCAATGCAAGTCAGTACTTGGATCCAAATATTCCTGGGTTCAGGACTAGTGCTCAACTACCATTCCACATTACCTCTTTTATTTGAATGTATACATAGATTAAGACTTGAAAGCATTCAGGAAGCAAGCAAAATATTCTTTCCTCTTTTTATGAAATAGTTATATATGTATGACACTGCTGTTTTTCACAATGAGAATTGTTTTGAGCCACTGAGGGTCAGGTTCTTTTTTTTTTATGCAGGGCAATGAGGGTTAAGTGACTTGCCCAGGGTCACACAGCTAGTAAATGTCAATTGTCTGAGGCCAGATTTGAACTCAGGTCCTTCTGAATCCAGGGCTGGTGCTTTATCCACTGTGCCACCTAGCTGCCCCGAGGGTCAGATTCTAAAAGCTCCTTGAGCTACTGGTATGTCTTTGTCAAATGCTTTTGTTAAAATATATTTTTTTCTTTTCTTTTTTAAAGTGGCACTTTGATAACACAATAGATGCTTTAAGACAGATTATCCTTTTGTCTTTTTCATTTGAAGTTAGAACTGAGAGTCATGCTATTTTTTTTTCTCTTGCTGTATTGCAAGATCATGTGTAGGTGGTGGAGTCAGGCAATAAAATTTAAAACCTAATGGAGATGTATGGTGGTGATGGAATATTACCGTGCTATAAGAAATGACAAGCAGGATGATTTCAGAAAGGCCTGGAAAGACTTGTATGAACTGATGTATAGTGAAGAGAGCAGAACCAAGAGAACATTGTGCATAGAGACAGCAATATTGTTTGATGAATAACTGTGAAAGACTTAACTATTCTCAGTAATACAATAATCCAAGAAAATCCTAAAGGACTATTAATGAAACATACTGTCCACCTCCAGAGAAAGAACTGATATTGATTAAACACAGACTGAATTGTGTTATTTTTCACTTTAATTTTTTTCTTTTATTCAAATTTTCTTGTACAAAATGACTAATATGGTAATGTTTTACATAATTGTACATGTATAACCCATATCCAATTACTTACTGCCTTGGGGAAGGAGGGAAGGAGGGATAAAAATTAGAACCCAAAACTATAAATAAAAATGTTTATTACTTAAAATATTACTTAAAATGGGCCAGCCAAAGAGAATATCTGGGTGGTACTTATGGTCAAGTTTGTAGTAAGGAGGCTCGCTCTTTTGGATTTCAAAGCCCTCTGTGAAAAAGACTCCCTTTCCCCCACTTAGCCCAAGATATTCTTTTGGCCTACCCTTCTCTGTCCAGTCTTATTTGTATAATTTTGGTTAAGTAAAGGAGATGCAGGCTACCCAAAACAAGTTTCCTATATCACAATTTTTCTTTATATTAAACCTAAGAGAATCACTTAACTACAGTCAAATTCCCAGCAAAGAAAAAGTCATTCTTTTCTATATGCTTATTTTTATTGTAGTGAAAGGTAAGATGCCATGGACAGGGAAGCAGGTATGCATGGTGTGTGTGTGTGTGTGTGTGTGTGTGTGTGTGTGTGTGTGTGTGTGTGTGTGTGGAAGAGTTGTAGGTGTACATTCTTTGTAGGTATGCCTTGCTTTCTGTGATAGCTATGCTCTTGAAAATTGTGTAAATCCATTTTTTGGGGAAAACAGTTTTTTATACTTTCTTTCTTGAGGACAGGAATTGTGTTTCTTTTAGTTCATATTTGTATTGCCAGTATTTAACAGAGTGCCTGGCACATACTGCTTAATACATGCTTGTTGTTTTTTTTTTATATAAATTTTTTTTAACAAAGTAAATATTTACTGGTCATTTTGTTTGTAAATGGAGTCGTGGAAAGAATGCTAGTTGTGGAGTCAGAGGATCTAGGTTCATTCTGCCACTTCTGTGTGACCTTGGGCAAGACAGTTAAGCAATCTGGGCCTCAGTTTCCTCAAGTGTAAAATGTAATAGTTGGACAAGATGAACTTTAAGTTCCCCACTACATTTAAATCTATGACCTTAAATTGGAATTTTTATGTATCTGGTCTGCTTATTGCAAGGCATCTACATTAACAATGAGGTCTAAAAATTTGTCACGCCTGATTTTAGATGGTGTTTCTGCTTAGCACATTATATCAAGCTGGGTCTTGCATTTCACCTGCCACTTGAATTAGTTGCTCTTCTGATCTCATGAAAAGTTCTATTTGACTGAATATATAATTGTCTTCCCAAATCTAAAAAAAATGTTTGTGTGACGGATGCTCAGGCTACCATGTACAGCTACCCAGTCTAGAATTGCTGATTTGCATAAGCAATGGGGAAGATTCTCATAGAGAACCTTTCATTTTTGCAGTTCCTACCATGAAATGATCATGAAATGTTGGCTTTGTTAGCAAAATACAACCTGCCTGAGTCAACTCATGTTTATATGTATTCTCCCAGTACCCAAGCAACAGCAGGTAGCCATACCTGTACAATCACTCAGAGAATTCCAATTCTTTCTGCACCTCAACAGTCAAGGATGGGGCACTTTGTTTTTTTTTTTTTCATTTAAAGAGCATTGATGAATTCAATGATTAATTCAAGTTTCTAAAAGCCAAGTAATGGAGGTAATGTTATAAGTTTTCTCTTTTAAACATTTTTTATTGATTTTTCCTCCCTCCCTTGTCTAACAGTAAAATATAGTTAATCAAATGAAAACAAATCCAAAATTTGACTCTTTTCCCAACATTTACTTTATTTCACACCTGTAATGTACCACTTTTCTACTTAGAGGAAGATGTGTTTTAATATTAGTCATCTGTAGTTCCATGGATCCTTGATTGCATAGATCTAAGTTCTGATATCTTTTAGTGTTGGTTTCCATATTTATTTTGTTATAGTCTTTGTATATATTTTCCTGGCTCTGCTTGCTTTACATGGTATCCATGGTATCAATTTATACAAGTCTTCCAAAATTTCTGGTTTTTTATATTAATTTTTTGTAATGGAAAAATTGAATTCAGTAATCAAAGATTGATGGCTGGAAGGGACATTACAATTACCTTGTCCAACTCCCTTGTTTTATAGTTCAGGAAACTGAGGCCCAAAGTGGTTAAGTCAATTGCCCAGGGTTACTTGAATGAAGAAGTAGCCAAGCTGCCACTTGAGTTTAGGTCCCATGACTCTATGTTCACTTCTCTTCTCACTGGATTTAGCCCCCTTCCTTTATTACATTCGTATATCGTAGCTGCTTAGATAATCAACTGATTTATGAGCATTCTTTAAGAGCTTACTATGTGCAAGGATTCTGCCTTTTTCATAGTTTTTTTTTCTTTTGCTGTCATAAATAGTTCTGTTCTAAATTTTTTTGGCATACACAGGATCTTTCTCTTTGGCCCCTTTGGGGGTACATACTTAATTGTGGGATCACTGGGTCAGAGGAAATGAAAATTTAGGTTTTTTAATAGCATAGTTTCCAATTAGTGCCCAGAACAGTTGGACCACTTCAGTTCCATCAGTACTCCTGTATACATGTCTCCTCACAGCCCTGCCAGGGTTGACTATTTCTGGTTTTTATAGCCTTTGCCAATTTGCTGGGTGTGAGATGAAATCTTCAAGTTGTTTTGGTTTCCACTTCTCTCAGTAGTCATTTGGAGCATTTGTTGACAATCCCATTTCTTCTTATGAAAATGATTTCTATCCTTTGACCATTTACCTATTGGGTTATATCTTTCTTTTACACAAAGATGGTGCAGTTTGGAGAAGAATAAAGGAGTCTCATTTTGATCTCCTATTATTAGGTAGCATTTCCTTTCTAGCCTTGGGGAAATCATGGATTTAGAGCAGGAAGGAGCCTCAGAGACCATCTGATCCAACCTCCTTATTTTACAGGCTAGAAGACTGAGGCCCAAGGAGGACTACCTAAGGGCGCACAGAAGTTATCAGAGACAGGATCAGAACCTAGCTTGTGGCCTGAGAGCCAAGAGTTCTTTAAATTATACTAGGAGTTGAAATCAATGTACTTACCCTCAAAAAGTTTACATTTGATTTTTAATTTGTTTCTCTCTCCTCTACCCCTTCAGTTTTCCAGCTGTACTTCAAATCTCCTATGAATTTCTCTCTTCAAGGGAGGCTAATGTGACTGGATGTCAAGAAAGCACAGATCTCCAACAAAGCCACTAATCTCTCTTCCCAAACCCAGACCCGGGATTCAGCTTTCATTTCAACGTGACTCATGGGTGATCGTGACTACTTTCAGTGAAATGACAATTATCAATTACACAGACACTTGTATTCCCTCCTTAATTAAGAGCTTGATTTTCCCACCCATATAGTATGAACAATCACACACTGTTCTGTGCTGCTTAATCCATTTCCTTGTCCAGTAACAAGGGTGAGTGGTAATGGAAACTCCTGGTTCGTCACTCTAGATGTCTTGTCACTCAGGGTAAATGGATTAAGCACAGTAATAATAGCACATTTATGTTTTCATAAGCTGCAATATCTTTGTTCACAAAGCTTAAAATTACCCAATTGTCACACTCTGCATTCACTTTACATATGAACCATTGTTGTTGAGTCATTTCAATTGTTTCTGACTTTCCATGACCCCAGTTGAGGTTTTCTTGGCAGTGATACTGGAGAGGTTTGCCATTTTCTTCTCCAGCTCATTTTACAAATGAGGAAACTGAGGCAAACAGGGTTAAGTGATTTGCCCAGAGTCACAAAGCTAATAAGTATCTGAGGCTGGATTTGAACTCCATAAGATGACTCTTCCTGACTCTAGGCTTGCACTCTATCCACTGTACCACCCAACTGTGTTGGTACATGTAAGATGCAAATAGTTAAAATGACTAAGCTAGGATATCAGCAAAGTACTTTTACTGTGAGAAAATAAGGGAGAGAGCAAAAATACAACCCAAGGTTCTTGACAGTGGAAAGAGCACTGGCTTTTGAATCAGAAGACCTGGGTTCAAATCCTGCCTCTGATATTCTACAGCTCTGCATTTTTGAGCAAATCACTTATTATATTTGAGGCTCAGTTCTAAAAATGAAGAGATTAGATTAAATGGTCTTTGAGATTTCTTCCTAGGATGATTCTAACTTCTCTCTCTCCCTGTCTCTGTCTCTCTATCTCTGTCTCTGTCTCTCTCTGTCTCTTTCTGGCTTGTTGCAGAAATGTAGTAATGTTTTACTTCCTAAGTATCCTCATTTGTCTTACTAAAGTTTTCAGTTAAAACCAGGTGATAAATTCAGGATCTAGATGTATCCAAACACCTTTCAGTTCATGTATTTGAAACATGATAGTCTTTGAGTCAAGGATTTCTGGAATCCTTTGTAAACTAGAGGTATCATCAGTTGCCAAGTGGTAGAATATACAAACTACTTTTCTGGAGGAGGGATAATTGAGAGAAGCAAGAATCAAGCTGGAAGAAATATGGGAAGAAAGGAACAAATATAAGAGATTGCTAAAAACGAAGATTACTTTGGATGCTCTTTATAGCTAACAATTCTTCATTGATACTCTCTATCTAAATATTGCCTTGTATATGGTAAGGTCATTATCTAAGATTCTTTCTCTTCTAAATCTATGATTTTAAATACTCGATAAATATGACATGAATGCAGGAGTGAATGTATTCACTTTTTTTTTGCAGGCAATGGGGGTTAAGTGACTTGCCCAGGGTCACACAGCTAGTAAGTGTCAAGTGTCTGAGGCCAGATTTGAACTCAGGTACTCTTGAATCCAGGACTGGTGCTTTAACCACTGTGCCATCTAGCTGCCCCTTGTATTCACTTTTAAAAATAATATTTCTGAGGTTGTTAGCTGATTAATTCACCTGGTGACCTAACTGTCTCCTGATCAATCAATCTATAAACATTTATTAAACACCTATCATGTTCCAGGCCCTGGGGCTTTAAAAAATGGTAAAAGACAGTCTTTACCCTCAAGAAGCTTGCAGTTGAATAGAAGCAGAGATATTATAGTCCTACATCATGGAAGCTCCCTTGTGCATATGAGTAAAGTGGTGACATGGTTAGCCAAGGTTGCTTTGTAACTGTTGCTCTGAAGATCACGCTATGCTTCACTCTGAAAATCTTTTAGTGACATTTTTCAAAAGCAGCAAAAGGTGACCAAAACATCACTTCATTCATTTATGAAAGTTCTAAGTTATCAGAGAA